>NW_024884878.1:1863944-1979964 GCF_019232065.1 Centrocercus urophasianus
TGGGAGGGGAAGAGGGCGGAGAAAGGAGGGAAAACGGGGGAAGGGGCGGAAAATAAAGGGAAGGGTGGGGGGGCAGGGCGAAGGAGAGACCCCCGGGCGCTATTCCGCACCACCGCAGCCCCGCACGAAGCCGCCGCTCGCATCGGGGCCGCCCCTGAGCCCGCGGAGCGCGGCGCGACCGCATCGTGACGCAGCAGCGGGACCGTCCGCCACGGCACTGCGAGCGCGGAGAGCGCCGGGCCGCGGCGGGGCCACCCCGGAGGAAGGCAAGCGGCCGAGGGCGGGGCCCGATCTCGCACCGGCGCGGGGAGGCGGCACCTGGGTCCTTCCCCGGCTCCATCACCCGGCGGCGGCCGCTGAACGGCGGAGCGGAGTGCGGCGCGGGGTGAGGCGAGGTGAGCGGCTTTGTGGGCCCGCGGGCGGGAGGGGTGCGGAACGGGGACCGCGGAGAAGGCGGCGGCGAGCCCCGCGCCTTGCAGCCCGGGACGGGGTTCGGCCGCGGGCGCCTCCCGGCTCAGCCTCCGCAGCCCGGGCGCTGTGAGCCCCGGCGTTTCCTCCGGCAGCAGCCCCTGCGTCGGAATCGGGGGGGAAACCGACCAAAAGTTACGCGTTTGTAGCTGCGAGGAAGCGCGTAGCGAGTTCTCCGGTAGAAAAACAGCACCTTGGGTCAACCGCGGTCCGAGGGCGCGAAGCCGGGATCAGACCTCTTTCTTGTAGCAGCCTGTTCGAGCTGTTTTATGAGCAAACGGGAAGGACGGCGCACAAATCAGCTCCCAGACAGACGTGTGCTTCGCTGTCGGTGTTGCTACCTCGTAGCATTTCAGTTGCTGGCTCGAAGCCACAGTACTTAAAGACACATTGATCAGTTAGTACCACTTCTCGACAAAAAAATGAAACAAAGCAAAGAAAAAAAAAAACTTAACCCAAGCGTGCTAGTCGCTGTGGTTCTGTAGACACCATGGAGGGAAGTCGTCTTGCTACATCTTGTACTGCACGTGCCCCTAACGAACTATAAGTGTTCAAGCCCATTGACTTGCTGGTCAGTGTGGGCATCTTCAGGCCACGACTTGCTGCAGGCAGCTCATATGCTGCTCGGTGAGCATAGGAAGCCACTGGGCTTCTTGTGCTGCTGAGGCTGTGGGTATGGGCGTGCTGTAGCCACACCTGAGGCTTTTATATCTGAGCAAGAGCCCTGCTGGTGAGAGCAGGCTTAAAAGGACTCTCATTGGGAACTGATAAGAAAGGCTGAATTGGAATTGGAATCCTGCACAATTGGAATTTGTCCTGAGCTGTTGTCACTTGTATCACCATTCCAGTGAGAATTCACAAGTTATGCAGTGATTTCTGCACATAGCACCCACACCTAATGTGAAAAAGAATCATTCACAAGGTGTAGTGTGCTTTGTCTGCATGTTCTGTCAGAAGCTGCACACCATTTCACTAACAGTATCATAAACCAGCAGACCTCTCCTTCTCCAGACCTTTGTGGTTTTTGATCTGTGTTGTTGGCTCCATGCAGTGTAAAAAGAAATGTGACTTGTGGCTTGTAGGAAGATGGATGAAATGGGGACATTTCTTTCAGAAGAGGGCACAGTGAAGATCCACCTCCATATCTGGGGAGGCTCTGAGGGACTGGCCTGCCAGAGTAGCTTGTTGAGATCAACAGACTTTCAGGTGAGGAGGTCTTGGAGAAGACAGTGGATTATATGAGACAGAAAAAACTCCTCTCCTCAGCAGCTTTATTTTTTTTTAAGGGCAGAAAATGATGTGGTAAGCAAGCAAGTTTGACCTGATTTCTTTGGGACTCAGTTCTGCATTGACAAAGAGCCACATGTGGAAGGCAGACTGGCTGCACTGGGTGGCCAAGTGACACTGCTGCAGGCGCAGAACAGTTACCCCAGTGCTGTAGATGAGTGATTGGCAAGTTTTTGTGTATTTTTCTCATTATTGAGGAACCAATGGAAGTTTCACCCCTGGAGGTGTTCAAAGCCAGGTTGGATGGTGCCCTGGGCAACCTGTTCTAGTATTAAATGTGGAAGTTGGTGACCTTGCCTGTGGTGGGGGGGTTGGAGCTTCATGATCCTTGAGGTCCTTTCCAACCTGGGCCATTCTGTGATTCTGTGATCCAGCAGTGGGCTCAGCCCTGAGCTGCCGCAGCTCAGGGAGCACTGGGACACCACTCAGACACACAGTGTGGGTCTGTTTGCTGCTGTATGGGGCTGGGGGTGGGACTCGGGAGGTCCTCCTCGTCCCCCTCAGGATTCTGTGGTTCTGTAAATATCTCATCGCTCTTGAGATATTTGAGATATCTGAGTTGTCAGAACAACTCAGTCTGTCCTGTTGCCTTTCTGTCTCTCCTTTCTGGCCTTACCACTTGTCCCCATGTAGAGCTCTGTAGCATACTCTGTAGATCTGGATGCAGCATGTTGTGGTTACCTCCTCTTCCCGTGCATCCTTGAGGTAGCATGCCTCTCACAGTGGCACAGATCACCTCACACAGTGCATCCCTGCACTGTCTGTGTTCACAGCAGCTCCTTCCTGCGTGGATAGCAGAAGAACCAGTAAGGGGGAAGCATGGCAGCCCTGCTGCAGCTGCCTAACTGCCTGCTCTCTGAAATGGAGACGTGCAAGTCACACTGTCCTGATATTGTTGTGCTGGGGTGCCAACATGAGAGCAGCCCTGCGTGGGACATGCAGCTGTCACAGAGAAGAACAAATGTGATGTGCTGGCAGTGGAGCAGGGATTCTGGCAGTCGTGGTTGTGGCATCATGGGGTGCAGAGTGACGCTGTATGGGCACATGCATGAGGACCAGCAACCCCAGCAGCCCCAGCAGCTGCTGAGCAATGAATGCAGCATGCTGCCTCCCCTCCCTCTGTCTCTGACTGCTCTGGCTGAGGATGGGGCGGCGTGCAGCAGAGCTGTGTTTCCACGCTGTCTGCCTCTATTGCTGCCAGGAGTTCCAGCAGCTATCTGTGGCTAATTGCAGGAGGGAGGAGGGGGCAGAAGGGGAACACCTCCCGCCTCCTTTTGATTCCAGCTTTATTTACGGTTTGATTTAAAATTTGTTTAAAATAAATAAATCATGATGCATATGTTGAGAGTAAAGCTATGTCTGTTTCGGGCTACACTTAAAAGTGGAATGGCAGAAGGAACATCTCATCTTCCCTTATAAAACCATCTTGAGTATTATCAAGTAAAGGGAAGAAAACTTCCCATTTTTCAGATTCAAGTATTTGCAAGGAGCCAGTTTACCAATACTTTCCTGTAAATTACCTAGAAAATACAGTGATTTTTTTTTACTGTCAATGTATATTTTTCCCCACTGTGGCAGCAATAAATTGTTAAAAACATGTTGGGAAGTAATAGATTTTGGAAGGGCACAAAGATTTTCTTCTCAAAAATGGTCAGAACAGGGCCATGGCCAAACTGAAGGGAGCAATCATCAGAGAGCTTGCAGGAGCATCTGAGGGAAAATTGTCTGGGCTTGCTTTTTTCCTGGAAGATGTATCTGCTCCTCAGAGGAGGCGGAGGATGTAGGATTTGGAGCAGGTGCACAGCAAACACCAGGGAATTCATCTTTAAATGTAAATGTGGTTGTGCTATGGAATTATGTGCACAATGGAACCATTGAAAACAAGAGAATAGAATGTATGCATGAGGATGCCTTATTGATTTAAGATCCCAAGAGACTTTTTAACTGATGGGGAAAGAGAAATTAATTAATTATTGCAGCAGAAATATTGCTTGCTGCTTACCTGCCTGAGATGGAATTGTAATTTCCACTTCTATAATCAAGTTCCAGAGGTATGGAGATCCTGCAGCTATTTAAGAGAAGAAAAGTGCCATTCAGCTGTCACCGTCTGATGGCTGGGAAAATCCTTCATTGGGTTTGTTTTCATGTGAGTCAAGACGCATTTACAAAAATTTGTTCTGAATATGGATGTGTTTGACTTGCACTTAATAAATAATTATCAAGTCAAACGTGGAAATACATTTTGCTGAAGCATCATATTAGCTCTGTAATGTTTGCTCTGAGCATTTCCTTTTCAGTTCACAGTTGAAATGCTGGTATTGTTTTCCCTTGTTTGTACTGGAGAAAAAGACATTGTCTCATTTACCTTTAAACTCAATACAAAGCATTACATGACCTCTCCTTCCTCTCCTCCCCATTTATTATTATTATATCAATCTGGAACTTGTCCTTGAAAATGCAGCTATAATCAGGAACTTAACACTTCCCTTCGGCTCCCCCGTTTTAGCAATCTGTGCTTACATCTGTGAGCAAAAGTCAGCCTATGCTGCATAGCTTCCTTGCATGTGCATGACAGCTCTCTGCTCACAACTGTAATCTGAAGTCATACTGTTTTGCTTGTTCATCCATGAGTGCTTCTGCAGGATCTGGCCATAAGGACTGCCGTTTTCCTTAGGAAATGGGAGATCCAGTAACAACATATAACCACTGGCATATTTACATCTGCATATTCATATCTCTTATTTAGTAATGTACAACTGTAAATACTCTGCCTTTTGCAAGCTACACTCTCAGATCTGCCTGTAGTCACAGTCATACATTTTAAAAAGCTTTAGAAGAGCTTTGGATTTGGCTTCAGGTTTGTAATGCTACGGTTGTCAGTATGGTGAGAGATTTATCTGAATATTTGTGATTGCTGTGTCCAACATTTAGAAAATAACAATAACTTTAAAATGGCAAAACAAAATTAGGAATTATAGCATACTAAGTAGAAGAAGGGTGCCAGCACAGCAGAAGGATCATGCCATCCTCTTTGACCCATGTCTCTATTCCTCTTAGTCTAAATGTACTCATTTGAGTTTCTCTCTTCTCACACTTTCAGGCAGCCTTAAGGTAAATGCACTAATTATATTAAATACTGGGATATTATCATTCAAATACCACAATCTTCAACAGTGTCAAAGGTTTTTACTTCCTATCTGTAGAATCCTGAAGGGCATTTTTTTGGCAGATGCATAGAGAGGCAGCCTGCTAATGGAACAGCAGTGTGTCAGATACAGGATACAGCAGATACAGGAATATTCACTTGCTCACTGTCCTTTTGAATATGATACTGCAAAATCTTCATCTCCTATTTCATTACAGCAATTTGATAGCACAGTTTTTAGAAGATTGATTTTGTTTTTTATTGCTCCGTATATTTATTGCTTGTACTAGTTATTTGTGTGTGGCATCTTAGGATACCCTTAGGAGAAAGAGAATCACCTCCTACAGTCTAATTATGATAAAACAGTGGCTGCTATTTGGATGAAACAGGACAGATCTTGGAAAGGATGCTGGCAAAGCAATTAGTCACAAGAGGAGTTATTGCTCATCACTGTGAGCTTTGTGCTGGTACATGCAGCAGGGACTCAGCTGCCCAATAGTTTGAAAAGCTTTGGTAAGGTATATCTGTTGGGTAGATTTCTTCATGCCATCTTTCACATGTCTCATCTAACTTCAGATATCAGAACTCCATAGAAATGGAACTCTCGCCACCTCCTCACAATTCTCTTGAGGGTTGCAGGTGAAACATGTTAGCGAACAATGCAGTGAACACTGCAGTCCTGCTCTTTTCTGAGATGCTCCCACAGCAGACAAGATAATGTACTGTCTGTACTGTATGTACTGTGTGCTTTCTAATGTACTGTATGCTTTCTGTTGAAGCACCTCAGGAAATATTTCTTAGATGAAACGTCGTGAGAAGCGCTGCCTGAGTGCCTGGAGTTTCAGTTGTTCTCATGAGCCTAGGTCTGAGCTGCCATGTGGAGCATGGCAGAGGATGTCTGTAGGGTTTCCAGGGAGAAACAGCAGCGCAGGATTCTTACCCTTCTGCTCAGAACTGTCTGTCCTTCACTCACTCTCTTCTTCCCTTGGTAAATTAGCCCAGATGCAATCCCTGCTGCACTGATTTGATTCCAGCCAGAACTGCAATTGTTTGAGGCAGAATTTGCTTGTTTGCCTTTATTCTCACCTCATAAGGCAGCTAAACATGCTGAAGAGCAGCCTTGCTTCTGAACCTGTGTGCTGGCTGTGATTTAGCAAAATGTATGCAGCATCTCCCTGGAGCGTATTGTTCAGAATACAGGTTAGGTACATGTGTAAAATCTTCTGGTCACTTGCTGGACAAGCTGTTGTAAGCCATCCTTGAGAGGCCTCTGCCACTTTGTGCTTGTACAGCAATCTTTGCTCCCTGTGTAGCAAACCACCATTAGAGGGGATGAGGAGCTGACAGTAAAGGACTTGACCAACTAACGGGTTGCTGCGCTACAGTCTGTTCTGCCCCTGTTAACAACAGTTGTGGATGAAGATGTTATTGATGTCTTGATATTCTTCTGAAATAACTGGCCTTGAAACAGTGGATAACTAAAGTGCCTGCTTAGATTAGGATTTAGCCTTCTGGCATTAGTGCTTTATGAAGATGAATGAGTGCCATTTATACATAACACTGTTGCCTCCAGCTGCCTGTAGAGTGTAACACTATTGCTTCATTACCCGGTGAAACTGGGTGAGTAGCTGTACCTGAACTTTCCAATTAGTCTGGCCTAAATCTGCCAAACCCCATAGGAAAGGCCAACCTCCAACTTCATGTTGTAGGAGCTCAAGGAACTCCAGGAGTTCAAGAAGAGCAGCTTGTGTGGGGAGAGAAGTAAGCTTTCCTGATCCAGCTTAGTAAAATGGACACTCCCTCAAGCATGTGTTCCTCATCAGGTCCCATATACTTTACGCTGTGATCCCAGACTTTTCTTTTTGCACATACAGTTTTTAGATGAATGTGTCTGTAGTAGCTTTTTTTTTTCTGGATTTGTCTACACTGAAGTTGAGTAGCATGAATGTAGCTCATATGGACACATCTGTACTAATTAGGAGCAGATGACTTTCGGGTAGATAACAGCAGGACCAGGGAAAATGGTTTTAAGTTGGGGGAGGGAAGATATAGATTGGATGTCAGGGGGAAGTTCTTTACAGAGAGAGTGGTGAGGTGCTGGAACAGCTGCCCAGAGAGGCTGTGGATGCCCCGTCCCTGGAGATGTTCAAGGTCAGGTTGGATGGGGCCCTGGGCAGCCTGGTCTAGTATTAAATGGGGAGGTTGGTGGTCCTGCATGTGGCAGGAGAGTTGGAGATTCATGATCCTTGAGGAAGGATCATGAAAAAAGGAAAAAAGGGATAAAATGATCTCAGGTTGCACCAGGGGAGATTTAGTTTGGACATTTGGAGTGTTATCAAGCCTTAGAACAGGCTGCTCAGGGCAATGTTAGAGTTCCCATATCTGGAGGTATTTCAGAGATTTATGGACATGTCACTAAGGGACATGGCTTGGTGATGGCATTCAGGAGGCCAAAGGTGATATCTGGAGTTAATGATCTTGAAGGACTTTTCCAGTGTATGTTAGTCAGTGATTCTACCTTTAATCTGTAAGCGATGTGAAAACTTGTCAACCTGGACTGAAGGGTGCACTATCCAAACGTTCTGGATAAGTTGTCATGCCATGCTGAAGGCTGCTTTCATCTGTCTTAGCTGCTATTTTTAATTGTGCTGTCTGTATTAACACTGCCAAGAATACTCCTACACATGCTGAAATCCCTTCATGACTTCATGCCCACTGCTTCTCTACTATTTGCAGTCTGTGACTGCAACTGCATCTGGGTACGTGTCCCTTTGCGCTGATACTGTCTAGTTTTCTTCTCCACTATGTTTAGTTGTTTATTTTGGAATTTAATTTCCTCCTGTATGGAATTATAGAGAGGGCATCAGAAGTTGGGAGAGAGTTCTGGCAATTTTCCACTGCAAAATTTCTGTTAGAGTTTCTTCCAAGTCAGAAAGAAAAATCTTGGAAAAATATCAGTGATGACACTAATATGACTACTACACATCTGTTATTACGTGTAGAAAACTGTCTGACTTCATTGCATTTTTAAGATAAGTTGTTTCTGATATTTTTTTTTATTATTTCTTTATTTAATGCATGTAATGAGGGTTATTTTTAGGCTTTGTCAGATTTGATATTAAGTAACCCCATGGACTTCGCAATGAAGTGTGCTTCCAATTAAGGTGCTGTGCTATATGAGCAAAGCTTACCAACAACAAGTATACTTCCACATTAGATTTTAATGTTTTTATTCACAAAATGTACTTTCTCTTCTGACCAACCAACCAGCAAAAGTCAGAAAACAATGAAACTAATCTTCATCTGAGGATACGGACTGAGAAGCTGTGCCAAGTATTAATTTCTTTTACTGTACAATTTTTGTGTTATTTAACAAAGACAAGGAGAAAAATATGACTTGGAAATTGAAGCTAGGACTTAAAAAGATGATTTCATGCAAAATTTTTGGTGCCATAAAAATATTTCACATGAAAGCAAATAGTGTCAAACAAAGAGCAGTACAAAATAGACTCTAACATGGCTTGTGTTCCCTTGACATGAGACATGCTGGAGAGGAACAAGGTGAAGCTGAGCTTTTCAGCCTGTTAGAATGTACAGCTTACTTATCTGCCAAGAGACTGTTTTCTGTGTAGTTAAATGATTGAACTGAAATAAAATACAATATTTCTCATCTTTTCTTAAGCAAAAAAAGAAAGGAAGTATGTCTTATGACTGTCCTTGATGCTCTCCTGAGGGAGAAGCACAGCATTGCTATGCTGGGATTGGGCAGAATAATGTGAGTATTGACCTGCCAAGCCTAGTTCTAGCACGAGGGTATCTTAAATGAGTTTTCTAAGATTTTTTCACTTACCAGACAATAAAATGAGGAGAAAATATATTAAGAAACTGAACTAGCAGAATTATTAATAGCTGTACCTTTTTCTAATATGATCTAGCTTTGTAAAGAAGATATAGCCCTTTCCTGAACAGCACCCACACATAGTTTGAAGGTGCTAGAGTTTAAGTGCATCACTCTTGGTGTACTTTGTCTTCTTCACTCACCTTAGTTATCCTGCAGGATGCTGCAGAAGTCCTCCTGCAGTAATGGGCTCTGCACACAAAGCTGGCTCTGTGCTCCTAAGGAAAAAACAGCTGTTGTTGGACATTACCTAAATAGCTCAAACAAATTAGAAAAGGGAGGGGTAGAGCCACTTTGTGCTTTCCTTACTCTTCCCCGTTTTGGCAGGTATGTGGTGGCCAGGGATGCTTAACAGATATCTCGACTAATTTGCTAATGGTTCTGGAAAGCACATAGATAAAGGGGTAAGGAGCACAGAAGAAAGAGAGATGTCATTGTAATTAATACAGGCAAGGCAACATTGACCAGCTCATGTCCCTGCCTCTGATGGGGTCTTCTATGTTGCTAAGCAAGAAACTGAATTCATTATGAGGCAACTGGCCACAAAAGCTGCATGTTTGAGCACTTGGTTCCCAAATTAAATCTCTTTGCTTTTGCTGTATAGAAGAAATGTACTGCAGTGAGAGCTGCTCCCCCATTTCTGGCAGCAATCAATATGGTCTGGAGATAGGAACATACACAGAGATACTCCCACATGCTATTTCTGATTGTAGCCCTTCTGCTATGCTATTCTGTGCCTTGCCATGCATCCCTTTGTCTCTTTTCCAGTTTCTAGACGTGATTAATGATGCTTTCTCAATTTTTATAGAGACTCTAAATGACTGTAAGACAGTATAACAATACTGCTGAGCATCCTTGAAAGCACTGTGAAGATGTGAATGTATAGGGCTTGGACAGGCTGAGGCAATAAGATTTAGGCTGGTAAAATGCTGGAGGTGGAGTGGGAGAGAGAAGTAATGACAATAACTGCCTGATTTTCTGAGTAGCCTTGATTATACCCTTTATGAAGAAAACATCTTTTTGCAAAATACTGAAACGGAACCATTCTATTAGATTTTGTGTCAGACAATACATGTAAAGGAATGCCCCAAATGCACACATTTTATAAGATGTTAGTTTTTGATGCAGTGACACATATTTCTTTATTTCAAAACTGAAATTTAATTTTCAGAGAGTTTTTAGAATCTGTTGGAGGCAATACTACAAAATTAGAGCTTAAAATAACAGCAGTGCTTCTGTAGTTAGGAGTTACTTTTGTTACAGCTCAGTTGTGTTTCACTGATTTTGAGTTATATCTGCTGCCTGTACTGTTTAAAAAGCAACAGCAAGTAGCAGTGGTTTATACAGGATAGCAAACAAGTGCTGTTGCAATCTATTTTTGATCACTTAACTGAAAATGAATGACAGTTTTAGAACTTTCTGATCTCAGGGTCATAGATATCTCTCAAGAATAATTTGATTGTTCTTCTCTGAATTTTGAAATTTCCCTGAAACTAATGGAAATCATAATTTGTATTTGACGACATTTAAGTTTGCAGTAGCTCACACCATTTAACTCATAATTTTAGCAAGCAATTATAAGCTCTATCTAGGGAGTAAAATGTCAGAATCACCATGATCATCACAACCTCCTTGGGCAGCCTGTTCCAGTGCGTCACCACCATCTGGGTGAAAAACTTCCTCCTAACATCCAGCCTAAACCTCCCCTGTTTCAGTTTAAAACCATTCCCCCCTGTCCTATCCCTATTCCCCCTCCTGTTTATATGCTCCCTTCAACTACTAGAAGGCCACAATGAGGTCTCCCCAGAGCCTTCTCTTCTCCAAGATAAGCCCAGTTCCCTCAGCCTTTCCTCGGAGCTGAGTGGTGGGGGACAATCACCTCCCTCTCCCTGCTGGCCACCCCTTTTTTAATGCAGCCCAGAACACAGTTGGCCTTCCAGGCTGCAAGCACACACTGCTGCCTCATGTGCAGCTTCTCGCCCACCAGGACCCCCAAGTCCTTCTCTGCAAGGCTGCTCTCAAGGAGATCTTCCCCCAGTTTGTATAAACACGTGGGATTTCCCTGACTCAAGTGCAGCACCCTGCACTTGGCCTTGTTGAACCTCATTAGGTTCTCATTTGCCTACTTCTCCAGCCTGTTCAGATCCCTCTGGATGCTTCCCTTCCTTCCAGTGTATTTACTGCATCGCTCAGCTTGGGGCTGCCTCTTACTACAGTCTCCTGACACGTTTTGCTTTGCACCATGTGCCCTGCCCAAGGCTGACCAATTTGCCAGATGGGAGAGTGAGTAGTGCTGTTTGCTCATCAGGTCCCCGCATACACTCCAGCATCCCAGTATACACTCCATACATTGTCACTGTGGAATGGAATGTTACTCGCATAGGAGCTTTCCCTTGAATTTATAGTTAAA
This sequence comes from Centrocercus urophasianus, assembly GCF_019232065.1. Lineage (NCBI taxonomy): Eukaryota > Metazoa > Chordata > Aves > Galliformes > Phasianidae > Centrocercus > Centrocercus urophasianus. The sequence continues at coordinate 1,875,153 of NW_024884878.1, forward strand.
GCTATCATGAAGGAAAAAAAAATCACCATGGGACTAAATGCAGGATATATATTTTGGCAGGCAAGTGTAAATGAGGCAAGTTCTAAGTTATGATGTTCAATACAGCATTTGAGTGTTGTAAACTTAAGAGGGTACCATTTGGCATTAGTATTTTCCCAGGATATTTTTGAAATTAACTGAATGGGCCACAGTGGGACTACATGGTGTTGAAATTCTAATGGATGATTATTGAATTGGGTTAAGGAATTTAAATGAGAAAATGAAAGATAAAAGAAAATGAAAAATACCTTTTCCTGATATTTACAATAGATAACAAGCAAAAAAACCAAACATGGTCTAACGGATGCTGTCAGCGTTCAAAGTATGTTGAGCAAAGATATCTCAGATTATTTGGTTTGTTGAGACAACACTTATAAATGAAGTGTGTTCTTCAGTGACAAAAAGAAAAAGAAATTAGGAAGATTTATAGGGATGGTGTACTGATTAAATTAATTTCAGATTTTTTTCTGTGATCCATGAATCACAGAAGATATGAGCTGTGGAGAACAAGTCAAGTAAGGGTGTTGCATGGCACGATAGGGACAAACAAAAGCCGAGGTTTGAGTTTCACGTTGTAAAACTGCAGTGTCAGATTGTGTGATTTAATCTAGCTGATTTTACTAACAGCAGAAACATCTTCTGAAGGATTGCTGCTCCCGTGCTACAGCCCCCAGTGCTGCTGCCACTGATTCGGTGGAAAAAAGAGAGACCTGAGTTTCTGACTTTTAAATGAGTGCGCAGTGAGTCACATCTGCTCTATTAAAACTGTTGACACAGAATTCCCCACCTCCCCCCAAGCCAACACATGGTTTGGAAAGAGTGAGCTTTGCTATGCTTGATTTCATCCTAACACGAGAGTTGGAGCCTATGTTAGCAGTGGTGCTTGAAATAAGCCTTTTGCTGCTCCATCTTACTTTAGGGCCAAGTTTCTGGTTCCCTGTGGATGCTGTTACTAGGATTTTTACACGAGAACTAGGCTACCAAAAAGAAGGCATCTTTTTATTATTTGTGTAGCTCAAGAACTTGCAACAGCTCTACAGATGTTGAATAGTTATTACTTCTGCCAAAATACTTTAGAAGTTGTGAAAATTTTTATGGCAGAGTACTTTGAGAATGGTACCTGGAGTAAATTGTTGTTAAAGCAATATGTTATGCATATTTGCTTAGCTCCCCTTCTTCTCAAATTGATTGGGAATGAATACATCACCAGTACTTTTCTCAGTGTTACATTTAATTTTCCTGAAAATCAGCATCTTTGAAAGCTTTGCTCAAGTAAATACAGGCACACTACACAAGTTCCAATGTGGTTCTTCTTTATGCTGGTAAAATATTATATTATTATGGAATCATTTTAGGTGATACGTGAGCTATTCATCCCCAGCAGCCACTGAAATATAATAGTTGAAGTTTAATTTTTCTGTGTTTTGCATATAGAAGAGGTGACTGTCTTGTCTAATGGTTTACGGTCCATTGTGGGACTTGATTCGGAGTGCATAAATGCAAAGCAAGACTGTTAGTATTCAGATATTTATTCCTTCTTATGTGACAATGTTACTAAATAGCTGGGTAAAGCTTTGCTGTTTCTTTGCTTGTTAGGAGAGTACTGATGGCATCAGATAATTAAAAGTCCAGTCAGCTGATATCCCAATTGCCGTTAAGTAGTTTGCATCCTGCATTAAGGAGATGAAGCACTGTCTTTAATGTGGAGTGTGCTGTATTTCAGTCACTGGTTTTCTTTGAAATAACGATGTGAACTGCAAGTAATAGAAATAGAGCAGCATTTTATGTCTCTTTCAGTGTTCCAAGCAACCATGACTTGATGCATATAAGTCTTTGGTTCAGTCTCAAATCTAAGTTTAATGGTGGATTTACAGAAATGTTGAACAGCACAAGTACTTGTACATGATTGATGCAGTGTTCTATATATATTTTACAGTTCTGCATTATAGATTATTTGGTGTTTTAGTATTAAAAACAGATGACAACGTATAGCTTTAACATTATGTATGCACAGAAGATGGATATATACCCATGCATAATCTCTGGATTTGATTGTTGAACCTCTATGCTATATTAAAATGTATTATTCATTTCTGCCAACAGTCATGAGTCAATGGAAAATAATGAGCGCAATCACTTGAAAAATGCGCATTCATGATTTGCTTGTATTCATCTCAAAGTTCAGACTGCAGATGTGTAACCATTCATTTTACTGTTCTCAGTGATGCGTGTAAACCTCTTGAGTATTCACATTTATGAACTTTTATGAACCACTGATATTTAAAGTAGAAAAGATAGGTAACACGAAATAAAATTTCTTTGTGCCGCAGAATTTACTGATTTAAGAGGCAGTTATGGAAAAGTAACTAACTAACTAACAAAACAATAACAAAAAAAATAACACCAGATCATCACTCAACATGATTCTCTCAGTTCAGCAACTGTATTTCCACTTGGAAGGTCACAAATTCCATTTTCAGCGGGGTATTCTTGTAATCACAAATATGTGGTCTTTTTCTCAGAGGAGTCACGGTTAGGAGGAGAAAGTGTCTTTTTTTCTTTCCTATTTTTTTTCAGGAAGCACAGGAAAAAAAGATAGATTATCTTTTAAGCTTGCTTTGTTAAGATTTTTTTTTTTCTGACAAATTTCACATTTCTGAAGTGGCTGAAGAATGCTAACTCCCAACATTTCTGCTCAGTGATAATTTTCCAGGGAGAGTTTCACCGTATACAGTCTTCTGATCTGTATGCATTAGTTTAACCCCACCCAGTGTTAGTATTAAATTACTAACATTCAAAGCAAACATATGTGAAGACTTCTTTGAAGATTCCTTGTTTTCAAGCACAGAACACAATGACCGTGTTACCACTTGTCCAAGTACAATGTGAGTCGTTATACACCCAGAGCTCCAAAATCCATCAGTGGCACATTTCCCATCATTACACACATTCTGTTTTATTACCAATTAAGCCAGTGCTTCTGGTATAATTTATTCCTATTCATATCTTGGTATGAAATGTCATTAATTTTTCCCTTGGTTTGGCTGTATTTTTTAGTTTTAGTCCATTAGCTTTATACATTGTTGTTTTTTCACTATTTCAATAAGCAAAGGAAAAAAAAATCATTAGCAGAACTTATTAGTGAAATCCTACAGTTTCAGAGGGTTTTTTTTGTTTCTGTTTTTGCTTACAAGGGCTATGTAGTATCATTAATCATAAAATCAACCTTATGAGAACCTGCAGAAGGAAACCTGTACTATCAACCTATTGCTGTAGTTTTGGCTCTTGAAACATGAGTTTGTGATCCAAGAGAAAATGAATAAATAACAACTATTTTTTGTCTTTTTAGATTTTAAAAACATGTTAGGAATGATTGCTTTGATGGGGCAGAAAGTGAAGTGATGTTTGAACCACAAGTATGGTGTAATGCAATGTTCCTTATGTGTATTTTAGATTTCCAACTGCAGCATGAAAAATGCAAGTTTCACCAGGACCAACAGCCACAAAAATTCCTTTCCCCTAAATGGCAAAACCAAGCAGTATGCTTGAAAAATTAGTATACTTACAAAATCTTTTAAAAATATTTGTAGATCACTTTTTTTTTTTCTCTTGGACGGCAGTATAACACATTGGTTTTGAAGGAGACTGCTTCCACAACACTGAGAAAGTGAAAAAATTGCCAGTATTGTATATAGATCACCGTAATTCTGCAGAGAGATGTTATTCTCTTTCTTGCTGTGAAAACTACATTTAGTGTACATTAAGGAAGTAATAATCTTCTTCGTCGCATCCCACACTCACACCCTTTGGAATCTGTAAGGCTCCCCTTCTGTAAGGAGATGGTGATGTGCAGCCAGTGCCAGAACTGTCATGTGCATCACTGGTAAAAGCCTGAGCACAGCCAGCGCCTCCTCTTGCTTATACTCAGAATGGGGCATGCCATCTGATTCTGAAGGACCATGTAGATCTTCTTAAGATGCAGTTTCCTCAAAGTGGAAGTAACTGCTTAAAAGGTCCTGCTACATTTTTAGAGAATTTGTACAAGCTTGAACTAACTTGTGGATAAGTAGGAAATTAAGTCATTTGCAAGAAAAAAAAAAAAAAAAAAAGAGGTTTAATGAGTATTTTTGGTGATGGGCGCTGCCACCATTTGAATCTATCCACTACAGGATAATTGACTTAATAGTTACAGCTCTACAGGACTGATCTCTTACTGAAACTATACCATAAGTCATAAGCTTAGTATTTTCTTTATCTGAAAATTCAGCAATTCCCATGGCACTGCATGTGTCTCTGCAAATCTGCAGTGAAAGTTAATGTTGCAGAACTCAGTCCTGCCTGACTGACCTGATCTCCTTCTATGAAAGAGAGCCCACCAGCATTTGAGGGATAGACTGTGAATGCTTTTCATTTGGGTTCAGCAAAGATTTGATAGTGTTTCCTACAGGTATTCTGGAGAAACTAGATGCTCTTAGCTTGGGTAGGTTTGTACTTCACTGGATGAAGAATTGTCTGGATGGCTGGGCTCAAAGAGTAACCACGAATGGAGTCCTGTCCAGTGGGTAGCTGGTCACCAGTGCTGTTCCTAAGGGCTCAGTCTTGGGGTCAGTTACACATAACATTGTGATCAGTGACCTGGGTGAGGTGATTGTGTGTGCCCTCAGTAAGTTCTCAGATGATACCAAGTTAGACAGGACTGTCAGTCTGCTTGAGAATCACAGAAAGGCTGGGGTTGTAAGGGACCGTAAAACCCATCTGATAGGCAGGGACTCTGCACCACTTCAGGTTGATGGCTGGTCTTGGTGATCTTGAAGAGCATTTACAATCTTATGACTCCATGTTTCACTGTCAATTAAATGGCTACTTCAGCTGTAAATCAGAAATCATGCTAAAAGCCACATGGGATTTTATTTTCTAGATTCCGTAATTATTAAACCAAAATATCTGAGGATTTACTTGAACCTCCAAACAGATGTAAATTAAATCAGATGTGAATACTTCTATAGTGATTGGCAAAAACTGTTTCCTTCACCACAGTATAATATTAAAGGCTTAAATTTTAATTCTCAGAATGTCATCATGGTTGCTTTTTGATTAGGTGATAATATTACATTTTATAGTTGCAGGTTTGAGATAAAGAAGTAAACACATTAACCTTCCCTAAGCATCAGATGGTACAGTAACTCAAGATGAACAAGCTTCATTGGTGGCAAGGAGAGGCTTTGTATATTTAAAATAAGCACATAATATGTTTCAATAAATGCTTGAAATCTGGTAAGTATCTGATTTTTTTCCCTGACATTAAGAAATATGAAGAGAATCAAAGCAAGTTTTCTTTTTTTTTTTTCTTTTTTTCTTGTCCAACAAAAAGAACAGTGTAATTTTGCATTATGATAAATACATAGCAGTAAAAAGCCTATCACTGAGTTAAAACCTGCAGTTCAGGAAGGCACATTATTTGTCAGCAGTAGGAAATACCCTGAATGCTGAAATTAGTTTTGCCATCTTCATATTTCACTGTAATGGTGAACTTCTACCATAAATTAATTTATCTTTGTACTATGTTTGCTTTTTTACATAACCTAAGGAAAGCTCTGTAACACATTCAGGAACACTGCCATAATCAGGGAAAACATTAACTGCATTATGGAATGAAATCAAAAAAACTGGGGCTTTCTGGCCCAAGCACAGAGCAGGGTCCTAGCACATCTCGTCTTGGCTAAGACCACTGCCTGTGCAGCCATCACACCTGTCTTACTGCTGTGTATGTTCCCTGCTACCTAGCTGCATGGTCTCTTATTGAAGACTGTTCTTTTGGAAGGGTATAGCATCTGTCTCTTTGTGTCTGTTTCTGTCCTTGTCAATTGGCAGAGCTGCTCAATATAAGCATAATCCAGTTATAGAACCGTAGAATCATAGAATCACTCAGGTTGGAAAAGACCTTAAAGATCATTGAGTCCAACCACAACCTAACCATATTACCCTCACTCTAACAGCCCTCTGCTAAATCATGTCCCTGAGCACCATAAATGGTTTTTGAACACATTCAGGGATGGTGACTCAACCACCTCCCTGGGGAGCCTATCCCAATGCTTAACAACTCTTTCTGTAAAGAAATGTTTCCTGATATCCAACCTTAACTTACCCTGGTGCAACTTGAGGCCATGTCCCCTCGTCCTGTCACCAGTGAGAAGAGACCAACCCCGCTCTGCTGTAAGCACCTTTCAGGTATTAGAAGAGAGCAGTAAGGTCTCCCCTCAGCCTCCTTTTCCTCAAACTAAACAGCCTCAGTTCCTACAGTCTCTCCTTCACATTCTCCAAGCCCTTCACAAGCCTTGTTGCCCTTCTCTGGACCTGCTCCAGCACCTCCATGTCCCTTCTGTACTGAGGTGTCCAAAACTGAACACAGTACTCAAGGTGAGGGCTCACCAATGCCAAGTACAGGGGCACGATGACTTCCCTCGTCTTGCTCACCACTCCATTCCTGATACAAGGCAGGACGCCATTGGCCTTCTTGGCCACCTGGGCACACTGCTGCCTCGTATTCAGCCAACTGTCCATCAGCACACCAAGGTCCCTTTCCATCAGGCAGCTTTCCAACCACTCCTCCCCAAGCCTGTAGAGTTGCCTGGGGTTGTTGTGACCAAAATGCAGGACTTGACACTGCAACTGAATACTCACACACTGATACTGAAACTCATACATTTTATCTTGGCCCATCGATCCAGTCTACCCAGGTCCCTCTTAGTGCCCTTCTCTGCTCTGGCAGATCAACACTCCCTCACAACTTCGTGTCATCTGCAAACTTACATGCCAGCTTCTCATTTATATTTACATTCCCTTCATTGACTCTAAGGGGAAAGCTACCAGGATATGATCATAAATATTCAAACAGACAGCATTGTAAAGGGTGAAACTGCATCACAAATGAAGAGTCATTGGCTTCTGAAGAATATCACTTCAGTTTTATGCATTCAGATAAAATGACATGCTGACATGGTTAGAGTGTGTTAACACTACTAAGTCATAGAAGGATTTGTGGTACTACAATGCAGTCTGAAGCATTAACCAATTTTTCTTACCTTTTAGGGCTCCCAAAGTTTTTTTCTAATTATGTGTAATAACATTTTTTTCTATTACTTGCCCTGCTCAGTGTCTGGTTTGTCTCTCACTGACTGAACCTCTCTTGTATGAGTTTGTTCTATATACTTTCCTTCCTTCAGTGTAAGCCAAGAAAAATATATCATGCAAAGGAAATTATCTGTCCAGTCAACTTTAAAATATAAAAATATAAAGGGGACAGCTCAACAGGAGCAAGAGATTTTAAAGAGTAAAGCTGCATTTAAAATAACAACTTGTTGCAAGAAAAAAATGAGAAGTTAACAGTAAGGCTGAAAAATGGAACGATTTATTTCAATGAAAGAATAAATTCTGAGACTGGGACTGCTTTATCCCTTATCACATTTATTCAGAAGTTTTCCTGAGTTTAAAAGTTCACAGCAGCAATTTATAAACAGTATGGCACTTCTAAAGCAAGTCAAAGTAAAAGCACTGCTTTTAATCAGCACAATTATCATCATTGCTCAAGCTACACCGATAGGATGGGAAAAGGAATGCAGCAAAGCACAATGATTTCCAAAAAAAAAAAACACACCCTAACATATACAAACTTTAAGCATAGGATTTAGAAATCCTTGCATTCCAGACATGCAGGAACAATCTACCTACAGCCCTACAGAAGTACAAATACTGAGAATGGTTCTATTCTTAATAAAGGCAGTGCATATTCGGTGCAGATTTTTAGATGAGAACAAAAGTATTGTTTTCTGGACCAATTTAAAGAGACTCTTTTACCTAGATCTCAAGATCACACAGTCATCCAACCTTGCATCCAGTGCAGTCTTAGGGAGTTCATTTTAAAGACGTCATGCTAAGGTCGGTAATATTGTGTGGTTCACTTGCTTAGTCTCCTACTCTCATGAAATGCACAGAAAATCCTTCTCAACTTAAGGCACGTCAACATCATTTATTTTTAACAGCTACAGTGACTGGCACTGTACCAGTCACATACTGCATCAGGATGCACAGTGATAGTAAAGAACTCTTACTGACATTCCCCATGGCTTTTGTTCATTTCTTTGTTTTTAAAGCACTGAATAAATAGTATTTCACGTAACTTATTCCAGAAGCAAAGTCTTGCTTTATGAATGACATCTGAGCTCCACTTTTTCATTAATAGCTGTGTGAGTTGGACTTTACCCAACTTGGGGCAAGGAGTATCTACTTGATTGTTAGTAATTACTTCCCTCTTACTTTTCTAAATACTTCTGCATTTAGTGCTTTAATAAACAACCATCACATTTAATACTAGAAGACAGCAAGTCCACTTCCTCATTCCCAAAAGAAAGCAGCAATTTAGCAACAATGTGATCAATATTCCGGTTATTAAGTGATCTGACTGAGGAGTTGTTAGTAATAAGCACAACTTGAAAGGCATTTATTCAGTGAGAATCACTCCAGATTTCTCATAATAAAACAGTCTTTTCCTCTCCATAGTTTTATATTTCTTTCAAGATTGAAGCAGAAAGGAAACTGGACTCTGAGCATTAGACCGGAATGCATGCAATGGAGCTTTCTGGAATGAGGCCTAGAAAAATAAGTATGTTTGTTTCAATCAACCTTGAAGGGGAAACCTTTGGAGTTGGAAATCAATATTTGTTATTTTAAAACTGAAACTGCTTGTGGGGGTTGGAGATTCATGATCCTTGAGGTCCCTTCCAACCTTGGCGATTCTGTGATTCTGTATGATATGTGATTCAAACTAGAAGAAAAGCTAATGTGCTGTCTGCTTATTGCTAATGAAAAGATCAAAATAAATAAGAGGTCGACTGATCTGTCAAAAATGAGATGTTTGGCTATATTTGCCTAGTTTTTCCCTTTGAACTACAACACACCTATTAGCTCTTAATATGATATACCCTACAGCTGTGCAACATTAGCATTCTTATTTTATCGTAAGAAGCCCATATGGCAATAGTTTCAGATATTTCCCACCAGCTAACTTTTTGTGTGGTTTTTAAGATTCACAAACATGCAGAACAAAACCAGATCAAACAACTCACCTCTGTAAATGACAGCTGCACACCATGTAGAAATGGAAAGGAAGACTAGTCAGCAAACAAAAACACACAGCAGTATTGCATGCTATGCTGTACTACATCCATTACTGTAACTTACTTCCATAATGCCACTGTTTGCAGTGATGTAGAAAAAACATAGTAGGATAGCAGCTGTACTGAAGATTGCACCCTTACAGCTAAACATGCAGGTGCTGCTTTTGATACAATCCAAAGCCAAATGGTAAGACATGCAGGTGGTGCCTTTTACTTCAGCTTCCCACAGACTTTTGCATTAGAAGTTGAACTGGGTCTGATTCTGCCACTTCTCCACCAACCAGCTCATGCTAGTAAGTGCTCTCACAGAGGTGCTAAACACAGGGCTACGGTTTTGATAATACTTTCGTCTTTCCCTGTTAAATGTTGTTATAAGCTTCACACACAAAAACCATAAATTGCATTTAACTAATAAGTTCTATATGTTCCCTATTTAGTAATTTTCTATATAAGAAAAAGAGCTTTTACTCCTGAGAGAAGATAATGTACTGGTCATTCATCTTGGACTTTTTTTAATCAAAGGGCATTAAACTCTTCAATTATCATGTATTTCTACTTAACTTTTTTACACTGATAGTTTAATTCCATTTATCTAAGCCTCAGAATGCCAGTTACTGACCGTATTTGGGCATAGTAGCTATTTCCTCCACTTGTTCAAAAACAGTCTTTAAATGGCAATGAGCTCCTACTTCCCCCTTTAAAGTGTTCTATCAATATATGTTTAACTTCGTGTTATCTTTAATTATGATTTGCATTGGATCTACCCTCCACATTTAAATTGCGGAGGGGGGATCTATAATGCTGAAGCACTTCTGCTCAATGTAGAGAGTACTAATATAGGAGAAATATTAATTTGATTTAAAATATCTTGTAAATTTAAAATTCTGGCATTCTTTACTATAAGGTAGAGCTCACAGCCAGAAGGACTCAGATCCTTCCGTGAAGAGTTTGTTTGCTGGTAAGCTTCCAGTGCACACTTGCGCATGGGGTTATAGCTCCCCAGATTCAGGACTTTGTATTTCCTTTTGGTGAACTTCAGGGCACTCCTTACCTGCCCAGTCTTCAAGTTTGCTCACGCACCTTTGAGTGACAGCACATTCATTTGGTGTGCCCTCCATTCCTCCCATTATTTTATCATCAGCAAATTTTGAGTGCACTCTCTTCCATTGTTCAGATCTGCTTAACTGGCCCTGGGGATACACAAGTACTGACTTGCCCTCAACTACACATTGATTGCACTATTGACCATAACACTCTGGACCAAGATGTTCAGCCAGCTTTGAATCCACCTTCATGTCCTCACCTTTAATCAGCTTTCTATGAGGATGTGAGGCTCCATCTGGAATACTGCATCCAAGTCTGGGGCCTGCAACACAGGAAAGATGTGGAGCTTTTGGAGAGGGTCCATAGGAGGGCCAGGAGGAGGATCAGATTGCTGGAGTACCTCTCCTATAGAGATAGGCTGGAGGAACTGGGCTTGTTCAGTCAGGAGAAGAGAAGGCTGCAGGGAGACCTTGCTGTGGCCTTCCAGTATATAAAGGGTGTTTATAAACATGAGGGAAGTCAACTTTTTACATAGGTAGATTGTGACAGGACAAGGGGGAATGGTTTTAAACTAAAGGGGGGGAGATTTAGATTAGATGTCAGGGGGAAGTTTTTCTCTGTGAGGGTGGTGAGGTGCTCAAGAAGGTTGTCCAGAGAGGCTGTGGATGCCCCATCCCTCCAAGCGTTTAAGGCAAGGTTGGGTGGGGCCCTGGGCAGATTGAGTACTTGGTCTGGCTGGCAGCTCTGCCTGTTGCAGCGGGGTTGGAACTGGTTGATCCTTGACGTCCCTTCCAACCCAAGCCATTCTATGACTCTATGATTCCATGATTCTCTGTTATGTGAGGTAGCATCAACCCTCACTAAACAACATCCACTGCTCTCCCATATCCACCAAGCTAGTCTCTATATTGTAGCTCACAACAGTATCAGGTTGGATAGGCATGGTTTCCCCTTCATAAGTCCATGTTCATTACTCCAGATCCCTTGCTTGGCCTTCATCTCTTTGCAAGTGCTTAACAGGATGATTTTCTTCAACCAATTTCTAGAGATTGAGGCACCTGACCCATGTGGTTTGTGAGATTTTCCTTCTTGCCCTTCTTGAAGACAGGGGTGACATTTGCTCTCCTCTGGTCTTCAGGAACCTCTCACAGTTGCAATAAACTTTTAGAGATATTAGGGAGTAGCCTCATTCTGAGATCATTCACTGAGATGCAACACTAATACACACAAAACGGCAGACACCATAGGTTTATGTGCTTCCAGTGTGTTTAATTGCTTCCTAACCTAGTTCTGCTCCAAAAGAGAAAAGTCTCCCTTGCTCCAGAATTTTACTCTGCTTCAGTAGTCTGGGATTCCTGCAGTGGAGAAGACTGAGGCAAATAAATCACTCTATGTCTTGGCATTTTTCATGCCATTTGTCACCACTTCTCCACTACATTCAGCAGCTGCCTCACATTTCCCTTATATTTCTTTTTGCTATTAATGTATTTTGAAAGTCTTTCTTGTTGCCTTTCACATCCCTATGGGATTTAACTCCAGGTTGATCATGGCTTTCCTAACCCTGCAGTATCAGACTGCAGCTCTGCTGGGTCACTTGTCCCTTCTTCCACCTTGTATCAGAGTTCACTCTGGAGCTTCATGCACGGTTTAAGTCTCCTGCCACTTTTGCCTGGACTCTTGCTTGTTGAAGTACTTGAGCTTTACTTGAGCTTTGAGGTAATCCTTGTATATTGACCAGTAGTCTTAGACTTCACTTCTCTTCAAGGTCATAATCCATGGGATTCTTCAAAGTAGATCTCTAAAGAGATGCACAGACTGGTACAGCTGGATGTTGCTAATGTTTACTTCTTCGTTATTTCTTTATTTTCTGTTTGTTAATTTGTGTGAAATGAAATAAAAGGAAGTAGGTTGCTCCAAAAGCAATGCCTCCTTTTTATTTCCTTGAAAAATACAACAGATCAGAAACCAGGACAACTATTTGATAGAGCAAATTCTCTGCTACAAAACACTTTTTCAACATAGTCACTACCAGTAGCTATGCCTTTTTGCCAGCAGTGCACGAGAGCCTGCATGCTGCGCTTGTACAAATCTGCAGCAGCAAGGAGACCAGTGTCACTGTCACCACTGCTGAAGTGCACTATTCACTGCCTTGCTGTGCTCACAGCCACCATATGTAATGGGACACTGGTGGGAAGGTTCAACCTCTACTGTCATAAAGGCAACATCTGCCTCTGACACTGTGGACCAATATCCAACATAATAATATAGGAGGCATTACTTTCAGAGCAGCCCTTGTATTTCAGATGCTTACTGGCTGTCACAATGCTGTTATTGTCAGGTATCCATCACTGACAACTAAAACCAAACCAGAGATAAACACTGATTTAGCACTCCATATACATTTTTTTTACAGATTGCCATGTTTTCAGTACTTGCCATTTCACTCTCCCTCTTATGGATGGAAGTATTCAACAGAAGAACAGAAAAAGAGAGAATAGTGATCGAATACTTTTTAGAGTGTACAGAAACAGGAATATCCATATAAATAATTGTGAGCATAACCATTATATAAATAAGCTACATGTACTTCTCATTGCATTGTGCTGCTCATGACCAAAACATCCTGTTTGTTTTGCCTGTTCAAAAAACAAAAAGAAAAAAAGAAAAAAAAAATATTCATGAAAGCAGTTCTTTACAGTGTTTCAGAAGTTTCAGAAGGAAGCTGGAGCTGGTAAACACATGTTCTTATGGGAAATTGCCACTATATTGACTATACCCCAGCAGGCTCTGAAAATACTTCTCACAAAGTCTCTTGTCTAAAATCTAGAACATATGTACAACAGATTATATTTCATGTCCTTTTAAGGAACTTGCTAGATTAGCGCAGAAGTCCTCGCATTTCCTCTGAAATTGTGTTTTTCTACAGGTATTATGCATTTTTTATTTTCTGTGCTATTCCACACTTTCATAAGCCTGTGAAAGAGGCTGAGAGTTCACATCCAGACCCTATGCTGCTACTGCATTATTCCCAGCATGGATTGGTAAACGTGTTTCATTCTGTTGATGTCATTAAATTACTGTCATTCTTCCAGGACAATTATTAAAGAAGTCAATATAGTTGTTATTTTTTATTCGGTTGTAAGAGGTTTTGAAATTGTTACTTTTTCTATTACTATTGATTGATAGATCAAAAAGAACACAAACAGGTCAACACAGCTCCAAAGCTAATTGTCAGTCGGTTCAATCCAAGGCATATAAAATTGGGCCATTAGAAACATAAAAAATTCATACATTTCTGGACTGGGAACACTAATGTTAATGAAAATTATTGAAAAATGAATCACTATTTGAGCAATGCAGATCACTCTTTATAATCTAAAATGTACAGTGTGATTCTCTCAGCTGTTCTTTCTTTGCAGCTTCTTTTCCTAGTCTTCATTCTCTCCCATGAAGCAAGACTATTCCGTTAAAGAAAGCAAATCAGATCACAGAGACACAGAAGCATTCTGATTGCAACTGGAGAAAAATGATATACAGAAAACATCTTTAAAAAATTTCTAAATGCAGTCCTTTCATATATCAAAGTGCACACCCAGCAATTAGTCTTCCTGCAGAGGTCTGTGATCAGTATTGTCCACTGCAAGTGCCTATTTTTACTAAAATTAAAATGGTAACAGAACTCTACCAGGGCCAAGTGTGTTGTGTCTGAGAGCAAACATCAGCTCTTCTCTAACTGCTCTTTTATCAGGTTTGTACAAAAAGATAGATAAACAGGCATCCCTCATCATCTTCCAGACAAAGGAGCAGCACTGACCGATTAAAACTTGTGTACATGAAGTCGTAGAATCATGAATTCACAGAATCACAGAATGGCTTAGGTTGGAGGGGGCTTAAAGGTCCCCATGCCATTCTAGATTGGGCTGCCCAGGGCCACATCTTGTGTCTAAAAAATAATACAGCTAGTGAACTGGGAGAGAAGCAGAGCACTTCTGTTTGGTAAAATTTACTACATTTGTGCATGGATACAGATTGCCTTTGTTCTGATTTACCAGTGTTTTACTCTGTGTTAGTGGGAACAACTGCAGAAAATGCAGGAAAAAAAATCAGAGCTTTAATGATCGTACAGAAATTTATAACCAGTGTCCTCCATGCCACAGATGGTGACTAGTTTTTAAACCAGTGTGCTTTCCTTTACCACAAGCAAAATACTGCAACAGTATTTTTAACTTTTTGGATGTCATTTGGCCACAATGACTTGCTACTACAGTTGGAAACTAGACCACAGACATCCTACTGCTAAATTTAAAATCTATCTCTTGGGTTCGACTCCACACTATAAATTACTTAAACAAATAGAAAAACTCCTTTTCATTTGTGCTTCTGTTACTTTCCGTCCAGGATTTTACTCTCCAGGCAGCTATTTAGATTCCCCTGCTTCATTACATGTGACTCTCTTAAAGCCTGGGATTTTAAATGCTCTGCCTAAAGGACTCTGACTCCTTTAGGGGTGTCACTGTTAATTAAGGACACATGGGAAAGAAGTGAAGGAGCCAAAAACAGCCTTGTTGTCTGGAAGAATCAAAAGCATACATGGACAAGGGTGAGAAAAATCAGCTAGATAAGGAAATGTTTGCCTCTGTAACAGTCAAGTGCCTTTTGTTCAAGCTTACAAAGAAGCTGCATGTCTCAAAAATCAGCCTCAAGTGGATGAAAAATTGGGACAATGATGTCAAAGTTTCAAATTAACAAGAATCAGTATTGATTGATGTGCAGTAAGTGTTTTACTCACTGGCAGCTTCGTTTTTGCTCCACACCAGCTATATTTCTGTTCAGTGCAGCAATAAGGGAAGCCAAAAGGAAAACTCTGACCTGCTCTTTGCTAGTTTCTAATTCTGACTCCTAGTTACCAGCCTTCAGAAGTGAAATTGTGCAACCATATCGCTCGGGAGGACCTCTAAAAGACACTGCAATTGAAGAAAAATAAACTGTGTGCTCATCATGCAAAGAAATGGTGATCTCTTAGTCTTCTTCATTTCAGTTTCCCCAATTCCTCCACCTCCACTTGGATAATCTGCACTTCACTCTTGAGCCCTTCTGTAGCTAATGGACCTACCAAGAGGGGCTGCTATATCTAGTAAAATCAGAGAAACACAGAATCACAGAAGTATGTTAATTATTGAAAGTATTTGAGACCAAATAGCACAATTTTAGTGCTGTTTTCACTAAAAATTATAACAGGTGATGTTTCTGCTTCTGGAACTAGGAGGGTGTCAGAGAATAAATTGAGGAACTAAGAAATGCATCTGTTTACTGAGGGGAAAAAAACGCTAAATGAGAGCATTTGGCAGACCTGCAGCTTGGCTTCACAAGCAAATATTTAGTTATCTGCAACTGACAAGTAAGCAGAAACACTAATTGGTTAAGTTTGCTTTAAAATCTGAGCAAGCAATTTAGCATTAATGTTATAGTGTTTACTTTTAAGTAAACAATACTGTCACAGAAAAGTCTGTGCTTGTGGATAGTAACACTATAATTTCTATTTTATTAACATAATTTTCTGTGTCTGTAAAGCACATTGTGAACCTTGGCATGCAACCAAGCTACAAAGTGTAGTCACTTTACTGGAAATAAATGCAATTGGCTAGGCAGTGTTGTGAGACTGATATTTCAGTATTCTAACAAAGAAGTATATATCTTGCTACCTTATTTTCCCATGTACACATACACTGAAATGAGCAGCCATTCTGCAGGTAGGATCTGTTCCAGCTCCAAGAAAAGGCAGCAGTTCAGAAGAAATTAGTGCCAGCTGCAACTTTTTAAAGAGAACAACTGCTCCTGTTTCTTCCATTCACCTGTTACAAGGGAAAGGGACACTGTATCTAATAAACAGGGGGAAAAAAAGGATTTTCTGGTTCATGTATCCTTCTACACAGATGAATATGTTTCTATCCCCATCATTTTCATTGTGTAGTATTGCAGAATTTGAAAACCTTATGGGGTTCAGGTGTTCATAGACTGATTTGTTGATCTTTATCGTATCTGTGTAGTCTGAAAGAGAGTTCTGCATCACAGTGTCAATTCAGCATGTAGTTACTATTAACAAATGTGGTCTTAGGTGCCTTATTGTCTAAGCAATATGTCTTCCATGTGTACTCTTGCTACTCAGAAGTCAGTTGCAACTCTCGTAAATGCTGAGCAATGAAAGAATACACTGCCTGCATTGTGTCAGACTCTTCTAATCAGTGATTCAAATTAATGCACAGTATGAATACCCTTTATGTCAACATGAGGTTTTTTGTTTGGTTGGTGGGTTTTTGTTTGTTTGTTTGTTTGTTTTGTTTGTTTTTGAAGAATTACAGTATCAGAGTAAAACCTACGTGAATGACAGTACAAACACTGGACTGAACAGGCATTTACACAAACATACACATTTTGCATGACTGCTGCTTTAAAACGATGCTGAATTCATAGAAGATGAGAATGATGGATGACAATTCAGAATTAATTACAGTCATAGAATCATCTACCGTGGAAAAGATTACCAAGTCCAACCATCACCCTGACATACCAAGTCCCATCACTGAACAGAGACCCTCAGTGCCACATCCACATGTCTCTTAAATACCTCCAGGGATGGAGACTCCACCATTTCCCTAAGCAACCCGCACCAAGGCTTGATAACCCTCTTCATGGAGAAATTCTTCCTCATAGCCAGCCTAAACCTCAAAGGTGTAACTTGTGACTGTCTCTTCATGTCCTATCATTTGTCACCCAATAAAAGGACTGACAGCCTCCTCACTGCAACCTTCTTGCAGGTATTTATGGAGAGTGATGAAGTCTCCCCTCATCCTCCTCCTCTCCAGACTAGATAGCCACATTTCCCTCCACCACTCCTAAGAATTCCTCCAATCTCATCCCTTCACCAGCTTTGACGTCTTCTGTGCACATACTTCAGCAACTTGAGATCATCTTTATATCAAGGAGCTCCAAAAATGAACTGTTACACTGAAGAGTTTTCAGGGCACAATCTCATCAGTTCTGTGTACAAGGGCACAGTAATTTCCCTGGTCCTGCAGATCGCACTATTTCTGATGCAGGCCAGGATGCCATTGACCTTCTTGGCCAGCTGAGCACACTTGTTGGCTTATGTTTGCTTGGGCAGCTCTCCAGGCACTATTCCCCATGCCTCTACCACTGCATGGAGTTGATATGACTCAAAGTGCAGCTCTCGGCAATTAGCCTTTTGGATATCATGCAGTTGGACTTGTCCTATCCATCCAGCAATTTACTTTCCTTTTCCCTTATCAGTCTTCGCATTCACTAAGTAAATGACAGTCAAATGCTCATCTCTGCAGGCCCTTGTTGTTGTGCAAGATCATAGATAATGCAATGCAAAGTCAGTAGCAGAAATGCCTTTAAAGCATTCCAGCCATTCCCACATTGAATATTCTTCATCTTTACATGGCATGTCCCTTGATACTGCTTTTGGTGTGACTTTTCTGAGGCAAATCCAAAGCTTGATGAAGTTCAAAAAATAAACTTTTAAACAATGTAAACTTTTCATCTGCAGGCAACGCATGCCATCAGCCTAGAGTGAGTTTTACTTCTTGCAGAAATTATCAGATTTGTTCTCATGATCTAGTATTTAATTGTTTTTTTTGTTTGTTTAAATTTTACTGTTTGCTTTCTTTGTCATTTTCCCTCCATTTACCTAATCATATGGAATGTTTTTCAGAAACAGGAAAAGGGTTCAGACAAACAGGCTTAGCTTAGAACAATAGCAGGGGAAATCATGTAATTTGGAAAATCAGTGACAATTGCTGTTGTTGTTTGAAAAGGAGAAGGATGGTGGTTTTTCTGTTTTGCTTTATTTTGCAGCATAATCACTAATTAGTATCTGTTGCAATGCAGTTTATGCAAGATGTTATTATACCAGCATTACTATTGACACATTTCTCTGTGGTTTTTAGCTGTATGACTTCTCCTGATGGCAGTGTTTCATGAAACCAGAGAAACACCTTTCTTTACTATTTGTGGATGATGTTTTGTCTCTTACCATCCGTTGCTGGCAGATGCAACTTTGGTTGCAATTACTTTTACCTTGCAGATTGCCTATTATCTCCTTGTGAATAGCATTTGGTTTGTTTATACCTCTGCTGAATGCTGAATTCAGCTATTGCAAAGGTCTTAAAATAATCACAACCTGAGTGCTATCCTTACCATATGGTTTGCATTATACATACTGTAGCTCTGCTCTGTTTCAGAAAGTGCACCTTTTGAATAAGACACCAAGTACAGTCATGGGAAATCTTATTTGATGTGCGTTCTCTAAGCTGATGTCCCGTTTCACTACATGGAGAAAATCCTCAATGTGTGAGTCTCTTACCCTTTCTTTACACATAACTGGGCACCATCATTGGAAAGAGAAGCTTTCTGTTGAGAAAGTATCTTTGCTTTGGTTACTGACTTTCTCTTCAGCCTTTCTGTGCTTCATGGCCTTTGTGTTTTGAGGAAGACGGAAGATGACATTTTGTGGAAATAACATTTCAGGAGTGCAGATAGGAATGGTGAATCTTGTATGTCTCTAGGTGAAATGCAGTCTTCACATTAGCACGGACGGAAGCAGTTGTTTGGACATTTTGCTCCTATGCCTTCTTGAAATTATGGTTAAAAAGGTCAAAAATTGAGATCTTTTCATTTGGGATGATTTGATGTATACGGCAGTCAAGAATATAAATCTTTTATCAAAGTTACATTTGTTTTTATGTTTTTGAGCTTGGGAAGGTGGTAGTTTTCCTAAATAAATCAGTTCTAGCTGCAAAAAAAAAAAAAAAAAAAAAAAAAAAAAATATTATTAATATAAATTATTATAATTATTATTAATTATTTAGGTTAAACATGCTGGATTTTCTTTAAATCTCATTCCAGGGGAAACTTCAAACTCTTTTCTGTGCTTCATACATGCCATTGGGCGTATCACTATACCAGGAATCCATACTAACTGTTTTGTGCCATTTCTTTGTCTTATTCTGCTCTGCTAGAACAGAATAGAGGAGCTCCATGGAAACTGCTTCAGCTCTTAAGTTGTTCACTCTGAAATGGTTGACAGTGGGGATTTTGTATCATTTGGCCAAGTGTAAGTTGTGCCTATGCAACAGTGATTGCTATCTGTTCATATGTGTAAACAACGCAGAAATTGTTTTTTCCTGCGGTCTTATGCTTGCAAAAGGAACTTGGTTGTCATGATGATGCCAGAAACAAACTGTAATGTTGTTCATATACAAACTAAGAAGGTTGTGCTAAGGCACAAACCTTAAAAAAATTGTTGAAAATCTATGCCAAGAAAGCAAAATCAGTTACAAGGAGAAGAATTCATAGACTTGAATGTGTCATCTCTGTTCTTACCTTTTTGTGGCTATCTCCTTTGTATCACTTTACTCAGTAGTAACAGTGAGAGTCAAAAATAAATAGATGAAGTTGTTCTTCCATGCTGCCTTCCTCCCTGCTTTTTCCTTTCCAGGACTTCCCTCCTTATACTGAAAGGAGAAGAAATATATAGTAAAGAAGGCATTTATGGATTTTTGTGGGGGTATTTTTGTTTATTTCCATTTCAAGAAGAAACTGTAATGAAAAATACTTTCAGTAACTTGGTAAGATATAAAAATTTTATTTTCCAACTTTTCAGCTTGAAACAGCAGATGTGTTTCTCGGTTCTTCTTTCAATAACTTTCCAACAACAGCTGTCTTAGAATCAACTATGAGCTTGCATGGGCTGTTGCTGAGGAGATCCGTGATTGTAGATTTGTCTGCCAGTGAGTGTCTCACCTGCAGGAATAAATTTTCTTCAAACCTCTTATCCTACAACAGTCTTAACCACATGTAAATCACTCATGCAATTGTTTTATTTGGACTGTACAGGTGACACATCATTCTTCATAAGTGTATTTCTTGGCAGTTGTCATATGGGTAAACTGGACTTTCCTTCAGGCATTTCCAGGTGTTATGTACAAATACTACCAATGTTTGGTTTTGCTCCCATCATAATACCTAATACTCACGTAGCGACTCACTTCTTGTAAAAACAAGTACCACTTTTTTACCAGCTTTTAAAATAGCATCCTTTTTCACTTCTATTGTACGTATCTTTAGTGATAACACATGCATTCACTCTAGTTAGGATTTGGAAAGTTGTGTTTTGCTGTCTTTGATCTGATTGTTTAAGCTCCACTTTATTCAGAAGTACATACTGAATTTCATAGCCATTTTCTTGCTTTGCAAAGAGACTTTTAGCTTCTTTTTTCCCCTTTCTATGAGGATGTATTGAAGATCTCTGAGAATCGGTGGACGTAGCAGATACACTTCTGTTTTTGCCCCGGTTATTGCTTGGGAAGAAGTGCAGATAGAGACTGAGGACAGACAAATCACCACCTGTAAAGGACCATCTGTGTTGTGTTGTTGCTTGTATGGAGGAGTGGAGATGAGGTGTGAGAGGATTTTGGTTTCTGTGCATCACATGCTTCTCATTTCTTGTATGCCATCCTGAGCAGAGAAAAACAGAAGTGATGAGCTGTGTTCTGGGCAGCAAAGGAGTAGCATCCTTAACAGAAGATATTCCATGATATGCAGAGTATAGGAGAAAAACTATTTTTTTGCTTTGAGGATTGATCTCCCGAAGACCTGCTTGTGTATTTCACATGCTTTCAATGATCAAATAACTATATTAAACTATTTCTATGTGGTTTTGACTTCATTAGATTGCCTATTTTTCTTTTCTTATTTAGGTCTTTACGACTATGCTGAGTCACCAAAAATGTCCATAGAAGAATAATGGAAGCCCCTGAATACCTTGATTTGGATGAGATAGACTTTAGTGATGATATATCGGTAAGTATTTGTCTTATTTTGTTTATATGAATTAGGACAATTTTAGGTATCTTAGTGCTGATATAACAAACAAAACAACAACAACAACAAAAGGTCCTTTTTTTTGAACACTTTTTACCTTACCCACGGAAATGTTTAAAATGTTGAATCTAGAATTAAATTTGGTATTTTGTAAAGAAAGACTAATCAGCTTAAGCCTTCTACCTTCATTAAAAAGGGTTTGTGAGTCAAATTAATATATTGGTTTTATTTCTGTGTTGCTTATGTGTTACGATTGTCTTGAATGAGCTACACATTCTCTTGGGCTGGCCTTAGACACGGAAGTGACAGCTCACGTTTCTCGTTTTTTTTATTTTTTTAATCAAATGTACTTCCACTGTAAAAAACCCTCTTGCCTCTGTCCTGTCTGGACTGCTCTTTCACCATGTAAGCTCTGCCCCTTCTGACAGAAGCTAGCAAGATGTTATGTGTAGTTGTGAGACAGCTAATTGTGATGCAGTAGATTGCAGCAAGAGGCCAGACTCGGACTCCAGGGACTCAGAGTGCTTCTCCTTCATGTCACGCCTAAAATAGCTCTGACTGTAAATGAGAGCAAAAAGGCTGTTCTTATAAACTGCATAAATTGTATTGTTTGAAACTCCGACACAGTCTGTCCCGTTATTCATAGCAGTGTTCCTCCTGCTAATGTTTCTGCTTTTTGTGGAATAGAGTTTTGTGAGAATAGAGTTGCTAATATATGTTGCTAATATAGTACTAGGTACTATGTACCTAGTAAATGAGGGGCTTGAATACACCATAAGTATTTATTAATTCAATTTTCAAGTCCTGTTTCCTTCAACATTCTTCCTAACTGTAGTGGGGTTGGTGGCAGTGCTTTTAATTTGTTTTGTTTGTTTGTTTTTTTGTATTTTGAAGGTACTGGTTTTTCTTTATTTTGGTTTGGGTTTCTTGTTTTGCTTTGTCTTGCTTTGTAGTTTGTTTCTTTGTTTGCTTGTTTAACAAAGAGCCTGTCTTTTCCTTGAGCTTCTGGGATTCTTGATTCATATTAAAGCATTCCAAGTGCTGTACTCACAGACAGGTTCAATTGAACAGGGTTTTGCTTTTACCTATTGTAACACTGATTTTTTATTAAAGAGGAATGTGGCACATGCCCAAAATATAACAGGACAATAAGCCAGTCTTGGAAGAATACCTTATTTGGGGCAACTTTCCTTTTATTACTATTCTATAGTAGATCATGTCCTGGTGTCTGTTTCTGTGCTCAGTTTTGCAGGACTGTAAAACATAAGGGATATAACCTCTCTGTGTCTCTCCCGTTGTGGCTGTTGCTGCATACTGGTGGGTTAGGTTACTTGTTTTTCCACTGACTGGCTCCGGCTGCCTGCTGTAATGTGCTGCTCTCTTATTGGATGCTGAGCCTTGAATTAAAAACCAGCACCAATTGTGAAGGTTGTGCTTTTAGTTCTACTTTCACAAGTAAGGGAATGAAGGATTTGTTGCCAGAAACCAGCTTTATAAGAGAATTCCTGGTTATTCTGGTGCTCTTGTCACATCTTACCACGTACCATTCTGAGATAATCAGCCTGCACATTTTACCACTAGCCTGCTGTGGAAGGAGCAGCTGCACAGCACTGGTGGTAACAATTTAAATTGTTCCCTTTTGCACTCTGGTTTTAATCCAGAGCAGAAAAGTGCTGGTCAAAAATAATGGCAGCAAGAACACTGTTAAACTGATGTGCTTGTAAAAGTACCTGAACTGGAAAGCACTGTGCTATCACAGTTCCTCATAGAGACCCTTTCTCCAAAAATGATTAAAATATAATAGATATCGAAGATAGTCTAGGATTTCTTTTAAAAATGCCTGGATATGTAAGTTGTCTCAATTCCTTTTTTGTTGAACGCTGTTTTTTTTGCGTAATGGAATTGCACATATCTCTGAAATATGGTATTTATTCTGAAAACTAGGATGGCACAGTAACAGACATGTATGATACAGCATATCTCAGTGTAGTTTAAACAGCAGAATAGACTTATGGGACTCTTGCTTATATTAAGTAAAAGTAGCATTATTTCCTTAGTAACACGAAGCAAGCAATCTGAATATTTTTTGTTATTCTTGAATAACAATTCACACAAAAATGATGAAATAACAGACGTTAATACCTTTACATTTCATTAAAACAACAGATAAACTCTGTAAGTAAAATTATGTTTTAAACTTTTTCTTTTCCCTATTTTTCTCTTTATTTTACCTATAAATGAGGAGGTGACTAAGAAGCTGTCAACTTGCCAGGTATGTTGACACACATCGAAAAGCTTCTTTCTGTCCATCTTTGCTTGGCAGAGCCCAAGGTAGAAGCAGAAATATGTATATAAAGTATTAGATTCAGGCTTTGCATAGCAATAGTATCAATGTTGTTTGCTTTAAAACTAGAAGAGTAACATGAAATATACTTGTAAAATTGTATAAAAGTAATTCTCCTATTTCATGATGTTGGCCCATGGCATCAGAAGTGAACAGCGGTGGAATGGCAGGTGGGGTTGAACCTTCCTACCAAGACTCTGTTAACATTCTATTGCTGTGTGACAGAGAGCAGTCTGACTAAATGGCACCTGACAGAGAAGTGCAGATGAAGCAAAGGTGTGGAACTGAATTCACAGTTGGTAGTGTGAATTCAATGTGAATTCAATTCCAGCTGCAGACAACAGAGATGTGATAGGCCAACGGGGAATGGCTTTAAACTGAGACAGGGGAGGTTTAGGTTGGATATTAGGAGGAAGTTTTTCACTCAGAGGGTGGTGAGGCACTGGAACAGGTTGCCCAAGGAGGCTGTGGATGCCCCATCCCTGCAGGCATTCAAGGCCAGGCTGGATGTGGCTCTGGGCAGCCTGGTCTGCTGGTTGGTGATCCTGCGCATGGCAGGGGGTTGGAACTGGATGAGCATTGTGGTCCTTTTCAACCCAGGCATTCTGTGATTCTGTGAAAAACAAGTCAAGTTCCAGGCTGCCATGCACAGATAGTGATTTTTACGTACGCAGCGTGCAGGCTCTTGTTCATCGCTGGTGAAAATGCCTGGCTAGTGGGGGTAACTGTGTTGAAAAATAGTGTTTTGTAGCTGAGAATTTGATCTGTTAAATGGAGTTATGGTATTCTTTGTATGTGTTGTAGTTTCCATGAAAATAAATAGGAGGAATTACTTTTGGAGGGACATACAGGTAAACAGTACATAGCACAAATAACCTAATTGGTACTCTGAAGATGTTGGTCATATCCATTAAGAGATTTTCCAAGGAAAGTTATTTCCCACAGACATAGTTCTAGGCTGATCTTCATTTTCCTTTTTTTTTTTCCCATTTTTCTTCTAGAAATTATTGAGAAAAATCTTTCTTAGGCCAAGCATTGTTATTTACTTGTTCTCAAGTGTCTGGGAAAAAGGGTGATATTGCCAATCGTAGAGTCATAGAGTCACTCAGGTTGGAAAAGACTTTAAAGATCATCGAGTCCAACCACAACCTAACCATACTACCCTAACTCTAACAACCCTCTACTGAATCATGTCCCTGAGCACCACATCCAAATGGTTTATAAACGCATCCAGTGATGGTGACTCAGCCACCTCTCTGGTAGCCTATTCCAGTGCTTAACAACTCTTTCTGTAAATGTTACACAAAATTTACATAAAATGTTATTGCAGAAGTTTTAATTTAAGGGGATTTGAATAGCGATTAAGTGGTGTATCTTCCAATATAGCAAATAAAATCAAATGAGACTGTTGGTTGGCTTACAGCATAACAATTCTAAACAAATTTATTATAATGAAGGGAGGTGTGTGCTTTCTCTGTCTAAATAAAAACAGTGAGTTGCAAATTTCAGATCAGGACACAATCATTGAGGTCTTGATCCAGTGTCCATGAACTTTATGAGTTTGGTGTCAGTTTCAGCAGGAGCAGGACACGGTCTGGAGTGTTTTGAGGATATCACATTCTGATGACATGGTCTGAGAGTCACACTATGTGTCCAACTTTGCCATTTTACTCAATTTCAGGAGACTTTAAAAGTATTCTCTACAATGCAAACTTGCTCATTTTCACTTTTTTGTTTTTTGGCCTTTCATACATTGCTACACCTCGTAATACAGTATTTCTTCTCTCTGATATTTCTCATATGTGAGTCTGCAAGAGGCAGAGAAGTTACAGTCTCAGCAGAGACTGAAATTTTATTTCTCTTATATTGTGTTTAAAATCCCTTCAGTTAAAATTTGCAAGCCAGCTGAAATTCAAAACATTGACTTTTGCATTCATTCAAATTCTGTAGCCCAGTTGTACTTGACTTATAAATGTTTGTGAGATAAGCTGTTAAGGGAGATTCTGTTTTTCCATGAATTGCAAAATTGGCAATATCTTGTATTCACATGGAGTAGTTGTGCCTACCTCTTGTCTTTTGTTTGCTTTTAATACTGTTCTTCCATTTTACAAAGTCCTTAAGGATGTGCTGAAATAAACTAAGACAGGTTGACCATTGGCATGCCATAAGCAGGGAAAAAAAGGCACTAACTGTCAATCAGCAACCAAAAAGGCCACTGCATACCTTGTCCTAGGAAGATGCCAATTTCTGAATTTCTCTGTCAACAACAACACGCACTTGTTAATTAACAAAAAGCACATACACTGACTAACAAAACACGCTGATCTCTTTACCATTCACTGATACTCATGCCCATGGTCACGGCCCTTGGCTCTTGCTTTAGTTGATTGCTCTACTGGGAGACTGGGAGACGTGGGTTACATTTTCTGTGTGAAACAAGAACGTAGAAAGAAAAGTAGGAAATAATGAACTCAAAATTGAATAGCAGTAAATCTGAATGACGTTCTAGGGAAAAGCTGCAGTGTTAGCCTCTTTTGCTATTACCTCTAGTAGCCTTGAAGCTCCCTCTTGAAGAAAAGCTAACAAAGCTAACTGATGAACGAGAGATGAGTATAAGAAAAAAGAAAGTAGTTGTAGAGGGAAGAGCTGACAATGCATTGTACTTAAGGTTGGGAAAGGTCCCTTTTAAGAGATTAGTTTCAGTGAGTTCTCCACTTCTTGATCAGAAAAGACACATGGCAGAAATGTAAGTATGCAAAAGTCTTTTTGAGGGCAGAGATGAGTGGGAGGAAACCTGTTAAGGATATCAAACCAATATGACTAAAATGTTAAAATGTATAAATGAATTCATAACACTAAACTTTTTTTATTAGAGAGGGTTGTATACATTTTGGTTTAGTGTTGAAAGAAAATTTGTTCTTCCAGGAAGAACAGAAAAAAGGACAGAAAGAGAAAAGTCTTCCTGTTTTTGAGGATGCCTGACAAAGCACATAGCAGTGAAATACAAAAGGCCTTGTTCTAATTGAATTACAAACTGTGTAATAGTTTAAACTGCACCAGCTGGTCTTATGAAGCTACCATATTCCTTGGAGACATGTTCTTGGATTCTCTTAAGAATCTTACTAGGCCAGTTCAGCGTTGCCTTCAGAGTCTTTGTGCTGAAATAGCAAGATGTATAGCTTAACAACTTGATCTTTATTAAACAATAACTACAGTGAAGTAAAGCATATGGTGTTTGTGCTTGTGTGTGTTTAACTTATAATAATTTGTATTGTTACAGCATCTTTCTTTCTCCCTGTGTCAGTTCCTCTGCTGTTTTTGCTTCAAGTTGTCAGATCGGATGCAGTCACAGCCCTATAGTTACCCACTTTAATGTGGATGGGAGTCACATGGCAGCTCTGTCCTAAATGTTTTAATTAGTAAGTTGTGTTCTTCCTGGGAGTACTTGTTGTAGATGAAACTTATCAATTCATTGCTGATCAGAACATCATGGGAAAAACAGGCTTGGAAGCTCTATAACTTAACTGCAATCAACTGAGCAACAGACTTACTTGAACTTTCACCAGAGAAGTAAATAACTTCCGCAGTTGGTTCTGCACAAGGTTGACTTTAGATACTTAATTTCACTTTAGTAACTTAATTCCTGTATGTCAGAATCTATAGCTGTATAACTCTGGGTTACTTGTACCACTGAGGGCATTCTTCAAGTTTATAAAACAAAGAGGAAGATTTATTTTTGGTAAGATGCATACATTATCCTTGGTTCTCTCCCTTTTAATGCTGCAGTGAGAGAACATACTGATCATAGTCAGGTGTATCTTATCGTGTCGAAGTAACAACGCAGGTTACCTTAATAAAGTCTGAATTCCAGACATGAGCGTTATGGTCTGATACAGGAATGCATATGTACTTCTCTCTGAAAACAGACCTGTAAGGTGTAAATATTCTTCGTTAATTTTACGTAGTGCCTTTTGAAAATTTGAATTCTAATTGTTAATCACGAAGTAACTTGCAATATAAATGCAACAGTACAAGTCTGGTGGGCAGAGTGAAGTCTAGATTTACTGTGAGGTCCGAATTTATTCTCATACTTGATGTACCTATACATCCCATGGAAAGAATGTATGAAATATATTTGTGACGTGAACAACTGATGTACAGCAAAAAGCATTGCTGTGGTGGAGAGATACTTTCCTGTGTCTTTGGAAATCTGATTGTGGGACACAAAAGCTGACACCATCCGCTTTCTCGTGCTATCTCAGGGCACCATCAGACTGCCTGACGTACCCTCAACCTGGTAGATCTAGCCATTACCAATGGTATCGCAACCTGTTGGAAAGCCTTCCCTTTCATCTTCTTAAATTATTTATGTGATGTTTAGTTTTGTTTTGTTTTTCCTTTTTTACAGTACTCTATAACTTCTCTCAAGACTATCCCAGAATTATGTAGAAGGTGTGATTCACAAAATGAAGACAGATCAGGTATGATCCCCTCTTCTGTCCACCCATCACTTTCTAGGCTGCTTTTTATCACTTACAACTTGGCAACAGTTTCTTCTTGGCAGTACTCTATTGTTTTGTTTTCTCTCATTTTTGTGCAGCTTTCTGGAAACATGATTTTTTTTTTTTTTTTTTTTTTTAATTTCAACAGATGTTAGTTCATTAGAAGGAAAAAAAGTTCCAAAAAAAGATTTGGCTGCATACAGATAAGTGTAGGGCTTCATCTCAGCAGCTCCAAACCACAGTATATGCAACAATTTACTTGAAAACCTGAGAAACCATTGGTGACAAGATGTAATAATGTAGGCGCCAATGAAAAAATGTTGGATACATTTACTACCCATATGGCCATGACCAGTTTGAGGGATGATGTTTTGCCAGAGTCTGAAATTGTATCAAGGATGCTACATGATAGAATCTACTCTAAGGCATACTGTAATAGTTAAGATTAAAGCAGAGTTTTTGAGTTTAATAGTGTAAACTAAATGAAGAATCATGGCATGTATATGAGAACCAGCTGGGGATCTTCCATCCTCCTGCCCTCCCCCTGATAAAAAGTGCATTCAGTGCTATTTTTCACTCTGTTAATCAGATTAATCCCCTTTTGTTTTTCTCTTCCTGATGGAGGAGAAATGAGTTGGTGAGAGAGCATTTTTGTTGAGCTATGAGAAGTTTATTGTGCTTTCATTTGATGTTTTAATTGAATATTCATTGATGTTGTGGAATCAAAAGATTTTTATAACATAAATGGCAGACTTGGAAGTTGTGGGACGATGAAAGACTTTGGGAGCTGTGCTATACTTTGGCAAATTTCATTTCTTGATTTCCTTTCAGAGTACTGTAGATTTCCAGGGGGCATTACTAAACTGAATCCTTACATGAGCTAGTTCCTCTGTCAGAGTCATAAAAGCCTGGTCTGCGTAGCCCTGTGCCACTGCTCCAGGTAGCAAAGGGCAGTTTTCTTCCCCAAACATTCTTGCAGAGTCTTTGCCCACACCTGAGGACAGCAGTGATTGTACTCCCAAAGTTACCTCTTGTAAGCAGAGATGCGAGGAATAAGGGAGACCCCCAGTCTTCTCACCAGCACTTTTCTCTCTGTCCCATCCATGCCCTGTCTTTTCTCTGTCTTCCCCTGCCTTCCCCACTTGCATCCCACATCTTTGCTGTCCTTCACCCATGTCCTTGCCACTATCCTCCCTCCTGTTCTCACACTCTACACATCCTCTGCCCTGCATACTTCTCCCCAGAAGTTGTCTCTGCTGTTGTCCCTTCCTGTTCTCCAGTTTCCCTGCAGTTCTCTCCCATATTCTCCTTTTCTCATCCTACACTCCCATCTCTTTCTTTCTCTTTTCTCTCACTTTCCCCAACCTCTTTCCCATTTTCTCCTCTTGTGACTCACATTTCATCCCATTCTTCCTTGCATAAATCCCTCATTCATCCCACCAAACCTTTCCCAATATTCTTTCTACATTATGTCTAGACCCCACTTTCTCCCATTCTCCTCACTATTATCCCCACCACTCTTCTCCCTAGTGGTCAGCACTCTCCTTCTTGCTTCCTTTATTCCATTCTCAGTGCACATGATTTCCCCTTTCATTTTCTCCCACTGTATGCTAGCATTATCAGTATTAACAGCTGATCATTTGGTGGCACGGCATTATATCGTCTTTTCACGAAGAGTTAAAGTCATTCATGCACACAGCCACTTCAGGACCAAGATGAACAAAATAAAGAAAGCAAGAATAGCCCCTAAGAAACATTGTGCTCCTTTTTCTGTTCATGAGAACTGCTCAGCCAGAATGGCAGCATCTCTATCTGCCTTCAGGAAGAAAAGTATCTTCTTTTTAGAGTAAAATGCTGACAGATAGCAGGATGAAGCATTGGTAGTGAGCTCTTCCTTGAAACCACAGGATACTGACAGTTATTTTCTAGTTCTGTTGTTTAATGATTGTCTCTGCAGTCAGACATTTTTCAATGATGATTTTAATTACATCTCCACTCATCCATTGCCTTGAAAAGGAGCTGGCAGAAGTAAATGCAGGCATTGCTGGAAGACAGTAGCAGTGCTGGGGAGTCTGCCAGTGGAAGTTAATTCAGAGCTTTGGATAAAATTCTGGAGTCAAAAAATAGGTCTTTAGCACTGATAACAATATTGGCAATCTGGAAGCAGAAGTGAAATCTGTTTTTTTCACTCCACTTATCACTTGTGAGTTTATGGATTGGAAATGGTACTAAAGTCTATTTATTTTTTTCTTAATCACTGGATACGCACACTTAATGTTGTGCAGGAAGATACTGCTTTACATCTCTGCACAGAGTTCATGGAAATATCAGTGGAACTGCATCAGTAAGCATTGCGTTAGGCTCAATCTGTTGATTTTTCATATTACTTCTGATGCAGCCTCCTGCATTAATGGGCCATTAAGAAAGTTCCACAAATAGTTGCTACTGTTCACAATTTATGATGAGGATAAACTGTGTCATATTAATGTGCATAATATTCCTGCTATTTCGTGTTTGTATTCAGTAGCAATTTAAGTAATCACATGGAGAAAAACAGATTTTTCAAAGAACTTGTCCATCTTCTTGCCTTATATGGACACCTGTATAGTTAGAGCTTAAACTTTTTTCTCTAAAACTGAGACAATTGTGGAAGTAGAACTCTACAAGGATTATTTGTTAAAGGAATTTAAGTATGACATGTTAGTTGTCAGACTAGACATGCCAGGACACTAAAACCATAAAAAACAGCAGCCTATTTCAGCCTTAGCTCAGAAAAAAATATTTGGTGCACTAAAGCAATTAAGCAAGAAGTGTAAGTAAAATAAGTTTCAACTTTAATGTATACGTAACTATGAAGACAGTAATTTTCATCACAAGATTGATTTAACAAATTTAAAGGACAGTTCCTTTTTCTGGAATTACATTTTTTTAATTATATGGCTAATTATATGGGGGTATAACTATTCCTTGTTCTCAGGTAAGTTTAGTAAATAACCCAATAACTACCTTTTTTTTTCTTCCACATTTGAACTAAACATTGAATAACGTTAGCAATACATGAAGTGTTTGATTACGTTTTCCAAATTGCTCTAAACTCTTCTAATCCTAGGAAAACATACTGGTGTCTATGAGTCAGTATCCTTGCTCATCCATCTCCTGTAAATTTTTAATCAGTTTTTTTTTTAACTGTTTCTTTCTGTCTCTCACCTTTGGTCGAATTTCTTGTTATTTTGGATGAGGACAAGTTAAAAAGTCAGAGAGATTACTTTCTTCCATGTAGTCCTTTCTCCTCACACTCCCTCTGCCTTCTCCCCACCTTTTCTGTACTGGCTGGCTGTGAACACGGGAGGGTGCTCTGTGCAAGATGCGTGTGGAAGCTGTGCAATAGAATCTCAGCATGACTTCTTTGTGTCCTTCCTCAGAGGGAGGGATTTCTGACTCAGGAAAATTCCAGGAGACTCCTGGAACTGAAGTGCGTCTGCCAGTGCCCCCAGACTGCAAGATAAAAGGTTTTCAGGATGGGAAAGAAGCTGCAGGCCAGAGGTGTAGGTGCAGGATTCGTAGGCCAAATCCTGTTTTATCCACAAAAAAGTGAAATTGAGGATAATCAGCTTTTCTTCCATTATGCTTAAAGAGAATGATCACCATAGCTAGAATAATAACCTCTAAGAAAGACATTGTTCATCTTCAGAAACAGAGAATTGAAGAGTATAATATAAATATCAACTCAGCTTTTTATTTATTTATTTGTTTGCTTGTTTGTTTCTGAAATGAAGAGTTAGCTGGCCTGCCCATTGATTTCTGGCAACAGAAATCAGTTCTTTATGCTTCTGTTATTAAGCATGAAATTGCTTGCTTTCTCTCTGGGCAGATTTTCTATGGCCACTTGAGCAAATGGTTCAAGACATCTCATGGAATCATAGAATATCCTGAGTTTGAAGCAACCCTCAGGGAGGATCATCAAGTCGAACACCTGTTTTTCAACAGACTTCCATGAACCATATCATTGTGCTGAAAAATATTCTGTCAGCTACAGTGACTTTCAATTGTCCTTAAATATATATCTCAAATAAGAACAATATTTCACTCAGGATCTTTTTTTCCTGTAGTTAAAAGCGAATTCGTCTTTAGTGTCCAGCAGTTATCTTACTGCAGAGGCCAAAGCCGTCATTACGGACTCACAAAAGAGTTCGAAAGATAGGTTTTCTATTTAACAAAATGAAATTAGTATAAAACTTAGGGTTTACATTAAAGAAGTCTAAAATGCACTCCTGAAGATTATTAATATATTAAAACTGGAGAACAGTGCCACCTTCTGTTAAAATTGTTAAATATTATTTCAGTTATATTAATGAAATCATAATAGGTAGTAATTCAGATGTAGCTTTTATTATTTATTGATATGCAAGGGGCATCCCTTTTTTCACCTCTTGGAACTTCCATATTGCTGCTAGTGTTGGAGATGAATGAATGCTAAAAAGTGAGAGAAAATTTCTCAAAATTACCCTCATGTAGGCAACACCTTGCTGTCTGTGTATGAGATCAGTATCTTGGTACTCTAAATGGATCTGGAATAAGTACAAGACTTAACTAACTCAAGATGCTCTATTGAAGTCATATTGTAAGGAAGATGGTCAGGTATTTATTTCAGAGGACAGTAAAATTCCCAATGTTAACCTTTTTTATATATAGTGACCCAAAATAATTATAGAGTGATGCGGTGTTATTAAAAAATAGATATGGGCAGTTCTCAGTGGTAATCTGAGACTTCCTTAATGGTGATGACTAAAGTAGAGTAAACTCCCAGTTGTCCTTGTAAAGTAGGAAGTATTTCAAGTAAGGTCATTTGAATGCATTCATCCTTTGGTGGCAACAGAGCCAAGCTAGCAAAGTTTGCTCTTATAAACAATCATAGCCTAAACATTAAAGAAGCTCTTCACTGTGTTCTCAGCAAGGGCAGGGAGTATCTCCTGTATTTTCAAATACTTACTGAAAAGTTCTTATGGCAAAAGCTGTCTCTTCTTTTGTCTTCTGTCAGTTTTACACATTATTTCCAGTCTTGCTACTACCTGCAAAAAGGAATTCTTTTTTCAGAGTCGTTACATCTTCCTTTACAGAATAACTATGTCAGAAGGCAAATCTGAAGGATATTTTGTCCAACTTCCTGCTCATAGTAGGTCCAGTTACAAGA
The DNA here is from genome assembly GCF_019232065.1 of Centrocercus urophasianus. NCBI lineage: Eukaryota > Metazoa > Chordata > Aves > Galliformes > Phasianidae > Centrocercus > Centrocercus urophasianus. The sequence goes on from NW_024884878.1 coordinate 1,908,351, forward strand.
GCTTTCTCAAGGATCTATTTTCCAGATGGCTCTTACTATAAAGAACTTTGCAACCATGATACTTTGAGAAAGTGTTATTAGGGAAGCAATCATAGTAATAAACGTATTCAACTTCAGAATTTCATAGACTTTTGAAAGGCCAACTAGGTATGATTAAATCAGGAGATAGCCTGATATTGTAGGACTGTCAAATTCAGAGCTCAAGCAAAATACTGTTCTCCATTACTCACAGTTTTCCTTCTGTTTTCTGGCTGTTTAGATACGGATTTTACAGAAAGCAAAGGCTGAAGTACTGAAAATTTAGAGTTACTACAGTCTGGCTCAGGTCACCGGGCAAACATAGCATTAGTGTCATTGATTACTGATAACTATTTGGATAAAGGGAAGTCATGCAGTTCTTCTGCTGGACAGTGGTTCAACACAGCTGACCATAAGATCCTGCTGTCTGTGTTAAGAAAAGATAGCCAGCTGAAAGGGCTCCATGGTGATATAAAATCATAATGAGGATCACACATAGAAGAAGAGGATTTAATACACCTTTTCAGTTGTATTAAACAAGTATCTATCTGTCTAACGATCTAGTAGAACAACGTGGATTCAGTGCCAACTGATGTAAAAATTGACCCTTATCTTTACAGCCATTTCCTGCCTGCCTGTACCATTGCCCATTCTATATCCGAGCTGTTCACTAGTAGCAGTTGTGACTGCAGTTAGTCAAAGCATTAATCTAAATGAGGCCATAGTGATGGTGGCAGAAAAACACTTTTAGAGGTTTGACCATTTCATCAGATCCACAGTCAGTCAATGTCCTGCAAAGGTGAACTGTTCTGGGTTCTCTGTTAGGTGGATCCGTGAAGATCTTGTGTGGATCATCTACAAACAACACTCCATTATGGTCAGTTTCATTTGGACATATACTGTTTGGCTTACAACCCTTTGTCACCACCTTGTGTTGCAGGTGCTGTAAACCTCAGGAACCCATCCGCAGTTAAAGAATGTTATCGAACCCTTATGCCAGGGAGACAGGCTGAAATTCTGTGAATTTCAGAAGTGAATTTCTTCTGTAGTTTCCATAGAGACCTGAAGTAAAAGATTTGTTCTTTGTTATTTTCACTAGAGTCAAGACAGTGTAAAGGTATTCGTATGTCAGGCTTCAGGTTGCATGTATCCCAGCTCTGCCCTCTTAATTGCCCATAAAAATTTATCTGTGCACTGGCATAGATAAAACTCTTTGAGGAAAACTCTTGTTTTCCCTCAGATGCTCATATATCAGGTAAAACTCTCCATCATAGCTCTTCACACCTTCAATACTTAAATAACATTGAAAAATACTTTCAAGTCAGCAGATGCTTCCAACTGGAAACTGTCATTATCTCTCTGAGCTAATTCCTAAAATCAAATATGACAAAGTGATTGAATTGCCAGAGAAGTTCCTTTTGCATCACCCCTTTTCTAATTATTTGTCCTCCACAGTTCTAGGGTGCCTTTAAGTGAATGAAATTGTAAATAGGCCCTCAAGCCTCTTTATTCAAATCTTGTGTTTTCTCTTCCTCAAGGTAAGCACAGAGCATAATACGTGGTGAAGAACTACTTTCACAAATGTTACCCTTCCAGATTTTCCTCAGATACTATTCCCTTTCATGCTGAGGAAAATATTCAGTACCTCAGGTCTATCAGACCTATACTTCTATACTGATGACAATGAAAAGTCTTTGAGTTTTTTTGTTCCTCTCCTTGTCTAACTACACTAGCATAACAGTAAGATCATCCAAGTCTCTCATGTTACTGATTAAAAGTTAAGGAAAAAAATTTGACAACACTGTTGAAAAAAATACATTTTGTTGTCACCATTTTACATTTGAAATATTGGTGCATGGAAGAGATAGGGCTTATCCAAGAATATATCAGAACTATTTGTCACATTCTGGAATCACATTAGCTGTTCCACTTTCTGGTCCACTGCTTTTAGCTCAAGACATCTTTTATTGCTGTTTATAAAAGAATCAAACAGTATTTATTTGACCCAGACATTCAATGGCCCTTGTCCGAGTTCATAAGTAAGTGTGGAGAAATGAATGAGAGGCTTTTCCTCAGGAGCAGCTGTTGAAGACTATGCATGTAACTCTTGCCATACCCGTGTTTTGGAAGACACAGACATTGCTTTTGCTTTCTCCAAGAGCAAGCAACAGAAAACAGGATGGAGGAGTGTCTAGCAATGCCCTGCTCTGCTCTGGCCAATGTTCTCAGTATTTTGTAGCAGAAAACCATGCTGTAAGCACCTAAACAGTAATTTTGAACATACAGCATCCAAGTGCTTTCCTCACTACTGCTTATGCGGTTGGGTGCCATTTTCTAATCCTTTATTAAGTGCAGTGTAAATTCATCATCCCAATTAAGCACAGAACACATTCATAAGCCAGTAGAAATACTGATAATTGTTGTCAGTGTCCCAGTTTGTTTTTCTGGAGATAGCATCTGTAAAGAGCTGCTCCTCCAGTATGCTGGGAAGAAAAACAGTGAAGAAATGCAATGGCTTTATTCCTCTCCATTTGTGATGGAATAAAAAAAATATATGTGACTGTGCAATGGTCCAGGACAGATTTGTTACAAAGGTCATAGCTTCTTTGTGGTGTCTGATTTTACAGTTTTATCAACGGTGGTTTCTGTAAATGCTTGTTATTAAGGTTAGAAAGTGGAAAAAGTGAAGCAGCAAAATAAATGTAAGCTTATAGAAAGTGACGACAAACAAAATGTTGATGCCTTTCCCTCTGTCTAGACCCCTGTGTTAAAAACAGTGTTTTCTTAAAACTCAGACAGAATTCATTTCCATACTGAGGGCTTAATAGTTCCTGTCAGAACAAAACAGCTGGGAAACATGTGGTATCCATTTGCCTGTATCACTTGGAAAAAATTTCACATGTAAATAAAACCAACATAAAAGTGTAGGCCTTTGAACCTAGAATCTTATACAATACATAAATAAGTCAGTACAGTGCATTCTTTGTATTGGCCCACAAAGTTACACGCCTTCTGATTATCATTATTTTTATTTCTTTTTTGGAAATGTATTCTTAAGCACTTCCAAAAGTATTAAGGTAATTTTCAGACATCCGTAACTACTAAGCTGTGCTAATCTTTCACTTCAAACATTAATGCTGCACTGAAAGTGTATATATCTGTTTCCTTAGGAAGGTGTTCATGGCAAATTTGACCACAGATTAGATCCCACTGATATGCAGTTAGCATGTGTAATAAATCTGCTATGTTTAAGCTGCGTTCTTGACTTTGAGAGTGCATTAACTCTTAGTGTACAGTAAGTGGAGCATAGAAAGGAGAAAATGCCTGGAGTTTTTAGTGAATTTAGTGCTCTACTGAAAATAACAAAATAAAGAAAACTCTTTATCAGAGTTCAACTAATTAAAGAGAACATAAATATCACCAACTGGAACTGTAAAGAAGTGCAGGTCTGATAGGGTTAAGAGTTCAGGTGACTTGAGCTCTCTTCCTTCTCTGCAAGTCAGATTCACTAATGAAACTCCAATGTGCTGAAATAAAGCTCTGGAAGGTCCAGAGCTATAGGGGTGTGTGTGTTTGTGCATGCATGCGTGCGCATTAAGGGATGGAAAATTGGACCAAGAAGCCCAACGTACAGAGGAGAAATGGAAAAAGAGACATTAAGCCGGAATACGTAGGTCTTAATTTTCAAATCACGCAATCATAGAATAGTTTATGTTGGCACAGACCTCCTGAAGTCACAAAGCCCAACCTCTCTGCTTACTCAAGGTCAGCTAGTGTAAGTTGCCCAGTGCCATGCCATGTCTAGTGGAATTTTAAGTAGCTCCACAGACTGAGACTCTGGGCCACTGGTTGCAGGACCAACATTGCAGCAAAAAAAGTGTTTTCTTCTAAATGAGGGCACACAGCTGTTGCTTTCCTTCTTGCATGTTCAGATGGCAGCAAAGCTAAACACGTATCTCTTGTCTGGTCAGTGAGCAGAACTGTGAAGAGCCTTGGCTCTTTGTTCTTCAGCACTTCCCATCATTTATTTATACACATGGAAAAGATTCTCCTGAGCCTTCTCTGGATTGAAGAGTCCCAGTTCCTTCAGCCTCTCTTGAGATGAAAGAGATTCCAGTCCCAGAACCATGTTATTGTCTTTGGGCCTGATTTATTCTAAGAAGTCCGTATCATTCTTGCACTGGGGAGCCCAGAAATGCACCCAGCACCTAACGTGTGGTCTTGCTGAGGCTGAGCGAAGAGAAAGGTTCACCTCTCTTGACTTTCTGTTTTGATGAAAACAGGATTTCTCATTCTCATATGAAAACGATATGAGTCTTCCAGAAATATTAGCCCTTAAAATACATATTGTTGTTGCTGTTGCTGAAACAGATTTTTTTTTTTTTGAAGCCTTTCATTGGCCTCTAAGGAAAGGCATCTTATTGCTCTGGAGCATCTTTGTGCAATTTGATATTTGCAAAAAGCAGTGCAAGCAAGAATAGCTGGGCAAAGCCACTGTGAATGCCACTAATTTTTTTAATAATGTCCATTACTTGACTCAAACTGCTTTATTTATAAATGATCACAGAATCATGAAATCACACTGTGGCCTAGGTTTGAAGGACCCTAAAGGTCATTGAGCTCCAGCCCCCGTGCCATGGGCAGGGATGCCACCTACCAAATTGGGCTGCCCAGGACCCACCCAACGTGGCCCTGAAAGCCTCCAGGGACGGGGCACCCACAGTGTCTCTGGGCAATAGTGCCTGTGCTTCACCACCCTCTGAGTGACAATTTTCCATCTAACATATAGCCTAAATCTCCACTCCTTTATTTTAAAGCCACAGTGAAGTCTCCCTGGATCCTTCCCTTCTCCAGGCTGAACAAGCCCAGCTCCCTTAGGCTTTCTCCATAGGAAAGGTGCTCAGCCCTTAGATCATCTTTGTGACTCTCATCTCAACCTGCTTTAGATTACAAAAGCTTACAGTGTATGTCCTGTTTGAAGACTGCAGTTCTAGAGTGTCAAATTCTTCAGCTCTTAGCACAGAGTTGCGATTAAATCTGCTAAGGTATGAATGAAATACGGTGTTGTGTTATTCAGGTTTCTGGTGCTTAGCCAGGTCTACCTTTGAAGCATATTATATCATGTCACTCATCTGGTAACGATAAGCAGTTCTAAGTCATATTCATCTATTTTTCTAGTTTCCAGCAGCAGCTGGAACTGTGGTGGCTCTGCTCTTATCGGAAATGCACAGAAACCAACAGGAATTGCAGATGCGTGCAATAAATTCAGACCAGTGAAGAGGGTTTCCCCATTAAAGCATCAGCCGGAGAGCTCTGAGAACAATGAAAGCGATGACCAAAAGAACCAGAAGGGTGAATACCAGAAAGGCAGCGACTCTCAGCCTGCACCTCCAAATGATGACCAGAGCCCAGGAGAAGGAGAAAACCTTAAAAGTAAAAACATTGAGCCTACTGTTCTGCTTGGGGAGCTGGAGCACTATGACCTGGATATGGATGAAATTTTGGATGTGCCTTACATTAAATCAAATCAGCAACTTGTTCCTTTCACAAAGGTAGCCCCTGAGAAAAAAATTTCTGGTGTATGCTCAACAGTGAATGGTGTTAGTGGCAAGACCTGCTCTACAGAGAGCACAGAGCCTGCTGGGGTGACACAGTTCTGTGTTCTCTCTCCTGTGAAAGGCTCTCAGCTGAGAAAAACGCAGCCCATTGTTGTTGATCAGCACAAGCATTTAACAGAAGAATTAGAGCTTTCCCAGCCTTTAGCGAAGTGTAGCTCAGTCCATGAATCTGAAGCCCAGGGCAAAGGGTTCCTCTGTAGGACATTTGTTGGTCCTCAGACTCACAGAACTGGGAAGACTATGCCAAACTGCCACCTACGGACTTTTCACCTGCAGACAGCAGTGGCAGAGAGCAAGCAGCTTGAGGAACTGAATATGAGCTGGAGCAGGGCAGGGGGGCCAGAAGAGAGGAGTGAAGAGGTGAAAAAATTTAAGAGCATCTTAAACATTGTAAAGGAGGGGCAAATATCATTACTGGTAAGTAACATCTTTTTTCATAAACCACATAGAAAAGGGGAGTTCTGTGCTGTGGTTTGTTTCACTGGCAAAGCTTATAAAGTGTGCATTTTGAATCACCACTTGTTTTATCTTGTATGCTCCTTAGAAATTTGGGTGAGTGATCTTCCAAAGGGAAGGTTTTCATTTCTAACTCAAGTGTGTAGCAAAGATGAGATACAAGATTGCTAGCTTATGTAGTATTCTGAAATCTTGTACAGGATAGGCATCGTAACTGTAGAGTTCATTTGTATATCAAATTTAAATCTTAGCTGGGTTTTGTTTTTCAAAACATTTGTGGGTTGCTTTGTTCAATTATTGGTGGTTTATCTCAGTTGTTATTTAGGGGCTGACAGTGGGAACAGAGGACCTTCTGTTGTATTCTGATTATTATTCAGGAGCGTTTATGCTGACTTGTTACAGCAGCATTCTCAGACAGGACTTTTCGCTAACACTCCATTGGCCTCTGACCTGTATGAAGTTTTCAGTAATTCCAGCTATATTCACATAGTCGATGATGTTTCCCGGAGTAACGAGATTCAAGTGAGCACAGTGATGCAGAACACGTGATCCCCACTCAGAATGGCTGGAGGAGGTCCAGCATCCATAAAACTGTTTTTGTTAGATTTTTGTTTAGCTTCTCTGTTTATCAGTCTAGCTCAAGCACAAAGGCATGCTACTAGCATAGCAGCAAAAACAAAGGCAGACATTCAAAGACTAGGCAGGGACAGGAGAGTACATTAGAATGCTCTGCAAGAAATAAGAGTAAATTTGCCCCAAATTGTGAAATGTTGGTAACTGGTAAAAACAAAGCAGACAAACAAAAAATAAGAGCATAGTAGGTAGGTGGGAGAAAACACATACTGTTTTTCCAAACAAGTCAGAACCTCTGAGTCAAGTGTATTCATCAGCAAGTGGTCTGGCAAGTCTGCACAGCTCTAGGAATTTACCACTGTTACTGGAGTTTATCAATCCAATTGTTTTGTCTGAAAATTAGACTTGGGCAGGAGTCGTGTATTAAGTCATGGTTGTGACTTTGGGTAAATATTCCAACAAATTATTTCTGTAATGGAAACAAGCTACCAAATAAAAGACTTCTTGTGTTTTAGCTGTGTTTTAGATGACGCTAAATACAAGCTGACACTTTTGTGATGAGCAAAACTAAACAGCTACATTTTAGGAGTCAGTCATGGATGTTTCCTGTTCAATGACTCATTATTATAATGCCAAAAAAGAAGAGATAGAGAAAACAACTGTAAATAGGCAGAATTTAGGAAAATGCAGATGTTTTTACCAGTTCTTTGTTGGACTATAAGCTAAAGCTACTGCTGATCTTGCACTGTTATATGCCATTTGCACCAGGAAAGAAACTAAGCAGTGAATCTAGTCAATGAGCAACCTGCTTCTGTCCTTTTGCTAATGGTAGCCAGGTGCTGTACAAATGAAAAGCTTCTGATTTTGAGATATGAAAGAACATAGCTATGGGAAAATGTCTTTGTCTTATATCTTGGGTTCTAAGGCTTAAACTTCACAGTATCTTTTCATCCTTAGTTGTAACTAACATAACACCTTCTTTAACAGCCACATTTAGCAGCAGATAATCTGGATAAGATTCATGATGAATGTGACAACAATCTGTTGCATGTAGCAGCATCAAAAGGACATGCAGAATGCCTGCAGCATCTCACTTCTTTGATGGGTGAAGACTGCTTGAATGAAAGAAACATGGAGCAGCTAACTCCAGCTGGTTTAGCAATAAAGGTAACTCAATCTCTGTCTCTACTGTAGTGTGACATAAGGGCAATTTAGCTTCTTTCTGTGATTTGAGTAGGTAATAGATCCAGCAGGATGTTATTTTTCAAGCCTCTTGTTAAATGGAAAAAGAACAGTACCATTTAAGCCAATAAGTCTGTTATGATGTGGGATACTATGTCAGCTATACAAATAACACTGATGTTTTGTATGTTGCTGTCACTGAATATCATATTTTAATCAATTAACTGACTAAAAAATTGCAGTGTTCATAGTAACATTCATATAATTTGTGCTCAGTTGTATCTGTAGGGAACATAAAAATTCTTACAAATATATGTGGGATCTTGAAAGTGAGATGCAAAACCGTGCTTACAAAGCATGAAAAAACTGATCCACATCTGGACTTGAAACTTTCTGGCTGTCTGGAACAGTTGCATCAAAGTTAATATCTACATTTTTACAGAGCAATCCATAAGAAACTGCAAAAATTAGTGTGAAAGCATACTGGAAAACCTACTACATAGCAAAGTATGGAACTGAATGGTGATTCTTGGCTAAAGTAAAACGTGCTGTGTACTGAAGGCTGGTGTAGGGCCAAACTTACCCTGAGTCTTTCATAATTAAGGTTGGATGGTCAAAGACCATTCCTCTTAGTCACTGAATACCTTAAGAACAAAAAATGGAAGTGGTGACGACTGTTCCTGATTTTTCATTTTTTTTTATTGTTTGCTTCTTGGGAAACTTAAGTAACTGACAGACAACTGGTAGATTCTAGCCTGCAGGTTTGTATCTTGGAGAGGTCATTCCAATGACCTGGTGACCTCATACTGGTCTCAGGGATTTTATTCCATTTAATGAGAATAAAGTTAAACAGATAGTTAGCTACACTAATGAAATGCTCTTATAAAAGTCATATATTTAGCTTCAGTACCCTGGCCCATGTCCAACTTGAATAATTATATTCTGCCAATTTGAAGTCTTACAGTTTTACTTGGAAGTAGTTTTCTTTCTTGTTATTCCAAGATAGGTAGATAAGACATTTATGATATAGTTATGTTTGACCTTTTTTCTCCAGAACGATTGCTGTTTAATAATCAGTTTTTGTAAAAGTTCTGTCACACCTGAGCCATGCTTTGGCATTTCTAGAAAAATGTGTAAACATAATGTAAATGTAAAACATCATGTAAAGGAGAGTGCTCAGGCCTGAGAGTTTCTAATGAAGACCTGCATGATGGCTGGGCTGGTCATGTGCAAGAGCCTTAAAGTGATGTGGCATAACTAAACTATACAGCTCTTAATCCTTACTCCCAAAATATTCTGATACCAAATAGAGTAGACTTTATTCTTCTTGTTTGTACTGTAACTCAGATAATGATATACCATGTGGGACACACATCTCTGTTCCACAAGAATAACAATTATCAGAATGAAATAAAGCTTGTATGCAGGAACATACACTTCCATGAAAGGCAGTTTCAGCAGATAATTTAGTGGTGACAAATAGCATTTGCCAGTAAATAATGAATTATTATAGCAAGTGATTTTGATTCAGGACTTCTTTCTGACATAGAGCTAAAAGCTACAGTGAAAACATAATGGTATATCGTGGCCATGTTTATGGCTTATTTTTCATGACTGTGTAGAAACTCTCCATGAATTAGAAGAAAAATATGTTACATACCAGGTACTTCATTAATTCATTATATTAATTTTAAATTTAAATTACATGATTATGATACATAAAACACATTTATCATTTAGGCATGCTTACTAATATTTGAATACAAATTTGGTGATGAAGATTTTTCTAACACAATGAAAAGAATACAAGTAGTTTCATTGATAAGAGCTTAATGATATTCAGAGAAATAGAAGAAAGTAACTGAAGTAAAACAATGTGCACTTAAATGTGTATACACATGCTTATACATGGAAGAAATAAAATAAATATCAAATTGATTCTGTTTTTTTCCTTCTTCCAGGTAATTTGAAATGGCTTAATATTTTTTACGTCCTTGTCCTTGTTTTTGTAAAAACAAATCTGGAACTTGAAATTGATATTTCTTTTCTTTGCACAATAACTTTTTCCTTTTTATGCATTCAGAAAGCTTTCTGTGTTCTGTCTGCTGGCTTGATTTTGACTGAGTGCTTGAAATATAAATTTTTAGCTATATAATAACCTATATATTCTATTAGCTATAACATATAATAACCTTCATGAAAATATCAGAGTGTGCATTGTGATAAACTGCATCTGCTGAGATGTAATTGTTGAAAGGGGAAACTGCAGCAAAAGAAGCTGCTAAAACCTCCTGCCTTTACACCAGCCCACAAGTAAGCTCTGAAGAAAATGTATCCGTCTATTTTTGCAGCACCTACATCGTACTTTGTAGAAACTTGCTGTAAGAGTGTAGATAGCACTTAAGGACTCTTGAGATTGGGATGTAAAAGGTGTTCAAAACAAGAACCACCTCCTTGTTTGTGTTTGATCACAACTGGTGCCACTAAAAAAAGGCAGAGGGTCTTAGTAATTGGAAACTTTGCTGAGAGGCACTGAGGCATCCATCTGCCTCCCACATAACTTCTCTAGAGGGGTTTGATGCCTCTAGAAGAGGATACCAGGTATGATAATGCCAGATGACTACTATCCCTTGCTGGTGTTTCAAGCTGGCTCACACAAGGCTGTAATCAGGAAATTGAAAAATACCAAAAAAGGCTTTGCATCCCTTGGAGAGGTATTGAGGGGACTGGGAGCATGGGTAGTGTTCTCCTGAGTCCTCAGTTGGAGACTGGGATACAGGCAGAAGGAGTAGAAGAGTCTGAGTTGCCCTCTATATTAAAAAGTGGGTAGGCTGTGAGGAGCTCCCGCTGTGTAACAGTCATGAACAAGTTGAGAGCCTGTGGGTTAAGATTAGGGATGGGACCACTAAAGAGCAGCTGGTGGTTGGGGTCTACAACTAGCCACCTGAACGAGGGGAGCCTAATGGTGATGCCTTCCTGCTTCAGCTGAAATAAATGTCGCACTCACCTTATCCTGATGGGAAATTTCAACCACCCATATTTCTGTTGGGAAAACAATTTGGTGAGGTGCAAGTGTTCGGGAGACTCCCGGAGTCCACTGATGACAACTTGCAGATTGAAATATTGGACAGATCCACCAGAGGTGAACCTGATGCCCACCAGTGTTGAAGAGATCATTAAAGACATTAAGATTGGAGGCAGCCTGAGCTGCAGAGACTATGCCTTCATGAACTCAAGAGAAATAGGCCTGACAAAGAGTGAAGTCAGAACCCTATACTTCAGGAGACCGATCTTGAGACTGTTTAAGGAATTTCTGAAGACTAGTGAGAAGCGGCATTCCTTCTGGATTCAGTGTTGGGACTGGTGCTTTTTAGCATCTTTGTACGTGGCATGGACAGTGGGATCAAGCACACCCTCAGCAAGTTTGGAGATGACACCAAGCTGAGTGGTGAAGTTGACACATTAAAGGGAAGGGTTGCCATACAGAAGGACCTGGACAGGCTTGTGAGGTGGGCCTATGCCAACTTCATGAAGTTCAACAAGGCCAGGTGCACAGTCCTGGCTCCTGGATTGGGGCAATATCAAGCACAGATATGGGTTGGGCGGAGAATGGTTTGAGAGCAGCCCTGAGGAGAAGGATTTGGGGGTGTTGACTGAGGAAAGATTCAGCACAAGCTGGCAGTGTCTGCTTGCAGCCCAGGCAGCCAACAGTGTCATAGTGTCATCAAGAGAAGTGTGACCAGCAGGTCAATTGATTCTGCCCCTCTTCTCTGCTCTTGTGAGACCCCACCTGGAGTACTGAATCCAGTTCTGGGGCCACCAGCACAAGAAGGACATGGAGCTGTTGGAGTGAATACAGAGGAGGGCCATAAAGATAATCAGAGGGCTGAAGCACCTCCCTTATGGGGACATGTTGAGGGAGCTGGGGTTCTCCAGCCTGGAGAAGAGAAGGCTCCAGGGGAACCGTACAGTGGCCTGATAGTACCTGAAGGGGGTCTACAGGAAAACTGGGTAGGGACAGTTTGTAAGGACAGGTAGTGACAGGAAGAGGGGAAATGGCTTTAAACTGGAAGAGGGTATATTCAGACTAGATATTAGGAAGAAATTCTTTACTGTGAGAGTGGGGAGACTCTGGCACAGGTTGCCCAGAGAGGTTGTAGATGCCTCTTCCCTGGAAACATTCAACTCCAGGTTGCATGGGGCTGTGAGCAGCCTGATGTAATGAGAGGTGTCCCTGCCTATAGCAGGGGGTTGGATCTTAAAGGTTCCTTCCAGCTCAAACCATTCTAAGATTCTATGATTTCTTGGGAAGCTGTCCTCAGGGACTAAGGACTGGAACAAAGCTGACTGCTCTTTAAGGATGCCTTTCTGGGAGTGCAAGAGCTCTCTGTTCCCAGTACAGGAAAACCAGTAGGGGAGACAGGAAACCACCATGGCTCCACAAGGAGCTGTTGATCAAACTAAGGGAAAAGAAAGGCAAGTACAGGCAGTGGAAGCAAGGTCATGTCACCTGGGAAGAATACAAGGATGCTGTCTGGCCTTGCAGAGGTGGATCAGAAAAGCCAGGACACAGATGGAGCTGAATTTCGTGAGGAATGTTAATAACAATAGGAAGGTATTCCATAGGTACATTAGTCTGAAGAGACAGGCCAAAGAGAGCATCCCTCCTCTGATGAATGAGAAAGGTTATAAAAGATATGGAGAAGGCTGAGGTACTCACTTAGTTCTCTACCTCAGTCTTCGCTGGCAGACGGATTCTCACATCCCTCAACCTCTTGGTGGGAAACTGGGGGAGAAAAATGCTCCCCACTGTAAGGGCAGAGCACATCTGAGGTTGGCTCATGAGGCTGAATGTGTACAAATCTATGGAGCCAGACAACATGCATCCCAGGGTTCCAAGGGAGCTGGCTGAGATGGTTACTGAGCCAATCTCTATCATATTTGAAAAGTCATGACGGTCCCCAGGGACTGGAAAAATGGAAACATCATTCTCATTTATAAGAAAGGTAGGAAGGAGGATCTGTGGAACTACAGGGATGAGCAGGAGATCTGAGACAGCTAACACAACTTCACCAAGGGAATATCGTGCTAGAACAATCTGGTGGCCTTCTGTGATGGAATGATGGCATTGGTGGACAAAGGGAAGGCAACAGATGTCATCTACCTGCACTTCCACAAGGCCTTTGACATGATCCCCTACCACATCCTTATCTCTAAATTAGAGATACGTGTATTTGAAGGGTGGACTATTTAGAGAATAAGGAATTGGTTGGAAGGTCACAGCCAAAGGGTTGTGGTTATTGGCTCTGTGTCCAGCTGAGGACACCAAGTGGTGTCCTCAGCAGTCCATCTTTGAACCAGTACTCTTTAATATCTCTGACATGGATGAGAACCATGAAGATAAGAAGGTTGGAGACCTCATTATGTCCTTGCAACTCTTTACACAAGTAGATAGTGACAGAACAAGAGGGAGTACTTTCAAACTAGAGGAAAGGAGATTTAGATTAGATGTCAGTGAGAAGTTCTTGTCTGTGAGGGTGGTGAGGTGCTGGAACAGATGGCCCAGAGAGATTGTGAGTGCTCCATCCCTACCGGTCTTTAAGGTCAGGTTGGGTGGGGCCCTGGGCAGCCTGATACAGCCTTGGTCTAGCATCTGTTAGCCTTACCTGTGTCAAGAGGGAATGGAACTTGTTGATCCATGAGGTCCCTTCCAACCTGGATGATTCTACCATTGTATGATTCTGTGATTCTATGATTACAGGTCCTAACGCAAAAGGATTAAGTGTTCAGAAAAACATATGCTCCAAAAAGTATTACTGCTCCAAAAGTAATGCCTCCTTTTTTTTTATTATGTTGACTGGTGATGTCCTAGGCAGATGTTGGTGATATGGCAGTAGAGGTTGAATCTTCCAACCAATATTCTATTACATTTTCTTGCCATGAGACAGATGGCAACAGAGGGGCAATCTGGCAAAACGGTGTCTGACATGGAAGTGCATAAGAAGACAAGTTGTGTAACTGAATTCCTCTTTCGGAAAAAGGATGGCCCTGATTGACATTCATCGATGCTTACTGAACATTTATGGAGACCAAACCGTGAACGTGAGCACAGTGCCATGATGGGCGGTGCATTTCAAACAGTGGTGACAGCAACAGTGGTTACCTCCATTGGCACAGATTTTTGTGAGCTTTGCATGCAGGCTCTTGTTCAACACTGATGAAAATGAAGAGCTAATGGTGGTGACTGTGTAGAAAAATAGTGTTTTATAGCTGAGAATTTGCTCTATTAAACAGTGTTACTGTGCTTTTTGTAACCGTTGTAGCTTCCATTGAAATAAATAGGAGACATGACTTTCAAAATTACTTAAATATAATAATAGCTTAATCTTGCATGCACTTTGTTATTGATAAATGAAAACTAGACCTTATAGGGAAATACACTGTTCAACATACTTTGGCAAATGAACCTTCGCTCCAGACATTAAGTTTTGTTGTATGGGTTGTAGAAGCATAGCTATGGTTTTGTTCTTTATAATCTAAGAGTATCTAACAGGCATCAGATCGTGTGTGTAATATTTCACTGCCTCTTGAACTGATGTATGCTGTGGTGTCATTCAGCAAATATTCTGTACTGTAGTTTTACTCAGCTATACTTTTAGGAATGAGTAGATGGAAATCCCAGGGCAAGTATAAGCTGATGGCATATTGTAAATAATGTAATACTTAGATAAGATAAACAAAAGTAATACTTGAGAACAGATAAAAGATGAACTGTCAAAGAAACTGGAATTTCATAACATGCTAATAATTCTAATAAGCTTCTTCATGTTAAGTAGACATGTTTGGATTGAAACAGATAAGATTTTTAATTTTTTTTCTTTGTTTAGAATGGTCAGCTGGAGTGCGTTCGGTGGATGGTGAGCGAAACAGAAGCTATTGCAGAACTAAGTTGCTCAAAAGATCACCCAAGCCTTATTCATTATGCTGGCTGCTATGGTCAGGTATGATTTTCATTTTTTCAAAAAGATTACTGAATTATTCACGTAGGAATTTCAGTTTAAAGAATCTTTATTATTTTGTGGTTCTTAAAAACAGATAATTGTAATTAGTTCTAAGGTTGAAAGAACATTTCCCACTTTGAATTTTTTTTTCATTATTCTCCTTATTAAGTCCTGTTTTTTTTTTTTTAAGTAATGGTTTGGGGAAGTTACATGGGTTATTATGCCAGTCTATCAGTCCCATGACAATCAGGCGAATATAGCATCATGATCCCTTGCTTTCCTAGGACACGTCAGAAAATCGTCAAACTTTCTGGGTAGTTCTGATTCCTTTTATTCCTTTTACAGGAGAGATTAATCTCAAAAAAAAAAAAAAAAAGGAAGAAAGAAAATTGGCATATTGAGACAATCTAGGAATTCATTATACTGGCAGTGAAGCGAAACATGGCAAAACTTGAGCATCATCTGTACAACTTTGGTTTTATTGAGAATTACGTATAAAAATATGTTGTAAACCAATCCTGTTCCACACCTAGCTTACATATAAATCTGATCATGAGAAACCACAGAAGTACAGCATTTTGGTACTTGGCTAATGCCTGGGGAAACATATACCACTCGACTGCACCACATTCTCCTCTTACAGTCTGTTTTTCCTAAACAGGCCTTACAATAACCGCTGTTCAAAAGATCTTCTCTAGAATATACTATACAAGGAATAGTAATTGGTTATTCTTCTCTAATGTTTTTGGAAGATGAGCCACTCATATCATCCATTTTCTTCAAAAGACATTAATGGGAAATGCAGAATATATACTATTGTTGTGCTAATGCTTTTGTTGATCCAAAGAAACTTAGCTTTCTTTTTCCAGTACAAGCATGGTTGCTTCCTGCTATGCCATAAAAATATTGTGGCATGTTCCTGCTGTTAACTGATTTTTTCCAAGCATAGATTTGTAGACAGGGGTAGAAAAAGAGGAGCATATCTGGAAGGCTGTGAATCTGGAAGTCCACTCTTCATCTTGCTGCATCCTGAGCCACCACAGACACCTTTGTTCTCATGCTGTGCTAAGTCCTCTGTATCTCTCTGCTCACCTGTTATGCAGATGTCACTAGTGCAAATTAGCAATCTGCTGGACATACTGATTAATTGTCCTGCTTTCTGTAACAAGTTGAGCTTATAAAACTTTCACTGAAGATAAGGAAGCTGGGAGCCCCATCAGAACTGGATCTGAGTAAAGGTTGCTTGTTACTAGAAAGAAAGTTTGGAAGAGAAAGCTTCTTATGAATTTAGGCTTGTGTCTTCGTTTCACTGATGTAATTTTTCCTCATCTCTAAATGTGTTTATACAAACTAAATCCAGTGAACTCTGTTGTTGTGTTTTTTTTTCAATAAGCTATGCTGTCTACTGTTAGGAATAGTTCTGGCAGGCTTAATCCAGATATTCTTTTAGAGCAGAATGGAAGCTCCACCAGTTAAGAAATGCCAGCTATAGTTAACCATGCACGAAATGTAGAAAGGTGATATAAAAAGTGCTGCCAAATTTTTTTAGTTAGTTGAATGTCAAAGAAAGTTCATATGTAACGTCAGCTATTTTTTTTTTAATTTTTTCTTTTAATAATCTATAAATGTCTTGCAAACATGAAGGAATGTTGAGGCTGAAGAGAAGCCAGATTATCTTGCCCAACTGTGTTAAGAAGAAAGAAGTTTAGATATTCAAATGTGTAGTTGGCACTATCCTCGAAGTTTTAATTTATTTTACCATTAGTTACGTGAGAGATAATCCATGTAAACACTGGTCTTGGCAGAATTGCAGGAGTAATATTTTTACAAGGAAGACCTGTTATAGAATCTTTCTCTATGAGTCAGCCCATCCATTGTTTCCCCAGGCATTAGGAATGCACACCATATTTTTCTTGAACAACTATCATTTAGAATGGGCAGCAAAAGTGAGTTCATAGCAAAGCTCCTATGTTAAAGATCATCAAACCACAGCCTTGGCCAGATTCCAAAAGCATTTCAGCAGTGCTGTATTTTGTCCAGTGTGAGAGGAACTACATATGTTCAACTAATGGAAGAAGAGCTTGTAACCAACCTGGAGCCTGGTCTGCAAACCTCCTGCCAAGGGTTTCTTTAAGTATGAGGTCTTGCAAGAAGCAACCATGATTGACACAGCTTCCCATAACAGGTTGTGGTGCATGACACATTACGTAACATTCAATTCTGCCACAGGCATGTGTATTTAGTCCTGGCTTTGAAGAGCTATAGTTTCTTTCCAACATGGACTACATAGGGAAGAGACATAGTGTGGGGGAATGCCAAGTGTTTGTCACATTCAGGTGCAAGAGAATCAGGAAGGGCTTCAGGAAACCAGAGCTACAGTGTGACTGAAAGGTTTTTGTGTGCATCTTGGCAGCGATGTACTGCTGGAAATCACAGTGTGCTGGGTGTGTAGCACAGACACACAAATGCACATTTATGCACTTCAGGATGTTTCCCTTCAGCTTGGTGACCACCATATGGTCATATGTCTTTTCACACATCTCACAGTTTTCAATTCAAAAACCTAGTATTTACTGGGAATTTATTAATTAATCAATATCAAGTAATGGGCAAAGATTAGCTGTACAGTTAGTACACTTCACCATGCTAAGCCTTCCATTTGTAGTCCATTTAACAATTTGGACAGTTTTTCTTTACTGTTGTTCCTATTTCAAAAGCCAGCTGATGGAGCCAAAGTCTGCAGCTTGTCCCAAAACAGAAAATATGTTTTATGATATTTTCCTAGATTTTACTTTTATAGGGAAGTTTGAATTATTGTTAGGTCTGAAATATGCCAGCGTGATATTAACCATTGCTACAAAATAAGACTGTTGAGTCTTAAAATGATCAGATATGCTGAATAATTTGACACTGTTTATCAGGTCCTGTTACACAACAAATATGTGATTACTTTACCTTATCAAAATCTTACAGGTAAATGTTATTATTCTTCATTTTGTCTGAATAAATCGTATCAATGATGTTAAGCCTATTTCTCTCTATTTCTAAGTGCCCTCTTCTTCCAAATATATAAGCATTACTAAAGTGATAAATAATATATGATTTTTCATTCTTCAGTAAGTGAAGAAAAAAGTTGTTTTCCCTGTGTTTGTGCGTGATGTCAAAGATCTGTTACAATACAGTCATCTGGGGGAAACACAAACTATTTTAGCAGGCCTCTAATGTTGTTCTTGTGATCAGTTCTAAGTTCTCTAAGTAGAGATGATGTCACTTAGTTACCCATCCTAGTACTTGGTTTCTATGTTGATAAAATAAATTACTAAAAAGCATAATTTGCTCCGTGCTGATTGGGATTGTAAAATTACAGACCATGCTCAATATTTTGGTCATGGAATAAATGTATTCTGAAAAAAATACATAATTTCTAGGCAGAGGAATTTTTCTAAAATATTATTCTTTTCATTATTAATATATAAGCACAATTCACATGAGTAGCATAATTCTCCTCTGCTGCTTGCCAACACCAGAGGCAACTCCAGAAATTGCTCAGAAGTATTTTTAAACGGATATGTGATCTCAAGTTGTCTCTCTGTGTTGACTACCAATTATATATGCCCACTATATCAGCTGGCATTCAGAAATATAAATACCTATTCTTTTACCCTGTAATAAGAAGAAATTGCTGTTAAAATGAAATACAGAGAAGTTAAGTTCTCGACACTATAGCCCTTTGAAGTAGAAAGCAGAGAGATTCAGGTGCTTGAACAGGTGGAATTGCTTCAAGGACACCTAAAAAGTCAGAGGTTCCATCTTTCCTCTAACAACTCAGTGCACTGACAGAAAGTTCAGGATGGCAGACTTCCTGATTTTAGTTCTATTGCTTCTCTTCTTGCACAGTAGTCAAGAGCTGTAGACAAGTAGACAAGTCTGCTCAGCTCATGATCTGTGCATACTCCTGTTTTAGTTTTCTAAATATGCTTATGAAGTGTCAAAAGAAGTTTTTCAGGTTGGAAAGCAAGATGTGCTATGTCAGGTGTCCTTTCCAGGGTGTAGGCGTGCATGCTTTTCCGTGTACAATCTGTGAAAATGTGTTACTTACTGCAGATTCTTCTTATAAAACAAATACAGTATTGTGGTGTATTGCTTTGGAAAAAATAAATAAATAAATAAAGCACCTAGAGGCAGGCTTCTGATAGACCAAGTCCTGCAAAAGTAAGAGAGACTGAATCAAGGTCTTGCAAAAGCAGTTATTGGTCAGTGCTATACCAGATGACAGTACCAGCATTCCTCTAGTACCTGTCCATTCTTATTATTCCTTATCTTTTGTGGCATCTCTTTCACCCCTTCTCTTAGGAGAAAATCCTTCTATGGCTTCTTCAGTTTATGCAAGAACAAGGGATTTCACTGGATGAAGTTGATCAGGATGGAAATACTGCTGTTCACATAGCTGCTCAACATGGCTATCTAGGATGTATACAGGTAGAGTATTATCTATATCAGAAATGTAGTTTAAGTCAAATGAATTTTAAATTATGAGCTATTGAACTATTAAAATGTTTACAGGAAACTTTACACGTAGAACTAGTTATTGATACCTTAAGATATACTGGAATAAACAAATAGAACTCAGACTAAAACACCATAAAGTTCTCTTTCAAAATTCTATTATGCTATTTTGAACCTAAAGTAAACATACTGCCAGAAGATAGCATGATTATTTAGTTTAGGCACGAGCAGTTAATACATGTGTTGCTCTGTAAAAAAAAAAGACAGCCAATATGGATGTGATCTTCTTACTGATTTTGATGTTTTCCTTCTGTTTCTTTTTCCAATGAAAAGTTGCAGCTCTTCTTAGCAAAGTCTAAAAGTTACAATTTGTTCTGTGTGGTAGGATTTCCACCTTGAGCAAACCATTCTTTCCAGAGTTGTAATCTTTTAGTGTAACGATATGAAACATAATAGTGTGATAGTGATTTCTTAAACAAATTGTATTTCCACAAAGAGCAATACAGCTTTGTTATACAGTGCTGCTTTAAAGGGAATTTGACCTGTTGAGAGAAGATTTGTATGGCTACAGTGCTTCTGAGAGCCAGATCTGAATAAATCAGTTTGGATAACTCTCTACAGTACCAGTGTTCGATGTAGACAAGCCAAAAACGCTGTATGGTTGAACTGAATGGCGCTTGGAAAAAAAACCCAACTTCACTTTGTCTTGAATCAGGGACACAGATGTACCCTTTGTCCATCAGAGTCAACAGAACCTTTAGTCACAGGAGTACATTCTAGTATTTGGTGGTGGGATCACTTTGAATGAAAGCTGTTTGGTGAAGAAATAGTAATAAAATTAATTCAGGCAACTGAAAAAATGATATTTGAGAAACAAATCTGCTATTGAAGAGTGGCTTGAAGAGCAGATCATCATGTTACAATCTATTTGCTATTTGTCTATGTGCAGACAAATAGCAATCTATGTGCTATTTGCAGATTTGTACTCCTCCTGCTTGTTTATCTTTATTGGCAAGTTAATCTCAAGGTTTTTTTACGTTCAGTACAGTTCAAGAGTGCTCATAAATTTCTATTCCTCTCCTTGGTCAGCAGATGAAAAGGTCTCTGTGCCTGCTGCTCTGAGTCAACAAGGTCACTCTAACCCTAGCTGGTCTCATCTGCTCCTGAATAATTCAGTCAGCCTAGGTGGAGCTCAACCACCCACACCCCCTACAGCTAATGATGCTGTTTTGGGATATATTACGGTTTGGTTCAGCATTTTTTTCTAGAGTGCTGTAAGAAAAGCCTGACTGAAAACTGCTGCATACACCTAGCTCTCATTCTATACATGCAAAAATTGGAACACTGATTATCATAAACTAGAAGAAAGCGTGAGGGTTTGTTTTTAGTTATTGCAAGTCTTGAAGTCAGCTTGACAGAACTTTGTGTTTGCAATGTTTTGGATTCAAATTCCAGAATTCAGAGATTGTGTTCACTATCTGGACAGTTTCCTAGCAACAAGCTGGAGTTTTACTTCTGTGTTTAACACAGGGATAAGCATCAGAATATGAGCTGTGGCCTAAAGACTAGAAGCTGACAATTACTTCGGTATTCTCTAAGGAGATAGTAGAGGGTAACCCAGCTGGAAAGCAATGAGATGTTTTCCAACGTGAAAACAGTTTGAAAAACTCTTTGAACAGATTTCTTTCTTCATAATTCTAAATAGTTCTGAACCTTAATAATGTTGAGCCCATCAGAACCAAAGAGGTTTCTGGGAAGACTCTACTCCACCTTTTCTATCCAAGCATTAATTCTCTAATAGCTTCTCTAAAGATATTTGAGACTGTTCCACTGAGTGTTTCAAACCCAGCTATTACAGCTCATTGCTGCCCTCTATAACCTCAGACACAAATGTTCTAGCATGGATGCCTCTCAGTTGCAGCTGCCCATGTCTCCTTTTCTAAGTCTACCATGTTCAAAATTAGCACAATGGTCAGCAAAGCACAGACATCTGAAAAAGTTTATTGCCACGTCTCAGAAGTGAATTATTAGTTGCTTAAATGTAAGTATTCTGTTTTCATTTGCTGGTTTTCACATTTTTCATTCACTCATTCATTCATAGCATTCTATGAATGCTAGAAGCTATGTTATCTCACAGAAACAAATGAGCAGAAAACTAATAGAATTTCAAAAGCAGAAGGAAAAATGCAAACTTTTTACAGTGCCTTTTAACCACAGAACACTCTGCTGTGTTACCCTTGCTCCTGTGGATTTTAGTTATGTGTAAAGATTCGTGCTTATGGATGTCATTGTTTCCTTTCTTGACTTTACAGACATTAGTTGAATATGGAGCAAATGTCACCATGCAAAACCACATGGGAGAGAAACCCTCACAAAGTGCTGAGCGACATGGGCACACGATGTGTTCCCGCTACCTAGTGGTGGTGGAGACCTGTATGTCATTGGCCTCTCAGGTTGTCAAGCTAACAAAGCAACTAAAGGAGTAAGTGTTTAGTTCTTAGGGTTCTTAGGGGTTCATTCTTAATACCATTTTTTGTTTTCAGTCTGTTAGCAGTGTCCACTTTCTGCTTCTCATATGAGTCATATTCCTCCCTTATTTTGCCATGCTTTCTCACTCCTTCACCTTTAGTTTGCCAGCTGTTCTGTTTCTGGCATCTTTTTGTGAACTGAAATGAAGGGAATGGGAGTGAAAAAGGGAATATATACAATATAAATGTATACATAAGCAATGCAGTCCTTTTCCCCATTGAGTGCCTTGAGATGACATCATTGCTGATCACAATTTTTGTTCATATGGCATGTTTCCTTTTATATACAGTTGGTGGCTCTTCACAGTTGTAATATTGGTTTTCAATATTAGGAGGAAACAAAAATAGCAGAGCTTTTCATCTACCACAGGCAGTGAAAATGCCTTTTGAAAACAATATATATAATGAAACCATATCATGTTATGCAAACAGTGTGAACGATTGTATTGAGTGTAAACTCCATGGTTTTATTTGCATGCGGTTGAAAACAGGTGGCCTCTGTGACAAGAGGTCAGGGTGTTTCAGCCATTTCCAACAAAAGATCAGCTGAAGGACACAGCTGAGTTTATCATCCAAGCTGCTGATGTCTCTAAGGGAACGTACTTGAAAAATGGCAGAATATGTCAAGGAGGAGGGAACAAAGAGAGATTGAGGTAACAAAAGCATCAAAGGAGTTGCAGGTGCTCTGTGGAAAGGAAAAAACACCTACAAAGGAACTGCTGCCCATGCAGGAGCAGGCACAGTCCTTGAGGGCAGTGGAGCCCTCGCATAAGTCCATTCCATATCAGTTGGATCCTGAATAAACTGAAGTGTGCAAAGCACTAGAGTACAAGAAGAGTGAGAAGGAAGGAGAGAAGCTGCTGCACACTGTTTCAGACCTATGTCATTCACTGCATTCCTGAAAAGAGTGAGTGTAATCTGCAGTGATAACATGGGGATAGGAGAGTTGCCTAGAGTGAAGCCTGACAGTGAGGCAGGAAAGGTGCTTGGAGCACAGATGAAAGTGGTAAAAGCCCAAACAAGGGGAAGTTAGGTGTTTTATATGTTTTCCTATTTTTGTTTCCCAATACATAATCCATAAAAATTCATGCTAATTGTCTATAAATTAAATTTATCAAATCTGTTTTGCTTCTGATGGTAGCTGATAAGTGACGTGCCTGTGGTTATCTCAACACACTTCAATTCTTCCTAATTTTTGCCCCTATCTCATGGAGGTGGCTGCGTGGGTGCTTGCCTGCCACCCAGAGCCAACTCACCACAGCAATTCAGTTTTTATTACCATAATAAAATGAAACTTAAAAATAAACAAATAGTGCCATTTTATTATAATCAGATACCTGTTTTGTAATTTTTTAGGAGAGAATGGGTAGTATTAGTTCTCTGTCCTTACAGGTCTGCATAAAAATCCAAGTATAGCATGAAGTGCATGCCTGGAGCAACTTCTCAAGGAGCCTCATCTCTAATAATGTAGGAGAGTTTATTGGCTGCAGCACCTCTAAAAATCCCAACAGCATCTGAACAAAGTCCAGTTTACAGCCTAAGTCATTTTAAACTGTTCTTACGTAGGAAAAGATCCTGCTTGGGCAGCTGAGCTAGTTTTGCTGTATTTACTCCATCTATTTCTACTGGTGTTCATGGACATTATTATAGTTATATTCAAATCATGATGGATTACTTGACTGTTCAGGATAGTACTATCAACACACTAACCCTTATCTGCTTCCCTACTTTTTCTCAGCTACTGTAAACATGCGTTGATTGTACACACTGCTTAATTTTCTGGGCTCCTTATCAACAAGGCATAAGAAATTCTCTGAATACTGTATGCCCCCAACCACTAGAAGACTGAAATGACTGATACTGTGCAAGAAGAACAGAGTACAGAAACTGTCTTAAATCAACACCTTACAAGATCTTTCTTCAATGGTCTGAAACCAAAGAAGAGATTAATATATTTCATTCTCTTCTTATGAGCTCTTCCAGACAACACAAAACAGTTCTATTCAGAAATCACCCTAATCCGTCACACTCTCTGGAGTCATTCCTGAAGAGAAGTCACAAAAGCAAAACAATAAAATCACAGTCTGCCAAGGTCTTCATGTCTTACGGATCTTTGATCCAAAGCAGTTCATTTTAAAGATGAAAAACTGCAACAACAACTTTTGAGTTCAATCTAGGTCCCCTTTCAGCAAAGATTTTATGAAAGAAGGAAACTATTTCTAACTAGAAAATTTCAATTAAATCTTCATAGGAGGATTAACTGAGACTGTTCCAAGAAAATGAAGAAACAAAAAAAATCTTTCTGTAGTTAAAAAAGGAAAGTGGCCCACAGAAATAAATAAATAAATAAATACATCTGCTACTAACTTCAAAATAAATCTTTGGTTTTCATCTCTTGCTAATTACAGAACTTTGGTCAAACCAATACAATTTTCTGAACAATTTTCTGAGAGAACCCAGTATAGTCACAAAAATTTTTCACAGATCCTATACAAAGTACTGGTTGTCGTTCTGCTTTCACACAACTCTGTAGGCCTTACCAAGTCACTGTCTCACATTTTACAATTTGCCATGTAGAAAGGTCTGAAGCTCTGACTGATGACAAGTTGAATGTGATCCAGCAGCATGCCCTGGGGTGCATCTGGTACAGCACTGCAAGCGGGCAAGGGAAGGGATGGTCCCACCATGTACTTGAGTACTGCGTTGAGTACAGACATGGGCATGGAAGGACATGAAAATATTAGAAAACATCCAAAAGAGAGCTACAGAAATGATGAAGGGTCTAGAGGACAAAACATATAAGGTTCCTTGGTTTGTTTGACCCATAGGAGATTGAGAGGTGGCTTCATCACAGCCTACATCGTCCTAAATAGGGAAGCAGAGGGGCAGAGGCATGGAACAGGCTCCTCAGAGGTGTTGTCACAGCCACAAGCTGCCACGGCTCAAATAGTGTCTGGATAATAGTGTCAGACATAGGATTTGGATTTTGGGTGGTCCTGTGTAGAGCCAGGAGCTGGACTCAATGATCTTTGTAGATCCTTCCAACTCAGAATATTCTGATTCCATGATTCTATTTTCTAGCTATTATTAAGGCAACATACTATGAATGATGATACTTCATTAGATAGTGCTTCACTACATTCCCTATTCAGTAACTAAACACTCTGATTTCATTTAGAGGTTCAGAATTATCTAAGGAGAGGTATCAGGTTCCTCACATAGCACCTAGTGGGATCATTGTCTAAAATACAGCCCTACGAATTTGGTATTGAATACATTAAAGACTTTCTTACTTGTAATTCTGCAGTGGTCTTGTCTCCTGAATCAGACTCATTTTAACACTTCATGTTGTTTTTCCAAGGAGTTCAGATCTCTCATTTTCAGTGTTATCATAGGTATGTATGTTACATTTCTCTGGAGAAATGTCTGGCAGGATGTGTGTGTTTCTGTGTACTGTGGGGTGTCCATTAACAAGTTGAACTGTGAAAATGAAGGAGATGTTGATTCTCTTAGCACAATAAAATGTTTAACTGCAAAGAGAATGTTAACACTGTAGAAGAGGTGTCATACATTTCCATTAAAGCTAAACGTTTGAGATTTAGGTATTTAGAAATAGAAGTTGAAGAACACATAAAAAGAAAATCAAACAGATAAACCGTATCACAGTCTAATCTCAAGGAAAATTTCTTTGGCTCTCAAATGAGAGTGTCTGGGGAGTTGCAGTGTAAGCCAATGTTGACAGATGGTAGGAGTGATTTTAAAACAGTGTGAGGAAGTGTGTAGGCAAGAGAAAGGAAGACAGAAAACTAAAGAAAGTAAATATGTACATAAAACATGATCATGTTGTAAAAAGTGATGGCAAGGCAGCATGTCAAGATCCCACCTTTATTTCTCTAGTATTTCTCAGATCCACACTTTACTTGTAACTGATACATTAGAAGTAAAAGTTTGGTCAGCCTTGTAAGTACAGCCATTTGGATTCTTTCTGGCTTTGACATTGCCAGTTATATTAAGTTATTAAGACTGCATTTGGAACATAGTTAGATCTTCTGCTGATGGTATGTGAACTGAGAAAGAATCCAAATCAGTCTTGGAGAACAATACTGGATATGTAAGTCTAATGCGAACAAAAGTACTAGAAACATATTAGTTCTGCAGCAACAAACGTAGAACATGAGTGAAACAGACGAGGTCATATTTGCCTGCTGGGTTCTTATTTTTCCTGATCAGGTAATTAAACCAAACGTACAAATTGCATCCCAAGTGAAAGACAGTTTATATGCACAAATGAAAAGCTGAAATGAAAATTACTGTTTTCTGGTAGTTTCCCAATAATTCTATCTAACTCTGTGGTATCTGGGGGCACTGAAACTTACATTACCAAACAAGACTGAATGTTGTCTTGTGGTCAACAAGCTAAAGGGATGTTTTGATATTAAAATAAAGGATCCAAATTGGGAAGGGGTGGGGATGATGAGAACTTTTGTGATAAATGGATCTATTCCTTCATTTTCATAGCACTACTTGAAGATTTGCAGATTACCAGCAGTTTTACCAGCCCTTTCCAGTAGGCTAAGACTCTCAGTACATTTGCAGGGAGAAAAGGACAGAGTGGTTGTTTTGAACCACTGTTTAGCTGAGTAAAAGCTATCCACCGAATACAGGAAGTAATTTCTTACTCTGTCCCATTGTTCTTCCTTTTCACAATCAAGAGCCATGTGGCCCTGCTGTTGCTCTGAAATATGTTCATTTCTGGAATTGTATTTTCTGTAAGTCACTTAGTTCCCATGAGCTATTTATGATCCCACATTTGTCCTTGTACAAAGTTTAATAAGTAATCTCTCACAAACAAGTGCATCTTTGTGTTGCTATTGTACAGTGATCACAAAATGCCCTTAGGATTTTGGAAGTACAGAATCTCTGCTCATGCTGTTATTTATAAACTCATGTCTTTATCCATTAATCTTACCTGTAGGTGAAGAAGGCTTATCTTTGGAATGCAGTGTTGAACAATTTATCCTGTAGATTACTAACACTGACAGTTATAAAACTCAAGATCACACTGTCTTGCAGGCAGACAGTAGAACGTGTGACGTTGCAGAACCAACTCCAACAACTTTTAGAGGCCCAGCGATCAGAGGGCAAGTCTCTGCCCACATCCACAAGGTAACATGACTGGAATTTTACTGTAGCATGGATTTGCACAGTTATCATGAGAAGTTGTGATCTGTCTAAATAATAGATGAGTTCTGTCGAAGTGAATGTGCATCTTTTACCCTGTGGGCTTGAAGCTGAGAATTTGAAAGTGTGTAACGTTATATAAATATTGAACATGTTGATTATGGAATTAATAGTTTCAGTTTTTCCCCAGAGTTAAAATCAGATTTACAGTGGAATAGATTGTATCTTTGGTTAGATTAATAGCAGAGAATCCTAGAAGCCCTTACAAATGTAATACGAAAGTGTGACCTTGTGCTGGTTCACCATACCTACCAGCTGTTACTCATAAAGACAGTTACCATCAAAACATGCTGTCAGAGTAATAAGATCCTTAAGCTCATTAAATCTTTTGCCTGCAGTAGCTCTTATAAAAGGCCAAAACTCTAGAAATTTTACATATTATTTATTCTCTGTCCACGCAAGTCCCAGAAGTCGACACAGCCTTAAAGAGGAAGAAAGAGACCCTTCCAGCAGACACACAGCTTAGGGCCTCCTGATCTGTCTCTTAACTTCTGCCACAGATTTCCAATGTGGTGCATGGAAATCAAGTAAGCACACAACCTCCCTCTCAAGATGACACTGAAAGGAATAAAATAATTCAGGTGCAAATAGGGCTCAGTTTACCATTACCTTCTAATTCAGTTTCCTCTGCAGAAGGTGCACACAGTGTTTTCCCTTGTTTCATGGAGTCTCAAGGGAGTTAAATATATGTTAAAAGTAGAAATCCAGCTTAATTAAAACTTCTTCCACTGACATTGGTGGCCTGAACTCTGGGATGTCATGTATGAACCTGCAGTAGCGGTGACTGTTTTCTGTTCGATCTTGCAGAATTTTATGCATTGCTTTGAACAAGTACATCATATCCCTGAAGTTCATCCGTCAGTATTTCAGACAAGTGCAAGTAGTTACAAAATAGGTAATAAAGACATTGGGATTGGCGGTGCACTTCTTTAAAGGAACTTTGGCTACAGAAGGGATTAAAAATCCAAATTCCTGCTGAAGCAGACAACCACACTGGAAAGAGTCTTTTTGTCCTTTATGTTAGTACTCATGGTCTTTGTACTTCATGTCTGCCAGCTCAGCAGGGACAAAGGGACCAAACGCTGTCTTCCAGCTCATTTGGTTTCTGTGATTTTTGCTGGCTGGACTTTCCATGTGGTCTTTCATCTGAGTACTTGTGAGCACCAGGACAGTTTCAGTATCAGATAAAAATAGGTGAGAGCAGATCTCTCATCATTCATTTTTTCTGTAAGAGAGTAGGTTTCAACATGGCTGTAGTTAAGTGAGTTTGAAAATGGCAACCTATTATTTTGAATTTGTTTTCATGGATGGTTGCTACTTCTTCTAATTAGAACTGACTTTGGGATATTGTCATCTTATAGACATCATAGGCAGATGTTAATCTATGAGAATCTAACAGACCTGTTGTCATTATCTGTTTTATATACATGTAAATTCTATTTTGGTTTGCCCATTTTCCCACAAGGATAACTCAAAATGGACTGAAGGTGGATACTATATTCATGTGAATTTTGTACACAGTTTATGGACTTGGCAGAGAAGAAAAACAGAGAAGAGACAAAAAAAAAAAAAAGGAAAAAGAGATTTATTGATTCACTGCTTCACATCAACCTTAATTTTTCCACTTTACCCTTGTTTAAAGAAAAATTGGCTTAAAATAAGAATGTGGAGCATCAAAATCTGGTATATATCATGGGAAAAGAAATGGCCTGTGTAATTTCTATTTCTATTTCCATTTCCACTTCCTTACTATATATCATTTGCAGTGCTAAAATTAATTTATTGATCTAATAATACTGAAATAAATTAATGTCACTATTCACCTGCTTTTCAGTATTTCATGTCTGAAAAGGTTTGAGCGTAAACATACATGAATTTTTATGAAGTCTTATTTGGCTGCTGTCAGATGAAGCTTATATTTATGAAATCATTGCTCTACATAGAGCTGATACTTAGCAGTATTTAAAATCTTTATCTTATCTTTTAATCTTTATCTTCTGTTATGTGGGGTGACTTGAATAGTAGGCATTTGCCCTTTTGGCTTTTTTTTCACCTTCTAATCTATGATGTCAGTTCCCACAGAAAGGCAACAGTAGTTTTGCAAAAGTTTCTCTGATAAACAAGTCTTTGGCATTGACATTATTCTTTTTCTTTTAAGGTTTTTCCTTTGTAAAAGAAAGTGGAGAGACTTAAGTTCTAATTAGAAATGGAAGCAGGGTTACATCCTTTTCTCTGTAATCTTCATTCTAGCATCATAGTAATGAATTCCACGTGAGTAGTGAGAAAGAGGACAAGTAACAATAAGCTGAGACAGACTTGTAAACGGGAAATGACAGTTTTGCATTTTATATGTGCATTAATTTGGCCGTGGTATTTCCTCCTCTTTTTTTCTTTAAGCTCACCATCATCCCCTGCCTCCGGCAAACCCCAGTGGAAACCATCTGAAGCAGATGAATTGTCTCCACCAAAAAGTAAATTGAACGCCCAAGATGGGATTCAGATTCTTGGCAGCTTGGGAACTTCTAGTCGCACTCGAGCCAAGATGAAAGATGAGGACTCAGATAAAATCTTGCGCCAGTTGTTGGGAAAGGAAATCTCTGAAAATGTCTGTATGCAGGAAAAACTGACCTTGGAATTTCAGGATGCTCATGCATCCTCCAAGAACGTGAAGAAGATTTTGCCAGAGAAAAGGGAGCTGAAGTTAGCCAGACTGAGGCAGCTTATGCAAAGGTCTCTCAGTGAGTCTGACACAGACTCAGCTAATTCTGAGGATCATAAGAACACTCCTGTGAAAAGAACTGACAAACTAAGGCCTCAACCCATAGTGGAAAGTGTTGAGAGTACAGAGAGTTTGCACCTGATGATTAAGAAGCATACTTCAGCAGCAGGGCGCCGCTTCCCTTTTAGTACCAGAGCTTCTAAGTCAGTGGATGGTCACAGCCCTTCCCCTACTTCAGAGAGCAGCGATCCAGATAACGAGGCTCAGTATCAATCTGGTACTGTACCTCAGGGCCAGTTTTGTGGAGACAGCTCTCCTTCCAGCACAGACGGTGCTGCTGCTCAAAAGGTTGCCACAAGCCCTAAGAGTGCACTTAAGTCTCCATCTTCAAAACGCAGAACCTCGCAAAATTTGAAACTCAGAGTGACTTTCGAGGAGCCTGTGGTGCAGGTGGAGCTAGCTGAGGCAGAGCTAAATGAGGAAAAGGATAAAGAACGGGGCAAAGCACTTTCACGGGCTCCACCCACCACTGGGGAACCATCGGGGGACCAGCTAAAAAGGCCTTTTGGAACCTTTAGATCCATAATGGAGACACTGAGTGGTAACCAAAATAATAACAACAACTGTCAAACGGCAAACCTGATCAAAACCTCATCGACGCTGCCTTTTTCATCATTAGGAAGAAAGACAGCAGACAGCAAGGGAAACCCAGCAGCTCTGACAAAAGGAAGAAACAAGCCAGTGAGTGCACTGAAAGGAGCCTTTTTTTCCTTCTTTTTAAGTAATGAATGTTTGACAGCTTCTTCTTCCTACCTTCCTACAGCAAAAGGATATACACAAGTAATTTACTGTATTTGAGAAGTAGAAAACCAATCCACTGTTTTAATTTTAGAAGGCTTTTTTGAGGAGTAGCAGGCTTTGGTACACTACCAAAGTACATAGTCCATACTTTCAGTGCACATGGTGCACATATTCTGTACTGAAAGCTCTCCACGCAGACATGATTCATCTGGAAATGATATTAGATGTTGCTCTGAGTGAGAGGTCATAAAAACAGAATGCCATGTTCGAATGCATGGGATTTTCTGCACAGTAAATACCTGCAGGACTAGACCAACTATGCTCTATGCACATAATGAAGCCAACAGGATGAAAATTAGTGGCAGAATGTAAAAACAGCGGAAGAGGTTCTCTCTGCTTCTATGCAAGCTACAGCCATCCCCTAAGTATCTAAGCTGTCAGTACCCAACCTCCTTTGCAGCCTCCTCCCCAGAGCACACGATCTTCCCTTAGCAGAGCATATGGTTGGTCTATAGCAAAATGGACTGATTCCCCTCTCTGCAGTGGGCAGTGTGCTTTTGGGGATCACAGCAGAATGAGGGATGTCTCCAGTTATAAGTCTAGCTCTTCTGCTCAAAATCAGGGAGAAAATAACTTGAATAAATGTATCTTCCGAGAGTTGGAGGTGGGAAAGACTGTGAGCACAGTGTGTTTGTGGAGCAGAGAGAAGTTCAGGTATCTGGAAATCTAATAAGGAAATGAGTGAAAGGCAATGGTAGATAATTTAATCCTCTCTGAAAGGCTGTGTGGAAGGGGGGTGGATGGAAAGACATGAGGCAAAAGAGTAAGTTCAAGATGAAAAAAAAATAAAGAATGTAAGGCAGACTAGATGTAGGAAGAGGGATAGTGAATTATATACTGCAAAAAGTATGATGAGGTAATGGGAGAAAAACACAGGAAAATCTTAGGCACAGAGCAGACAACATGAATGTGGAAAAGGTACATCTGAAACAGAGAACTGGGAAACAGTAACAAATCCATATTAATGGGTGCTACTGAAAGCACATGGTATCAGAATGTGAAGTGAATTGAAAATTTCAGAGGAGGTCTAATAGGCTAAATTGAAGTGGAAGTGTATTTATTAAAGTTCAGTTGGAGTCGTGGTATGAACTGCTAATTTGCATATCACTCAACTGAATTGCCATAGAAGTCTTTTCTTAACCCAGTAGCAATTTATTTTTCAAAAGGATGGTTCCAATTTTATGGTGATAAAGAATCTCCCTTCAAAGGCATTCTGATGGAGTGCAGTCTCATGAGTGTTTTTCATAGATCCCAAACAAGTTTAAAGAGTTGAATAAGATAATTCTAACAACATTGTCACTTGCACTGCAAAATGCACATCACTTGTGAAAACTCTGCTTGTTTTTGTTGTTGTTATGAACATCAGAATTATAGAAGGAATATATTTTCATACCTACCTAAAAGACCACAGCATATACCTCCAAGAAGAAAAAGATTCAGCCTGATTTACTAACTTAAAAAGAAATCTGTTAAAATGCTGCCATGGCCATTTGACTGCATGTTTTGATAGATTTCCTAGTTATGCATGTGGGAAGCTCAATGCATGTTTCTGACTGATCTGATATTGTACTTCCTTAGGGGCCTTGCTTCAGCCACACCAATCTTTCCTCTAGCACACTGAATGAAGAACATCTGTGTAACTATGCTTGGTATGTGCATGGAGATATTTATCATCTCTGTTGCTTTGTCTTCTCAAATTGCATGCGTTTTCTAACTTCATAACTGAAATAACAGAATTGATTGATGCACAAGAAGGGAAATAAATAGATGAGTAGAACATCTCAATTCCTAGAAAAGCAGAAATTTATGAAGGATTTTTGCTGATGTCACCACTGAGCTGGAGATTTCAGTTCCAAGCAGGCGTAAAAAATAGTCACGCTCATAAATCCACTAGAGAGTATAGCTTACTTTGGCTGAGTATTCAGCCTCTGTTGAATGAAGTGAAGTACCAGATGACATTGGAAACTAAATTTCCTCTCATAAGGTGAACAGAAACACCACAGTTCTTCTCTAAATTGAGAATATAGAGAACATGAGGCAGGATGCTGTACGTTAAGTCCAGTGCTCTCCTGCTTTTATAGATTTTTCTTACTCTCCCTCAGACTTTGAAGTTAAATCTGCTTTTGAAAAGTTTGATGACTTTGACTGCATTTAAACTCTTAAATGTTTTCCATGAGGGCTAATCAGGCAGATGGAGACCAGTCCCTCAAAGTACATAAAGACATGTTGGAGAAAACATTTGACAAAATATACGTTTGTTTTACAAGCAAATTACTTTTAAAAATTAGCTCTCATCATTTATCAACTGTTCTAAATTAGTGAGATGATCATGGTTTTTTGTTAAGCTGAGACGTAAATCCTTTCATTAGATCTGGAAATGACTGTATTTCTCTTCAAAATTATCCATTTGAAGAAACTTCTGAGAAAACTATAAGCTAATCATGCTGCAGTTCAGAAGCTTAAATTCCTCACAAGTTACTTTTTTTCTAAAAATCTAATGAATTTTTTTGTTCACTTTTTTTTTCCTACTGTCAGGAGCTTCCCATGTTTAAAAACTTAATTTCCATAAAGCGAAGGAAGGGAAGTTCTGAAATCAGCAGCAAGATTTATGTGAATCCAGAAGCAGAACTGTAAAGTTTCCTAGAACTTTAATTGTGCTGTGAAAACAAGGGAAATTCCAGCATAGAAAGCTGCCTGCAGAGCAGCAGTTTGAGGGAGCATCAGTGAACAGCCTCCAGTACCCACAGTGTATCCAGGCTCATACACAGCCATAATCTTGTTCTTTTGTTGGAGCCATCCCATAGATTTCATCAGTTGCTGTAATTTGCTGTTGCTTTATGTAAACTCTTATGTGAGCAGGGTGGCAGTTCACCCAAGGCAATAAGAGAGAGTACAAATTGGCTGCAGCTGGGCCCCTACATGTAGCCATCCATGAGGCACTGTGATCCACCGTGCCATGGAGCTGCTCTACTTCTCCATGCTCCCATGGCAATGGAGCGTATGGAAAATCAGAGTAGAAAACAAGGAGCGTGCAATTGGAACTCAGCTTCAAGGTGCAGTTATTGTACCCAGAGACTAGGACAGAAGTGGGCAGATTGTGTGCCAGATTAAGTGGCATAAGATTTCTAAAGTTCATGTAAAAACCTTTTGCTCTTCCCATAAATCAGAATGCAGGCATGCAGCCTCTCAGAATTTCCAAGCCAGCCTTTGTGGTATTCTTCATTAGGCTGCTGCATGCTGCCCTCTACCCAGTGAAACTTTACTGGAAAATCATCACCCTCAGATGCAGTGCCAGTCCTGCGTGTGTTGGGAAGTCTGTATAATTACCATCTTAGAAAAGTTTTTAAAAAACAGCCATTCTGGAAAATAGTGCAGTTTTTGGTGTTTAAAACCTGTGCAGATAGTTATATTCAGAGGCTTTATTACTGGACACAGTCCTGAAATTGTTTTAACTCTAGATCTCTTGTATTTGGGATTTTATTA
Organism: Centrocercus urophasianus; assembly: GCF_019232065.1. Classification (NCBI taxonomy): domain Eukaryota; kingdom Metazoa; phylum Chordata; class Aves; order Galliformes; family Phasianidae; genus Centrocercus; species Centrocercus urophasianus. The sequence continues at coordinate 1,942,537 of NW_024884878.1, forward strand.
GCATATTCTGAAATCTGAAATTGTTCTGCAAAATCTACCTAGAATCAAATTATGTTCTTGTCCATCTATTATCAGGTTCTTTTTCTTCAGCTTCTGTTATTGCGTTTGTTTTATTGTTTCAGGATGTACTCAGGTACATGCAGGCCACGTAGTTTATTTTATTCAAGTTGGTTACAATGAATAGTAGAGAATAATATCAAAGTTTCTAGAGTCCTTTTGAAAATTGAGACACCCTATTTTTCTTAAGGTTCTAGAGTAAATTTGAGATGTGTGAAACATCTTATGACATATTTTCTCCTTTCAGAAGGAATGGTTGGTTGCTTATATATTACGATGCCAAGCAAATGCTTGTACTTTTTTCCATCTCTCATGTATGCCAATAAACTGGCTTTTTTTCCCACCCTTTAACTAATGGAAGATCTGCATCATATCAGTAACTCATCATATCAATACAAAGCCTCTTATTAGCCGCAGCTATCAGTAGCTAAAACTGCTTCATACATCAGGATCAATTAGCTGAATCTACTGTTAGGTTTCTATCAGACAGTATGCTGGGCATGCCTCTAAAGTAGCAAGTGGATCTAACCTTCAAAATTTCTCACTGCCACGTATAGTGCTGGGAAAATTCCATCTTCATCCCAAATGTGAGTTCTAGGAAAAAGATGCTTATCTCTACATTTAATAAACTAGTTATGATTCAAACTAGTGCAGTGTAAAATCAGTGTAAAAATAATTTAAGTCTTGACCCACAGAATTTACGGATGTTCTTTTCTGAGTTGCAAGTTTCTAAGTTTAAGACAAATATTTTGCACACAACCTTGCCATTTGGTCCAGGTTTTTTACCATCAGGATCTATCCTTTGCAACCACTATCCAGCTTGTCATGGTTGCATTGTGGGAGCTTTACTGCAGTAGTTTCTGAAAAGAAGACATAATTTCACTGAAAGTTGCCATGGGCTGGACAGTCGGTCCAAAATCCTTCATCTGAAAGGTTAATTGAAGAGAAGGAGAGTAGGCTGGGGTCTCGGGAGAAGGCAATGTGAAAGGAACTGAAGAAACAGCGTTTAGTTTTCCTACCTTAACTAGAATAATATACACAGTTGTCATGTACATAATTGATAGATTATAAAATTAATGGTTTTAATTAAAGTTTACGTATGGTGGAAATAAAAATATACTGTAGATAAATAATTGTTTTCTGTGTATGTAATAAAATTCATAATTGTTTCAACTAATATGTAATTATATTGTTAAATGTGATGTAGTCCCAGCATTAAAAAGAGGCATGTTTTCCCTACTTCTTGAAGCAGACGCATAAAGAAAGTCCAGCAAGCTACCTTCTGTAGATGAGTTCCTTCCATGTAGTGTAAGGAACAAACACAACACAGGTTCTGTTTGTTGCAGTGGATCCTTTTGTCTCTGTGTTGCTATTTCCTGAAAAATGTAAGAGGTTTTAGGCTTTCTGTCCATTATTTCCAGAACATTTAGCAGCATACTAATTAGTGTTCTGACTTAAACAGCTCCTCATCTTTCTATTGCTTTCCATCTTTGATTGCAGAATAGAAGCTACATGAAAGTCAGTAATAATCTGCAATATTAAGAACTAATGTGTGTAGTACCTGTCTAGATAAATAAGATTAAAAAAAAAAAAAAAAAAGTAGCTGAGAGTTCAATATTTGCAAATGAAATTAAATAGGGAAAACAAGCACAAGACAAATCCTTCTATGTTGTTAGTGTCACTATGTAATTTTCTTCTTTTTTCTCTCCAGGCATGATAACATCAGTAGGAAAAGCCAGAAGTCTTACAGTCAAAAGAGTTCAGAAGAGACGGAGCCGCAGGAACTCTTCCTCTAAACCATATCTTGTGATGTCTCACTTTGTCTGAAATGCCTGAAATGAATCCCTTTGAAACACTGATATGAGACATATCCCTCACCAGCAAAACAGCAACTGTTAGGATGCCTTAATTCGTAGCAGTTAGACCATATTCAAAACTTTTTTTATGATATATGCGTATATGTAACTTGTTTGTAAACTGTACTATGTAAAGGCATGGGTGAGCAAAAGCAACAATTTGAGAATTGCTGTGACACAGGCAACCTCCAAAATGTTGGGCCACAAAACACATTTTGTACTTTGTCTCTTGCATGGATATGTTGTCATATATCTTTTGTTCCCTTTGTCAATGAAATATGCTGTCAAAGTTTCAGTCAGGACTCTGCCTGCTCAGCTCTTCAATGAGACAGAGGCAAAAGCATTGATTCAAGTAAGTTTTGTTTGTTTTTATTTCTACTTTTTGTAAAAAGGAAATAAAGACACTGTTAAATAGAAACGCTGAGTTTAAATATTTCTCATACTTCACTCTTTTAAGCTTCAGGTATTGTTTTTTCCAGATACATTTGATAGTGAGGCAATATCCAGCATTAGAATTTTAGTACAGACATTCCTCTGAATGTTTATTTAGTAGTCCCCTTTCAGACTTAAAATATGTAGAAAAAGCAATTTTAATTGCTTTTAAAAAAAGCATAAATGCAATTTTAAATTACTGTTTATTGTTACTTGCCAAACACTGGCAATATGCTTGGCTCACCAAATGACCATGACCATGCTCCTTCAAAGCTGTCACGATCCTTTTATTGAATTCACTTGGAACCTTTTGGAGAAAGTAAATATTCAACATCTTATTGAATTCATTTTGTTTCTTGTAAATTATCAGTACATCCTGTGGGTGTGTCAAATGCAGCACAACATCAAAAACAGGCTAGGAAGCAGCCTTCAGCTGAAGCATTAATATATACCATTTGCTTTATTATGATTATATTGAGCCATTTGAAGACTGGTGTGGTTTGATGAGGAAGATCTACATACATGAGAATTTATTTTCGTGGCTGGGAAGTCAAAGGAAGTCTGCCAAATAAAGTTTTCTCACAAAAAAAAAGATGTACCAGATGTACCACAGAGCTGAAATAATGCCAATTAAATTCCTGCAATTACATGGCTATTAGGTAAATAATATAGACAGCCAGGAGGATTTTGATGAAGTACAACAGAGTTACTTCTTTGCAGTTTCTTATGCCTGTTTTTCACTGTGCTTTTAACTTTAGGTTTCCTTTCTAGTTGATGAGGATACATAGGGTCTTCCCGAGTGTGATTCATCCCACCTATTTTAGATACCTCATTTATAGGTTTGCCCGTACTGCAGGGGAATTGGAGTTAGCAGAGCTATTGGAAGAGTTACTTAGTGGTTGGATACCTGTAGTTAAATGATAGGCAGGTCTCTCTTTGGTCACTCTTCGGACTGATGTCATGTTTGGCAATACAGTTACCATACACTAAGATGACCGAATGCCCCAAACACATTACTTACAGCTTTTGGACAAGCACAGACTACTACTGGACAGAATGGAGCCAACTGAGAGATCAGGAAAAAAAATACAGCTTGAAATAACAAGAGCATCCCCTTACAAAAATGAAATTCTGAGTTTCTTTCCACAGTTCTTATCTGTGACTTGGCAGCGCTTTGGTTTTTGAGCTAAAGTAATAAACCTAGCACTCTAGCTGACCTGAACTATGTAGTTTAAAAAAATAACCAAACCTCCAAAAATATCTGTCAGCCGGGAACAGCAGTGCCTATAACCAGGCCTCCCATCATCTCTGTGTGTATAAGAAATCTATATGCAGTGAGAAGAGACATGTGCTGCAATTGCCTTTGTGCTGAAAGAGAGGGAAAGAAATGTTATATCTGGTGGATGAGCTCAGGACAGGTTGGTAATCTGTGCTTTTGAGAATGTGATGAGCATTGACTGTGGTGATGCAATAGCAGAAGTGTGGGTTAAATGACAATTTCTGAAGGAGAAATATGCAACTTGAAAAAGCAAACATACCACATGTGTGAAAGGTTTTATAAGCTTTATCAATTGCCTTTAGAATAAATCACCTGAATCTTTTTGTCTTGTGTGACAGCAGTGGGCAAAGGCTTCAAGGACAGATTTCAATCCTAAAGAACTGTGCTGAATAAAATGTAAAAGCATGTTTAGTGATCTTGAGCCACTGGAGATCAGTAAAGGCCACTGTAGCTATTTAATGTCTAGTTGTAGCAGGGGATAAATCCGAACTGTGAATGGATTTCAAATAAAGTGTAAATACCATCAGCGGTGTCAAATCCTGGAAGAAAGAACTGGCTGGATGTGACCAGTGGGAATTTAAAATTCACCTACACTGCTGGGCTTCTTTCTATGGAGGGTACTCATACGCAGCAGGCAGTGAATTAAGTTACACCGGTATTGTAGGACAACAGGAGATTACTAAATGAGATAGGATCAAGGTGCCAAAAGACACTGAGGGTTCCTGGTTAGCAATTTCTGTTAATAACCACTGCTGAGTCCCAGATAGCTCAGTACAGCTGGAAGGGCCTGGGAGTTTGGAGTGAGAGCTACACTCACTGCTTTCCTTCCTCCCCACTGCTCTGAGCACACTGGGCTGCAAAGCTGTTGCTGACTTGATGCAGGCATGAAAAACAGTGCCTTTAATGTATTATCCCAGGAGAAGCTGAACTCATGTATAAACTGCTCTTTTTACTGTTCCTAATTTGTAGATTGTTAAGGCCTCAAAGCCTACACATGGTACGCTATGATGTCCCCTATCAGAGAAATGCTGATTCTGTGATCTTCAGCAGGCTGAAGTGTGTGCCTTTTGTATTTGTATCCTTAGCAGCTATAGAATCCCGGTGCCATAGCTCCTGTTTGGTCTATAGACCTCCAGGCAGATCCCCTTAGCATGAGTCGAAGTCAAGCTTCTGGCAACAGAGCATAAGCATTTCTAGAGTTGATCAGGGGTTTTTTAGCAAACATCTTCAGAAAATACTGGTTCACCATAGCTTTCAACAGCAGCACAAGGCCTATTTGATTACATTCCTTGTCAAAAGTGCTCTCCCCTGCCCCCTGGGAAATTTCTGGTCAAAAGGAGACAGTGAAGCAAGTGACCACTGTGCATCGCAGTAATGCTGTATCTGTGGGCAGCAGGGGCTGGTTTTCATATTCACTTACCCACAGCAATTGCAGGATAAGATCTCTGTGTGTAAGTCCTGTAGGTTTGTATCAAAGATGATGAATAAGGCATATTATAGAATCATAGAATCATAGAATCACTCAGGTTGGAAAAGACCTTGAAGATCATCGAGTCCGACCACAACCTAACCATGCTACCCTAACAACCCTCCGCTAAATCACGTCCCTGACCAAATGAGAGCAGTATATGAGAGCAGTAGTGAATTTCAGTTTCACACTGCACAGCTCAATGATTCTGGAGAATGAAGTCATTATCCAAAATGAATGAGAGTAATCTGCTAAGAGCCTTGTTTTAGTGATAGGCCAATATTGGTTTGTTTGTTGCATGTGTTTGGGATGGACAGCATCTGGATACACATAGTATGACAACTGCAAGCACGGCACTTTATTTCATCAGTGGAGCACTGGACTGTGTTTTGTTCTGCATTACTGAAGTAGCGTTTTAATAATACCTCATTTGCCCTTTAGTCTCCAGGAGCAAATGCACCAGTATACTAGATTGCAGATAAATAAAATAACTACACATAACATAGCTGGTATATGGACAAGGTAGAGACAAGGTAGGAAAGATTAGATTTAGTGAATGAATGAATGAAACAATCATTCAGAAATCATGTAACATCAGGCTGACACAAGATTAATGGCATAACAAAATGTAAATGATAGAGGGAACAAACAAACAAAAAAACCACCTCCCAAATCCTCTTACTTATAACAAAATGGTAACTGTCTCAAATTCTACTGTCAGAGAGGTAATTCATTGGATGTTTTATCACCTGCTAGTACAGCAATGCCAGAATATATCCTGTGCCAGGCAGGAATTACAGATTGTGGTGGGACAACTTTTGTTTGCTGGTAGAGTAGGATTCAGTTCACGGTACCTCAGAAATTCTTTTTTACCTTTTAAAAGCCTACTTGGTGAAAATTGGGCAGAAAGGACTATGAAAAATGTAGTCTCTGCATTTGTAGCATCAAAGTGTCAGGCTTAATTGTCTGTCATGAAGTGGTTCCTCAATGATATTTTCTCAAATTATGGGACATTTCCTATTGAAACATCAGAAATATCTTTCTAACTGTATGTCAGCCCAAGTATACCCTCTGACATACCTAGCTTTTGTATAATCCTGCTTTTCATTTCATAAGTGTGTTTTGGGGTACAAAGACTAAGTCTTAAGTGAGTAGATAGCTGTGCATGAGAAATAACACAAATAGCACATGCCCTCTGACCAAAATGTCTGTCAAACATAAAAATTTATCAAGTATAAATTGCAAAAATAAAAAAAGACCCAGTATTGGCTGACCTACAGTTCATCCTCTGCCTCTGTACAGTATCACTGTCATATCACTTTCTTGCATACACCGAACATATTTGCCTTCCTTTACCCATTATTTCTTCATTATATTGATCATTAAGTGCATCTTTGACCCAGGTATCAGAGACTGCAGTCAGGACAAATAGCACAGGTTCTTAATGTGCCACATAACCTCTTCCAATTAAAAATAATGTATGATACATATGCAGCATCCACCATCTATCTCCCTTCCATACATTTGATAATGCATTTCCAGCTTCCCAGATACCACAGCTTTTGTAGCTTGTGCTCTTTTTGTGTAACATATATGGACTGCTATAAATACCAGCTCAAGGCATCTGTTTCCTGAGCAGAATGTTGCTCTTTGTCTTTGACATCTGTGCAGCAACTTCCTTTCCCACTCTAACTACTAGGTGTTTTGGTAATATGCTTACCACCAAGCAGCATGCAGCAGGAAGGAAAAGATTTATTCTGGGTATATTTGGGAAGCAGATAAGAAATCCAGAGGCCATTAGAACACTGAGCTAGCTTTTAAATAACTCTGGTCAGTCAGTAATACTGCTCCAAGAAAAGATAAAATAAAATCACATGGGTCTGAAAGGGAAGAAAAGAGGCCTGAACATACAGGTATGAATATAACCTTACATGTAGATGCATACAAATTGCTGTTAAAACTCAAAAACCTGCAGAGTAGGAGCCACATCATGTGTCTGGCAATGCAGAAAACTGTGACTGTACTGTGCTTATGTGTCTGTGCATGCATACAAAGAGATTAGACAGCTATTTCAAAGTACTATGAGTAGAATAAGATTATAGTCGTATTTTACTTCTAAGCTGTGGGTACAGACAGCAAACTTCAAGCGATATATTTAACACAAAACTGCACATGTTAAAACATAAGGAAATAATGATAATGAGTTATTTACTGGAGGAAATAAACTAATATAGATAACTTCCTTTCAGTGCACAACTAAATAGTAGGCTGGGAGCAAACTGCCTCTCTATGTTGCTCTATGCATTGTCTACCACGTGTAAAACAAGCAGCAGTGAATATAGAACAAAGGGGACGGAGGTTATGTGTTAGCAAAACTTTCTGCAAGTAATGATAGCACCAGAATCAATAGCCTGAGGGGGAAGATGTGGGAGAGTCGTAATTGGAGGACTTGAAGAACAGGTGGGAGAAACAACTGTCATAAGTGACATGCCAGAGACAGCCATGAGAAATGTCATGGGGCAGGCAGGTGAACTCAGCTGACCTCCTGAGATCTCTCTCCGGCTGCTCTCTTCTAATGGGTCTGTGATTCAACAGTGGCAGAATCAGCTTAAGAGAGGAGAAAACCATTGAGGTCTTTGCAATTCATGACTTTTATAGCACTGTCAGGAGAACCAGCATTCTGCCAGAGGTTTGTGATACGGCATTTATTATCTGAGAACACTGATCAAATAATACCCACATATGGGTTTGCTAAGGAATCTAATAGGTGTCATAAATTTAGCCTTCCTTGAAAATGTCTGCCTGAATTATGAAACATGTTTCTGGACCATTAAAAAAAAAACAAAAACAGGTAGGTTTCTTCTCCCGAGGGTGAGGCCAGTTTTCACCACATGCCACCCTTTTGAGACATAAGAAAAGGTTTTTGTCCAGGATCCTCTGTTTTCACTGTACACATAGTAGTAGAGCAGGAGAAATGAAGAGATCACTCACTAAAAGTGGTACAGACTGAGCAATAAGGATGGGCCTCCAGCAGCAACTGAAGTTGCCCATTTTGATGAAGAAGAGCTGCCACTGGCAACAGGAGCAAATGTGGGATGGCAGAGTGCCAGACCTGGTGGTGATCCTGGTCCTGTATCTAGCCCATTTCCCCCATTTCTGGTCCTTACTGCTGAAATGAGGATTCTATCTTCCCTTTGCTGGAGGTTTCCACAAAAAATCAAGACAGAGATATCACATAAGTAAATAGTACTACACTCAGAAGCATGGGGAAAGGTTGAGTTCTTGGCATGGAGAGGGTGCATTGGCCAAGGACTCTTGCAAGCCAGACTTGCCAGCTTCTGGGAGAAGAGGACCACTGAGCTGCATCCTCAACAACAGCTGCTTCCCAAGGCATTCTTACCTCTGCCTAAGCAACACTGCCTGGACACCCACAAGGCAGCAACAAACAGCATCGTAGTGCTGCCCTTGTTAGGCTGGTTTCTTGCCAGCTGCCTGCTTTGCTGGGGGTGGGAAGACTGCCTGTGCACAAAGCAAGAGCTGCATTGTGGAAGCGTGTGTGTCAAAGAAGCTGTTTGTGCTCCTGATTTTTGTTTGTAGAAAGCAATTGGGTAAGTCTGCTATGCCAGATCTCTTGGGACGTTGTTTGGTGGTGTGTGCTGCACTCCTCTATTTGCTATTGGAGTTGGGGCCTGGCTTGCTGATATTGCTCAGGAAGGCCACGCGTGGCATTGTGCAAAAGGTTATTGTCTGCCTCCAGGACCTGTATGTACCTGGGCAGCACCAAGCAGACCAGACACATTACTTTGTCTTCTGGAGGGTGAAGCTGGCCATTCCCTATGAGAAGCAATGACCTACATCTCAGAAAGAGCTGCACCCCAGCACAGAGCCTACAGCACCTGTGGCTCAATGCAATACTTCTTCAGGTGCTTGATAATGAGAATGCCTTTAGACCGCTCTTTTATATGACACTACCACTCATAATTGTACTTGAAATACATAAAATCTTAATAGTAGGAAAAAATCTCTCAATACTTTGCCTATAATTTTCAGTGAGGACTGTTCTCAACTAAAGACACTCGAAGTCTTGCTCTCTTGAATGCTTGTTCCTTGGCGTCCTCTCTGCCGCTTCTTCTCTGAAGCCATTTTCCTTCTCTGCTATGAGATGGATAGGAGACAGCCCAGTGTATTTAAGGGCAACTCCAATTCCAATTCTGAGACAGAAAATTGCCTTCCAGTGACATCCAGCGTCCAGTGGCAGCACTGGAAATTGTTTTCAGCATTTTTCTGTGGAACTCTATTATAATCTTACAAACGTGACAGTAGTGAATGCACATACTTAAAACATACATTAAAGTGTTAAAAGACACCACATACAAAGAAAATTCACAAATTCCAGCCTAGGTATCAACATTGGACTTTTTTTCTGGAAAATAAGACTGTATTTCCATGAACAAAGATAAGCATCAGAGGCCAGAGTAAAAGAAACAGGAAGAAAATTGTTTTCATGCTGTAGCAATAAAATACAAACACTGTCTTTGTTTGCATTTTATTATACTTTTAAAACAATTGTAAAAACTGCACATGTTTCTGGTAGTGTTTAATAGACAAAACATCCATATGGGGATTAATGCTTATGTGTGCCAATGTAATTTGGAGATTTATTTATAAAAGTTCATTACTAGAAAATTAGTAATGGTATTGATTTCCTTTTTTTTTTTTCTTTTTTTTTTAAATTTTGGGGGTACAAAAATTTGCTCCATCTTAGAGAAAAAAATATTGTCATCTTTAACAAAGTGTAGTTCACCCCCTTTCCTGCCTTTTTCAATAGGGGTGTGATTTTTCTACTTCTACGTAAGACTTCTAGGGCAGAAGTTGTGTATGTTTAACAGATGTGTTATGTGCTCAGAACAGTGTTTAAATAGGACTAGGCCATATCCAGTGGCAGCTGAGGAGAACAGAGTTTGGTGCTGATTAAAACAAAAGTAGGTAAATCGTTTGGAGTTTTCCAGTGCATGATATTCAAGGGACATGTTCCTCATGTAACAGCATGTTTTACGGCTGTCAAAGGTCACCATCTCCTGGGTGATGAAGGAAGTCAGACATGGGAACTGAATGAATTTATTTTGAGAGTGGAGAGAGCACAGGTATCCAGAAACAAGGGAACTCCACTTCTAACAGGCTGATTTTTACACCTCTACCATGTAGGTAGGCATTCTTCTAAATAAATAGAATTTAAGATGCTGCACAGGTAAAAGATACAACCTACTAGACTAGCAGGTGTTGTCTGATATTTTGTGCTATTTGTCTGCATTTCTGTAGCAAATTGTGTAGACAATCATACACTTCACATTCAGAAAAATTGTAGCTTCAGACTGTGAAAGTATGCAGGGCAAGATGCTAGTGAGCTGCACAAGTGATATCTCAGGAAACAGTTTTCTTAGGAGCCAAAATTTTCCTAATGATATAATTAAAATTTGAATCAATACGAATTTGGAAAGGAAAACTCTTTTTAAAAGTTAAATTCAAACTGTGTGGATTTAAGCTTTATTTGGAACCCTGTGACTGCGAAGTCGTGTCAACAGTATGACACATTTGCAGCTATCCTTACAGTATTAGCCTCAGGTCAGCAGCCAGCTCCAGCTTTTGAAATATAGCTCTGCAGTGTGGTCCAGCTTCTGGCTGGAAGGAATGATAGGAGCCTATTTCAGTAAATGATTGACAAACCACTGTGCAGGGATGGAGATGCCAAAAAGTCACGGGCAAGAAGGTAGACCCTCTTTACATCTGCTCCTGAGAAGAAATGTAGAGGTTGGAAGGGACCCCATTAACTACAGGCCTCCAGCTAGACTATGTGCTACTGATCACAACCCTCTGAGCTCTGCCAATCAGCCAGTTCTCAATCCACCTCACTGTTCATTCATCCATTCTACTCCTACTCTCATAAGTAAGCCATAGAAGCAAGTGTCAGAAGCCTTGCTGAAGCCATGGTACACAACACCCACTGCTCTCCCTCCATCTACCCAGCCAGTCATGACATCATAAAAGGCTATCAGGTTGCTTGAGCGTGATTTTCCTTTGGTGAATCCATGCTGACTACTCCTGATAACTTCTTTTTCTTCCACTTGCTTGGAGATGGCATCCAGAATGTCACAGCCAAAGGTGCTGGCCATGGGTACTAAAGCATCACCAGGACTGGGAGAGGAGAGACTGGGGCTGGGAGATGGGTGCTGAGAGATGAGTGCTGGGAGATGATGGGAGATGGCTGCTGATCTGTTTGCTTCTGGGCAATGGAGGGAGAAGTGAAAGTGGTTGCAAGTCAGCTGAGGGGAAGTGTTCCCAAGTAGGAATCAGGAGTCATCTTTTTTTTATTTTTCAATAATGTGTTAATACAAGATTTTCATAAACAACACACTTTGACTAAATCTCTCAGTTTGCAAGTACACACTTGGAGTGCAGCCTTACTGATAGCTAACTCAGAGGATGCCAGAGACTTTTCCTTGAATGACAGGAAGCTGCAGTTAGTACAACTGTGCATCTACAATAATATTTAATTGTTTCTATGTTTTTAAACTAATAAGTATGTCAATTTTGATGGACAGAGAACCAGGGGAAAACACATCCTTTTTAGTAACCATGATTCTTGTCATTGGGAAGATAATGTTCTTGTCAAACAGGAAGATCACCTCTGCTCAGGTTCCAGGACCCAACACCTGATAGGAGGTGAGGTCAGGTTGTGGATGAGGAACTCAAACCTTCCCTGCTTCATTAACCAAAACAATGATTTAGCAATCTAGAGTGGCAATGACTGCTGGGGGAAAAAAAAAATCTGCCAAATAAGAATCACAGTATTGGCCCTGGCAATTGGCCTGCAGATCTCAAAAGCATCGTGATTATCTGGCTGACCAAGGCTAATTAATACCCTCTGCTTTCAAGAATCAGGATTTGCCAGCTGCCTACATGGTTAAACATCTCTGTTCTGGTTTCTATCTTACCTTATTGAATGGAAAGAAGAAATTGGCAACGTATTGATTTGCAAATAGCTGGGCTGTCAGACACTGTTTTTCACTGCACTCTCCCTTCGTGCGAGTACCCTGATTCATCTCAGAGCAGAACCAGCCTTTAATGGCCAGCATAATGTGGGCAACAAAGAAACCTGTAATACAAAACACATGCACGAAATCTGTCATTTCTTGTAAGTACAAACCACATTATGAGAGGAATAGATTGCTTAGCACTCACTTCAGCAGATACAGTACCATTTTCAGCTATTCAACCACCATAATATAAAAAGATTTTTAAAATATGGAGAGGGAAGACATGAAAGCTTTCAAAACATGGAATTGTTCTCTAAGGTAACTAAAGTCATTTAATGAGGAATTCTGTTCTGTTCAGAAAAGAGCTTACGTGTATGGCTCTGGTCTTGATTCATTTTGGCTATTGCAACTGTTTTAATTTCAGTTTGGAAAAAGCACTCCATATGGCAGTTTTATGAACTTTATTATTTTTCAGCATTGAAGTGACTGCCATTTGTGGATCGTTCTGGCCAACAGGATTACCTTGTTGCTAATTGCTTGGATTTGGCTTTCTCAGAAGTATTTCACATTTAAGAATAAGCTCATACAGACAAGAAGGCACATACTGGCCTTCTGTTCCTCCATTCCCCCTCAGATTTGCTAGGTTTCTGCTAGTTTTTACATAGTGGGTAAAGTGTTTGCAGCAAGTACGTGTTTTCACCCTGGTGTAATGTGAGCTGGGTGTTTGTGTGCAAGCCTTAGCTTAATTTGCTTTAGGAAATATCTGAGTTAGTGCAAACAGCAAATTAGGTTGCTTCTGAGGACAAAAGCCCAATGTATATCTCTTTTGAGCAACCGTTCTAGGATTGCTTTAGGAAACATACATTACAATTGTTTTTACTTCATTGTCTCCTTTGCTGTTTTACTCCTTTATTCAGTAATTTACACTGCATCCATCCTGATAAAATTTAGCCATCTGTCCCACATCCTATGAGCCAAATATTCTTTCCAATGACGTCTACAGGAATTTTGTCTTTTGTTTTCAACTATATTGGGAATTTTCCCCCGTGTTCTACAATTAAGTAACATCTTACACTTCACACACAGTGCAGACCTCCCCTCGGTGTTCCCAGTCCCTCCAAGAGTTTGTTTCCAGTTGTGTGCTCCAGGCTTTTGCTCAGCCCCTGCTGTGTCAAATGTGTGTATATACCACGTTTTTATGTCAAGGCAAACAGTGCATTTGCAGGAGCTGGGGTCCGTGCTCACACACACAGGCGCTGTGCTTGGCAGAGCTTCATTTGCTGGCAGCTGGCTGGAGCTGACGGAGGCACATGGCTGCTTGGGGTTGGAAGTCTGGAAAATAACTGAGATCTAAAGCAGCTTAATGCTTTCTCATCATCTGCAATACCATTCTCGCAGCAGGTCGGTGTAGTCTGCCCTGTGAGTGTGCGTGTCTGTCACACAGCTTCCTGCTCTGGTAAGGCTTTTCTCTCTCTCGAGTTTCAAGCAACTTTGCTGAGGAAAAGACACTGGCAGCACAAAAATGCTCACAAGAGTTCTTCCTGTGAGAGGCCAGCTTCCAAGAATCAGTTCTCTTCGATTTATTTAGCCTTTTGATCTAAAAACTAAGTTCCATTTTGTTAGCAATGAGAAACAGCCTGAGCTGCTGCGGTCACAAATTGCTGCTCAAACTCTGCCGTGCCTTCCTCTGTGCTTCCCTCTCTTCTCCCTTTCTGAGGGAAGGAAGGGTTAAGCTCATGTCCTCACAGAGGAGCAATAGCTCTTCCCAAAAGACAAGTCACAGGCAAACTATTCCGTTGTATATGTCTCACTGAAGAATTGGTACATGAGTGAGACATGACTTCATCCTTTAACCTGCATGCTTCACCGGTCTAGGGAACCCTGGTGGGTTTGGCCCATTCTAGTCATAGTTGTCATGGGAGATCCTAATGACTTAGTAAGGTAGCTTAAAAAATCTCCATGCAGAATCCAGCATATGGTATATTTATTGGCAATGCTAATCCCCCTAGGAACAAGTTCTGTAGTAACAAATGGTGAATTATGTGGCTTCATAAGCACTCATGTCATCAAATGCACCATTGACCTTTTTACATTTTCAGTGGAATTTTCTGCTCTGCAGTTTCTCTGGTTTGGAACTGAAGCAGTTTAACAATTTGTCCTGGAGGAAACAGGTAATCAATAATTTCAGTTTTGGTTACTGGAAAAGGTAAATGAGACCCATATATTTGTTGGGCAAGTAAACAATCCAGGGTTTAGCGAAGCTTAAGCAGGAGCTAAAATAGAACACGAATGTTCATAGTACGGGAGCACAAAATAGAATCCTTGCCATGAGAAAAGAAGAAAGAGTAAGTCAAACAGATCTCACGGTGCCAGACAGAGAAATATTTATTTAAAGCATGTTTTTGGCATGAAGCAGAACTAGGAAAAATATCTGGCTCCAGCAAATAAATCTGTTGCAAATCTCTTCAGAAGACAGTTATACAGGAGCCTGCAGTTAGCAATGGGTGGATCCCATTCAGATTAATTCAATAGGTGGCCAGAGTCATTTGTCTGGATCCCATGACTAAAATTTTGGTCTTAGTCTTCTTACAACATGGAAATTCTAGGATTGTACAGGGAAAAGGAAAATATCTTCCTGCCGTGACCAGACTGAGAAATAAAGCAAGGATCAGGTCATGACTGTGCCAACCTGCCCAGCCCAAGACCAAGACCCAACCCTACCCGACTCCAAGATGGGTATTGAGCCATCCGTTCAGTGAAGCAGCCAGGCTACCACTAGTCTGCCGTGCCATTCCCAGCAGATAGCTCTCTCAACATGGGTTTTTGAGATCTGTGAGCAAGGACGAGCTCCCAGGATGCACACGTAGCATGGCAGACCTGCATGCCCAGTGCAGTCGGTTCAGCTGTGATGCAAGCAGAGCTGAGACAATGGATACTTTCATTTTTTCATTGGCCCTAGTGTATGTGATACTCAGTGCTACACCCTGCACTGAGCTGCCTGACAACTTTGAGTTGTTCAGCCCTTGCCTCAATCACCAGTGCATTCTGCTGTGCCCAGAGCTGTTTCGGAAGGTTGGGTGGTAGAGCTGCTCTCTAGTCAGGTGGCTTACCTGGGAGAAACATAACCTGTGTTCCACGCATTGCATCTGCTTCCAAGCAAAAAGAAGGCACTGACAGCTGCCAGGCAGCACAGCTATTTTCAGCACAGGTCTTTCCCTGCACACTACCTGACAAGTGAGCTGGACTAACACAGCACAGGGCTACAATGCATGCTGCCCAGTGGTGGGTGGACAGACAACTGCTGGCAACTCTCCTTCCTGGTGGCTGAAGCTGTGGAAGGCATGCAGGTAAACAGTGAAAAGGCTATTGTGTTTGTAACTTACTCAAGAGGTAGCAGATGTCAGCAGAACACTGTGAAAAACTCCTGCCTTTCTGATGCTTGTGTCCTGAGATACCTAGATGCCTTGTCAGTGTCACAGAAAGTGTTCTTGAGGTCTCACTCACCCTTATGAGGCAAACCACACCATATCAGCACAGGAACACTGGAAAACAGAGTAATTTAAGCAGACTGAATTGCCTGAGGCTGCCAAGGGAATTTTTGGTCCCTGAGAACATTTATATGCCTCAGGCCTGGGCTGTCTTCTCCATCCCATCATGACTAATGGTCCTAAATTGAATGGAACTGCCAAGCCCGGCCGCCAAGCAGAATATTTTTACAATCTCAGTTCTATTTATGCACTGATAAATACAAAACTCAGTGTTAGAAGAGAAAGTGCAAAGCAAAACTGCAGGAAAAGAAGCAAACCTGCAGAGAAAAACCTGCAGACTGTGAAAGTGTGCTTGCTGTTGGATGGCACCACTTGCAGACACCCACACCTTGTGTGGGCAATGCTGCTTCCAGACATGAGCCCACAGCAGCTTCTGAAGCAGCATTCAGCACACATTCCGAGAGCTGGATTTATTTTGGAATATCCACTGGCCCCTGCTGGGGATAAATACGTTTGCTTTTCTGCTGTCAGTTCTTTTCAGGGACCCACCACAGTAACCACAGAGGTGACCGGTGCCCCTGCTCACATAAGTCTCTCCGAAAGGAGGGCAGATCGAGCTTTCCTTCGGCGTCCTTCCCGCAGGCACGGGGCTGGGCTTCGCTAATCTCCCCAAAGCCGCAGCAGCCCCGGCCCCGTGAGCAGCAGCGCTGTCCCGCGGCCTCTCAGTTCCCTAAGGAAGCAGCAGAGGGCGCTCGTGCCCCGCGCAGCGCTACCAGAAGGGGCTTTGCGGGGCTGCTCACGGCCACGGCTTGACGCGGAGGCTTCAGGAAGCTGCAGAAAGTGTCACATTCACAGGCTCTCATCCTCATGGGGGATTTCAATCATCAGGATACCTGCTGGGAAAACAAGACGGCGAACCGCGAGGGATCCAGGAGGCTCCTTGAATCCATGATGATAACTTTCATATATTGGACAGGTCGACCAAAGTGAAAGTGTTGCTGGAACTGGAGCTCACCTGTGCAATCATAGTGAAAGACATTAAGATTGGAAGCAGCCTGGTGGTGAGGCACTGGAACAGGTTGCCCAAGGAGGCTGTGGATGCCCCATCCCAGGAGGCATTCAAGGTCAGGCTGGATGTGGCTCTGGGCAGCCTGGTCTGCTGGTTGGTGACCTGCACACAGCAGAGTTTGGAACTAGATGATCATTGTAGTCCTTTTCAACCCAGGCCATTCTAGGATTCTATATGATCCTTGAGGTCCCTTCCAAACCAAGCCAGTCTATGATTCTATGATGCTAAGAAAACGCTTATCCTATTGTGCCCCATTTTTACATTTCCTTTACGGAAATACAGGTTGGTCCTGCACATGAGAATTTTCCAATGTATTTTCCTTACCAAGTGACTTGCATGAAACTGGTAAAATGTACAAAAAAAATTTTCATTTAGAAGGCTGCATTTTTTTAATCACATGTAGATTACAGTACAGGTTGTCAAGAACTGATGTAACACTCATCAGAATTCATCTTATCTTCACACCAGTGACTGCAACACAGCACTGATGACAATGAAATACCACACATGATGAAATCTGCTTGTGAGACCCTGTCTTCAAAAAGTATAACCAGGATAGAAGCTATCACTATGGAGACATTTGCTTTATTAATTACTATTTCCTGAAGTTTCATATTCTCTACAAGAAAAGGAGTGTTGTCATGTATAATTCACATCTATTTTCCAGTATTTCCTGGTTCTTGGAGTTACTTTCCAGGCACAGGGCTTTGCACTCCTCCTTGTTGATCTTCACCAGATTCCCCTCAGCCCATTTCTTCAGCCTTCTGAGTTCCTTTTGGACGGCAGCACTGCCCTCTGGTGTATCAGCCACTCCTCCCAGTTCCATGTTATCAGCAAAGTTGCTGAAGATACATCCTGACTCATCTTCCAAGTCATTAATGAAGATGTTAAACAGGACTGTAACCAGTACTGACCTCATTATTTATTGGTTCCAGGCAGACTCTGTGCTGCTGATCACCACACCCCAGGACCAGCCATTCAGCCACTATCGCTGCTCCCCCAGTCCACACTTCAACAGCTTGTCCATGAAGATCTTATGGAAGAAATTGAAACGATCTTTGGTTCCTCAAATGGAGAAAAATTTTCATGGTGGTCTGGGGATTAATTTTTGAAGAAATGGTAATGCTTTTTTAAAAGTGTCTGGAAAACAGGATAGACAGCAAGAGGAAAAAGGGGATAAAAGCACCAGATTACATATTCCAATCTTAATACTTGTTCAGAGTTTTTATGCTTAAAGGAGAAGATCATTCTTTTTTTCAGCCTTTTTAAATAGTCAAGAAGAAAAGTGAGTAGAACTGTAGGACAAATTGAGAATTTGAGGTAAAGCAGCCCATCCTTACCATGATAGTGCAGTAGGTCTGCCTCTGAGAAATCATCACAGGGCAACTTCAGGCCTTGCTTTGTCCCAGCTGGAGCACCGGTCTGCTGTCTCACACAGCATGGCTACAGGCTATTCAGGTCCCCACAATAAGGAACACAGGCTGTATGGAAATCAGTGCCTGGAGCCCCTGACAGTTTGGCAACCTGACTGTTAACAAGCAGTTATTAACAGATGACCTTCTGAGAGTTTTCACCAAAACAGAATCACAGAATGGCCAGGCTTGGAAGGGGCCTCAAGGATCATGAATCTCCGACCCCCTGCCACATGCAGAGCCACCAACCTCCCCATTTAATACTAGACCAGGCTGCCCAGGGCTCCATCCAAACTGGCCTTGAACACCTCCAGGAAGGGGCATCCACAACCTCTCTGGGCAGCTGTTCCAGCACCTCACCACTCTCTCTGTAAAGAACTTCCCCTGACATCCAACCTAATTCTGCTCTCCCTCAACTTAAAACCATTTCCCCTTGTCCTACACATATCAACCCTTTCCAAGAGTTGATTCCCCTCCCCTCTGTAGGCTCCCTTTAGGTGTTGAAAGGCTGCCATGAGGTCACCCCTCAACCTTCTTTTCTCCACGCTGAACAAGCCCAGCTCCTCAGCCTGTCTTCATAGGGGAGGTGCTCATGTCCCCTGATCATCTTTGTGGCTCTCCCCTGGACCTTCTCCAACAGCTCCCTGTCCTTCTTGTACTGGGGCTCCAGACCTGGACACAGTACTGCAGATGGGACCTCACAGGAGCAGAGCAGAGGGAGACAATCACCTTCCTGTCCCTACTGGCCACCCCTCTTCTGATAGAGTCCTATCTCCTAGCTCTTCTCTGAGCAAGATGAGGGAGCACTGTCATGCTGGTTTCTTGCTGCGAGAACAGCAGCAGAGTGGTGACTCCTCACCCAAAGCTTGGTACAGCAGCATCTCTCCTCCCAGCACAGTGTGAGGCTCTGTCTCCCCACAAACCTAGGACATCACAGGCAAGAGGTGCTGTGCTGGAAAGAGATGTCTGCCCTGGTGTTTACTGTGTCGTCTGTAGCTTTGTGCATCAGATTTCTTGCTTCTCACTGGGGTATGGTTTTACAGTAGGTCTTATGAAAATAATAATATAGGAGCAATAATTGAGCATGAACAGTGTGCAGTAATGACTGTTTGCTGAGATCCAATCTTTCACATTAATTCAGAAAACCATCCCTTACAGGCTTGTACTGTAGTGCTGAGAAGCTGCTAACCTGATACGACTTCCTGTCCATCTTGACTAAAAAGGTAGTGTTTGGTTTGGAAACAGTACATTTTTTATTTTAAATGGAATAGAAAAAAATTGATTTTAAGCCCTAATTGCATACATGTCAAATAACACGTCACATTTAAAGACTGTCATGGGAGCCAACCAGTGTAATTGTATATGGACAGCGTTATCTAATTTACCCTGGTTTGTATGATTTACCGGTATGTTTTGCTGTAGATTGCATTATTTAGTTGTTTGATAATCTCTTTTCTTTCTGTTGTGATTTATGAGGTGGAATTTCTGTTTGTTTTATATCAGCATGCTATTTTTGTCAATCACAATTTGTGCAACAGTGATATACAAAAATTTTAAAAAGTGGAGAACAACTCATAGAGTGTATCTAATGTGTGCTTTAAACAGATTATTGATGGAGAAATGTATCAGAGGAACCAATTTGGATAGCAAAGGTTGGCAATGTGTAAAGAACAAATGCTGCAATCAGCACTCTGTGGATTTGTTTGCATAAATTTTGTGGATCTGTACAGTTGTCTAAATGATTAATGAACACAAAATGAAAATTCTTTTTCCTTTTGAGCTTTTGTACCTTTCCTTTCTCTGTCCTGATGGTGGAGTCCTATCCTCTGTCTTTGCTGCTTTGCTCACCTTCCTGGCCTTATTGGGACAAAGCACAAGGATGGGTCTGGTTTGATTGTTGCCTTTCCCCATCTGCAGACTACAGCTACATGCTGGAGTAATGAGAAGCTTTGCCTGGGACTTGGCAGCTTTGGGCCTCTAAGGTGGACAAGACGAGGATGGCACATGTGTCGGGTGTTCAGGGCATCTGCATACAAAAGCAGGATGTAGAAAAAACAAGTTTATCGAGGTCCTTAATACCTCCTAGTGAGATGAGAAAGCCAGTGTTCCATTTGATCTCTTCTTACAGGTCTATCTGATTTATAATGCTGTGATACCCTACTTTACAAGCTCTTCTACCTATGTTTTTTCTTTCAGTGATTTTCTTTTTTTTTTTTTCTTTTTTTTTTTTGGAAAACCATCAAAAGTTGGCTCTTACTGAGATGAAACAAAAAACGCATCGTTTACCCAGAGCTCCCCACAAAATGCCATGACAAGAGTGCCAGCAGTATTGCACAAAGTAGAGAGAACAATCTCAAAAGGATACCACGTGTTTAAAGACAACTTCGAATTGAATGATTTCCATTTTGTTGGAACCAATTCTACTGAGATAAGTGCCCATCCAGGCAAGCAAGCACAGTCCCCAGCTTTTGTGTGGTACAGTGCACAGTACATGCAGCAGCCTTCTTACACCACTACGGAATCATACACACATTGTGCAGCTCAATTCTGTACCTCCCAAATTCACAGGCCTGTTTCTGGCAACAGCAAAAATCAAACTGGCATCTGTAGCCTTAAATCTCTAGTTTAGACCTGCAGTATTTACCATAAATATGATGCAGATATCAACGTGATGGAATTAGGACTTCATGTGACTGTAAAGAAAAGAAAGCCAGAGCAAAAATACAATGAGGTCTCCTTGAGGAGGCAAACATATGCCACTGAAATAACTCAGGAAGCTGGAGCCTGTTTATAGAATCATGGAATCATAGAATTGCTCAGGTTGGAAAAGACCTTAAAGATCATCAAATCCAACCGGCTCGTTTCAAACAGCTTTGAATGGCAGCCTATTCAGTACAATATCATTCATTCCTTTAACTTGTCTCACATTTTTGTCAGGGAAAAAAAGCAAATCTATTTTTAGAAACAAACTTTGCCAGAGAAAAGGGAGTATGAGAAAGTGCAGTTCCCACCTAAGCTGTGAATTGGTATTTCCGGGTGAAGAGATCCATGTGCAGTCCCTGAGCAGGACTGCAGCTTTACGGTTTTTTCTCTGCCTTTATCTCTGCACTTACAGACCCACAGGATAGTTGGTGTTTGACCAAAAGAAGACAATCTATTTCCTTGAGACAAGAAAACTTCACAGGTCCAGTTGGCTTAAAAGGCACAAAGCAAATAAAAGCAAGATGGGAAATGAAGTAACATAATTCCTTGGCTTTGAAGATGCTGCTCGCAGAAATTTAGAAGTAGTCTCAACTTTTCTCTAGATATATGTCTAGACACAGCCTTTTCCAAGGCAATTAGAAGATGCACAGGGTGCTAGTTCAGATGGAGGAAATAAGCAAACGTGGTATTTTGTTATCTTTCTGACAAAATGTAAAAATGCAAAAAATTAACTGCAGGGGCGATGTGTGCAGTGTATATAAACCAAAGGCTTTCCTTTAACCCACTGCTAATCCCTTACTTATCTCTCCTACTGTACATGTGTTGTTAACAAAGATAGAACTGGCTCAGAGACGTGCAGGCGCTCTAAGGGAGTTAAATTCCAATATTGCAAGTCCAAAATGCAGAATAACCCCACACTGAAAAAGTCCTCGCATCACCACCACATATTTGATTTCTGAGTTTTATAAAGCATCCTCAAGTGATGAGTAGCACCTTTCTGCTTTATTGAAACGTTTCTCTTTTTTTCACTACGCTACACATGCGAGGTGTGTAAAGATCACTTAATGATCACCTTTGAATTATACTAATGTACTGGGCATTGTTGCTTAGAAGTAAGTAATGGAAGTGTAATTAAACTTTCATATTTTTTTCATCTCTCTTTTATGAGAGATACTGAGTTAAAATGTTAGCTTATGCTTGAAAAATACCTCTGGTGGAAGAGCACAAGTTGGCTTCTAAATGATATTCCAGTCCTTTTCTGAAGGCTGGTAGAAATAATATAAATTATTGACAGTGAGTGTGCTGTTTATATCTGAAGAACAGACCACTCATAGTGATAATGAATTTGACATTTGAGCGTTACAGAGACCTGCGCACTTTTGTTAAAGGATAAAAGTGCAACTGGAATTTCCAATCTGCTTTGTTACAGACAATTTAAACGACATGGCTATGAAAAAAATGAAGTACATCTTGGATGATTTAACTCAATTCTGGTTTGGTTTTATTGTATTAACTTACATCATTTCGATAGCAGAAGTGTGGTGGAAGGGAAAACCTTTGCAAAAAAGACTTGTATAATCAAGTGCTGTTGATTCCACATCCCTCAGCCTGTATTTTAATGGCTAAATGTAAAGGATTATCAAGTAATTGAGTGTGGAGGTGTCTGTGACTATGTTATATAATGCTAGATATTTTTATGAGAAATCCACACCACTGTTCACTTTGCACATCATATTGCTGCTGGAGGAGGTGTGAAGCAAAGTTAAAAAACAAATAAACTTAAAAAAAAGCCACTTCTTTAGAGGCTGGATAAATAGTAAGAAGCATGTTTAATACAACTAATTTATAGATGAATGTGGTGCCAAGCCAGAATACATTAACAAGGTAAGGCTGCGGGGTCTCTAGGTAAGATAATATATTGCTTTCATTAAAAAGCAATCTGCATGGACCATATCCACTAACACTGGAAACTCTGCAGCTGTCACCTTTATCAGGGGAACAAGAGCAAGCCACTACATTTTAATCACTGGAGTTTGTCAGGAACGAAAAACAGCCAGCTTCCCACAAATCAACAGACATGTATCCTGATAAGGAGAGTGAATTGCAAAAGGACAGCTACACCACGCATTACACCACCTATTCTGGAGTGATCAAAGTGCTGTAATTGTAGCAGATAAATCTAGTGAATTAGGCTCTGGGATGAAACACCCTTTTTTTTGCAAAACAAGCACATGCCTTCTTGGTCATCCATGACACAATTCACCTTATAGTTTGAGTATTTGCAGTAGTTAACAAAGGTAGCAGGAGAGAGAAAAAGGGTGCTTGTAACAAAAACCTGCCAGCATTTTTACAGTCTGTTTCCTGATCATTACACAATAATTAATATCTGTGCTGCAGCTACTGACATATTCCTTTGAGCAGCTCTGCCAATGAAAGTAAACATAATTATTTTTAATACACTTAGTCCTCGCGTTTGTCTTATCTGATACACACAGCAGATACTTCTTTTTCTATGATAGATAATTCGTCTTTGAAGAGATGGTAGTATAGGAATGAAAGGGGCAATGCTTGAGGTGAAAATATCCTTCCAGGATAGATAGAATGAGAGTAAAATTTTAACCTCTGGAGTAGTCACAGGTATATGGTCATTATACAGGAGACAGTGTTAGCAGATGTGACCCCTGGAGTGGCTGATATGACAATGATGACCTCTCATGGAAAATTCTTTTTCAAATGGAAATATGGAAATATTTGTTTGTTTGCAGAGGAATGACTCTTATTTTAGGACAAGGGGAGACCTATGAAGAAGTTTTGTTTTGGGTCTTGTTTATTTGTTTTAATGCACAGGATGTAAATGCAAATCAGGTTTTGAGGAGAGGTGTTCTCATTCACAAGAGCTTTGCAGTGGCAATTAAATCCAATGTCATGCAGCAGAAAGGTCTCTGAAAAAGGAATAATACTAATACTGCACATACAAAACATAGAGGGAATGAAATATATTGGCCTCATAGATTTTACAGTTCTGAACTATTCACTCTACTGGCTGGGATTGGCCCATTCCCATCAGCTGGTACAGTCCTTGCTGGCAGTCCAGGTCAGAACATCTAGCTGAACAGCTTATTGCCATTTGCAACAACAAGCCAGGTTCTTCATTGGCACCCAGAGGGGGCTAAAATCTGCTATTACCTCACAGGCAGCAGTACTAATTTGGATGTGCATAAAGTGCATAGAGGATCATTACCATGAACTGTTATCTGTTGCTCATTAAAAGATCAAATTGTGATGGCATACTTCTTCTTATACTACAAGGCACTTCGGTATTCAGAGAATACTCTAAAGAAATCAGATGTATTTGTGTTACTGGAAACTATCAAGGTAATTTGTCTGTGAGATTCATCATCCTATTTCCTACTAGCATACTGTTAACAGTTATCAAGTGTGGAAGCCACAGATCCCAGAAATTGGAATCCAAGTTCATAATAACAAACGTTGTTGTTAGGTCATACAAAATGCTAAGCTGTGTTGTATTTTCCATGAGGGCACACATTATTTCAGCAGCTATTAGAAGGGTATGCAGAATCATCGAATTGCTAAGTTTGGAAAAGACCTTCAAGATTATCAAGTCCAGCCTAACCTACTAGCAAAACCTACTACCATCTATCAACTATCACAACCCCTACAGACACAGAGGCAGAAACATGCATGCACACAGCTCCCATGTGGATGGTCACACTGTGGGATTAACCCCTGACACAAGATTTGGCCCAACTTCAGGGAGGGATGCACGTGATTTTATTGTCACTGTGGTTCCATATGTCATAATTACTACAGAGATGGTAATGCCTAAATTTATTCTTCTGGGTGCAGGAAACTCCCTAATCAAAGAAGAACTAGTGTATCTTCTTTGAGGTGTTTTTTAATTCTTCAATTGATCCAAGATAATAAGAGAACTCTTGCAAGGAAACGTGGAATCATGTGTGTGTCTTCTAAATTTTCCTAAGATTTATCTATGAGGAAATTCCAGACAGAATTTTTATCATATGCTTGAATTCTGTTGGTTAACTGGCAACCAGAAAAGCAAACACAAGTCAGTATGTGGTTACATGTTTCACCCCTCAGAATCAATTATTTTTATTTCCTCTGCATTTCAACAGTCCTTTTATAGATAAAATAACATCCAGAATGGAATGAAAATCAAAGATTTCTTTCAAGATAGCATTTTCTTTTGGAATAAAAATTCATGTAATCCATCACTCAGAGAGCTACTGAAATAAAATCACCAGCAGTCTGTCAACTCCACTAAGAAAGTCCCATTGTCTTTTTGTTTTCCTCTACTTTACAAGGAATATCTGAGTATTTCAAGTTGATAGCTTGATTGGCTGCACTGGGACTCTTTAAAAATACTAAAAAAATCAACAGTCTGGTACAAATCAAACACAGGCTTCTTTCAATCATGTGCTTGGGGTATTATCTGAGGTTTCTACCCGGAAAGATGTCATTAAAAGTTGCAGAAATTAATTGGTGCCATTGGCTGTAATGGCCTTTCCTGACATGGTTTCTCAAATGTAAAGGAAAATTATGGATAAGGCAAATTCCTCATGGGATTTTTATGGATGTCTGCTTTGTTCTGTTATTGTTTATTGCAAATGTTATTACTGTGATCTATTGCCCCATCATGCTTTGTCTATACTGCTTATGCCATTTTGCAGCCCGTAACAACTAAGGGCTTCTGTCATTGACCAAGATAGCATTTATTTTTAAATTCTGTGTTTTATATGAGCCTGCAGCCATCTCTAGGTGTTAATTTTGTGTGTTTAAAATTTCATACTCAAACAAATCTTGTTCTGATTGATTAAACATTGCCAACGATCTTCCTAACACAATTGTGAATCTTCTCTCAGTATCTGCATTTTCTTCTGCAGTTGATTTAATTGCTGTACAGAGCAGCAGGGGTTATTCATTTGTTTCCAATGATGTATTTTGCTTTTTTTATGTTAAAAGACAGTTTTCACTCTCTTCCTTTTAAATTTATTAATGGTAAGATTAACTTCTTAACTACAGTTTAGAATACCCTACAAGAAATGGAAGCCCTCCAGGAGCAGAAAACCATAAAAATGCAGCCTATGCTTTGCAGCAGTGTAAAGACAGTTGTAAATGAATCTAAAACATTTTATT
The DNA here is from genome assembly GCF_019232065.1 of Centrocercus urophasianus. NCBI lineage: Eukaryota > Metazoa > Chordata > Aves > Galliformes > Phasianidae > Centrocercus > Centrocercus urophasianus. The sequence continues at coordinate 1,968,510 of NW_024884878.1, forward strand.
TGAGATGCACAAAACATTTTGTACTTAATACCTGAATGTTTATATTCTGTCACTGAAGTCCAATTACTCCAGCATCTAGTGGATACTTTCCATTTGGGATCCTGAAAGACCCTTTTGAAGGCATTTGGAATCACAAGTTCCAAATGCTTTAAAAAGCTTATCTGAATTAAACTTTAAAGCATACTTTCTTTATTAAACCTTCTCAGAAAATGTTGTGGATCTTTAGGTTATCCTCTTCAGAATGTTTTATGTAAATTGGCATAAATTGAGTATGAAATGATCTAACAGTGTTACCAAAATCCAATTAATGTAAAGAAAGAGGAATATCTACTACTGTATTATAATTCCAGCTCTGTAAGGGTGTTGATTTTAGGTGGTGTTTTTTTTTCTAGTTTTGTCTTCAGGTTTATCATCCACAAATGTGAAGTAACATAAAAATATCAGTCTGTTACATCTGCCCAGCCTTCAGTCACTGAAGCTGTGACTGAACAGCCTGCCATCTTCCAGCTTTTATCTTGTTCTTCTGTGTGCATTAGTAGACTCTCTTCTGCCTGTACATTTTAGTTCTGTATCTGGTAGTACTATTCCTAGTTCAACTTACAGCTTTGGAATACACGTTTTCTCTTTGTAATTGTCAGCTTTTTTTCTGTTTGGATAGTTTCAGAGCTGTGCTTTGTTATTTGAATTGATTATCTTGTGCTAAAGTTGTAAATCCTTTCAGACCCCTAGCAAAGATTCACTGAAGCTGGAAACAATAGGCTGTGTGGGCTCAGGAGTATAAACACAGCTTTTCTTTCATACGGGGCTTTCCGGGGCATGTTCTCTTGCAACTCATGATCTTACCAGAAGGTAGGGCTTTGGTGATTGTTTTCCTTTGCATTGAAGTTGCATCCTGTCTCTAACAACCCAACATGCCAATAGCAAAAACATGGCCACTGTCATAATCATTGTCACTCTTAGGAAAAAAAAATTTACTAATGTTAGAGGTTGAATATGGTCTCTGTCATGAAGGCAGCACTTCTGGATTGGAGAGGCTAACAAATCCCATCCTGAGAATCTCAGTGGACATCTTGTATTTCTGCAGCACCTAGCACTTATGCAGTGCTTGAGGAATGCTCCAGTCTTGCCACCCATTGTCTGAGTATCTCTGAGCTCCACATTTTTTTTTAGGTGCTCATAATAAATATGCTGAAGCCATTCAGTGAAGGTGTGACAGGGCACGTAGAGTGGTATGGCATATACCTGTCAACTGCAACAGAAGCTGCAAGTGCTCATGGGTTCTTTTCAACCCAGGACATTCTATGATTCTGATAGGCAGGCATGTTTTTTAAGCCAACTGTTCAACATATGATTTGGTCTGCCCATTTTTTTCTAAATTTGTGATCTCTTACCAAACAGCTCACAAAAAGGCCATGTTTGCCAGACTGTTTTCAACACCCTGTTTAACTCTCTGTAATTCACACCTGGAAAGCTAAAGTGGCATGTCTGAGGTCTCATAACCACTATGTTCCCTTGCCTGTACTGAAAAGAAAGACTGAGTTTCATGCCAAGTCCCTTGTTCATACTTGTTTAAATTCAGCAGAAGAGAAACTCTTGTACAGTGTTCTGTTTTTCATTTCCCAATCAGACACACTTGTTCAGATGCACTCAAAAGCAATGCAGGAGAAAGATCTTGAGTGCTCATGCTGAAGTCCCATACCTAGCACCCTTCCTGCGTCAGGCTCATGCCGTGAGTCATAGAATTATAGAATGATAGAATGGCCTGGGTTGAAAAGGACCACAATGCTCAACTAGTTTCAACTCCCTGCTATGTGCAGAGTCACCAACCATCAGACCAGGCTGCCCAGAGCCACATCCAGCCTGGCCTTGAATGCCTCCAGGGATGGGGCAGCCACAGCATCCTTAGGCAACCTGTTCCAGTGCTTCACCACCCTCTGAGTGAAAAACTTCCTCTTAATATCCAACTTAAAGCTCCCCTGTCTCAGTTTAAAGCCGTTCTCCCTTATCCAATCACTATCAGCCCATGTAAATAGCCGTACCCCCTTCTGTTTTATGCTGCCTTCAAGTACTGGAAAGCCACAATGAGTTCTCCCCAGAGTGTCTCTTCTTGAAGCTAAACAATCCCAGTTCCCTCAACCTTTCCTCCCAGGAGAGGTGCTCCAGCCCTTTGATCATCTTAATGTCCTCCTATGGACTTGTTCCCAGAGCTCCACGTCCTTCCTGTATTAGGGCCCCCAGGCCTGGACGCAGCACTGCAGATGGGCTTTACAGGAGTTGATGCAAGCAACACCATCAGGGAGGGTTGGCAGTTGTTTGCTAAAATCACTTCTATGGCATGATGTTGTCTTCTCTGCACCATGAAGGATGAGGAAGGAGACTGCTCTCACCCCAGTTTTGTTTCATGCAAGGACTGCTCAGATGATACAAATGGGTATAAGGACATCGGTTTGCTAGCTCTCAGCCACCTGTTTCGCTTTCCACGAGGTTGCAGTAGCACAAACCACAGGTCTCAGAATAATATTTCCCATCTGGAGAGTGTCCAGAATCAGCTAATTGTACTCTATATGTTGCTCTTCTGTCCATTGCCCTTGCAAAGAAGAGCTATAAAACTCACCCTGTCAAAGTGCTTTGGGAACAGAGTTGGATTTTCTTGGAGAACATTGTTCTGGATGATTGAATATGCTGATTGATGGACAAAGTTACCAGAAAGAAACCTTATTGTTATCAGATCATCCAGATAGTCAGGCTTTGAACCTCTGCATAAACGTCTTGTGAGATAGAGAATAAGGGTCTACTATGCTTCTACTAATGTTGAAGAGACATGAAGAGAACCAGCTTCAGAATTCTCACTAGTGTAATTCTGCTGCTCCCAGAGGCACAGGGGCAGTATCTAAGAAAAAGGAAAAAGTTGTGTGAATGTGGCCAGTGCTTTCTCAGAAACAAGCATGGGCCTGGACCCTCAGACTGTGTAAATTGGCACTGTTGTGATGAGCTTTAGTAGGGAACAGTTGAGAGTCTGACTCCAAAGAAAGAGCAAAGAGAAATGTAAGACAGCCAAAATGAGACATAGACCATTAAAATAAGTTGATAATAGAGGTGTATATATATACAGTTTTTGTTTGTCTTTAATCTTTCAAGTTTTAATCTTTTGCCATCTATGAAACAGAGCATGAGATATTTCTGATATATTTTCAAAGGTCAGGACCAAAGCCATGCTCCTTTAGAGGCCTTATGACTGTTCGTGCTTTTTTGATGTTTGTACCATCATTCAGACCTGATAAGTAGATGAATGACCCATGATAAATGTCCATAATGAGAAAGTGATAAGAATACCAGCATCTGACATGAGTTATGCCTCTGACGACCAAAAATGGAGATGCTCTGCTTTTATCTTTACTCTCAAACTTCTTAATTAGAAAGAAAGCATATTTTCCACCCAGTGCATATGTATCTGGCAAGCTTGTTGTCTAGTAACAAGGCATCTCAGCCAATGACCTTATTATAGATACTGTTGTAATTTAGTGTTTGAAAATGTCTCCTCCCTATAGTGCATGAGCCACAGGAGCAAGCTTTATGCAGTGATATGTAACAAAAATTGCTAAACATAAAATCTGATGGGATCCTGATGATTTGAAAAAGAAAAAAAAAAAAAAAGAAAGAAAGAAAAAAATTAAAGAATGAGGGCCCCGTCCCACAGGGTTTTGAAAATACATGCTCATTTATTCACATATATGGTTTGATTCAATTGTGGGGATTACTTATATGAGTGATGACACACACATGCATTTCAAAAACCTGGCTATGCAGATCAGATTTTAATCTCAGATACCCAGAAAGTCTGTATTGTGAAAGCCTTATATGGGCAAAATTCCCTTTAATGAGATTCCTCCCATTGATAGGACTCTTGCTCCAGAGAAGCAAGAAAATCAGAGCCATTCAAATCTTTCTTTAAAAAATGAGCCACTGTGTGCTGTTGGAGAATTAGAGCTGTGGACTTTTTCAGAAATTAGAGTCTGTATTCAAGAGCCTTAATTTTCCCAGAAATCAAGTGAATGTTCTGAATTAATTTGTAGCAGGCATGCTACAACCCAGCGATGGTTCACTGTCTTTTGCCTATGCTCTGAAAAGACTGGCACACTTGTGTCCTTCTCCATGACTTGGACTCCTGCTGAAATAAAAGAGATGCATTTGTGGAAGGAGAGCTTAACAATTAGAACCTAATTCTCTCATAGTGAATGGGAAAACTGTTCACATAGTGAAAGGAAGCTAATATTAACTGCAGTAAAGCTACACTAAACTAAGAATTTCTGCATTGTGCAAGCTACTGGACTGTACTGGCTTCCATATTATAAAAAGAAAAATTAAAATTCCTTTGTTTTGAATAACTGCTGCATAACCGCTGTAAGGCAGTATTTTATCCTGCCATTTAATTGCATTATTGTGATAATACCAAATTACTTAAGCTTAAAAGCTATCATGAATAGCCGAAAGCAACAATTCTGGCTGACTGCAAAACAGTATTATGCGTTTTTATGCTTTTGTTTTGTTTGCATCTAAATGCAAGGTTCATAAAACATCAGCAATACGAGGTGTAGCAAGGAGAGAAACGTTTTGTAGAGGATGTTTATTTAGATTTTCTTGGTTTCCTTTCAAACTAAGATTTGTTTACTAGAGGCATTACAATTTAGTGAGACAAATTAGGCTAAACTTTTTATCTCTGGTGGTTTGCACATGCACTGATTGAACTAGTATTTCTTCTAAAGATTGCCTGGGAAGATAAATGAACAAGAGGAGCAATTAGAGTAAGGAAAAACTAAAGATTGGCTGACATGATTTAAGTTTACCGCTAAGGCAGTTTGTCATTTTGTCTCTATAATCTCTATCAGAATTGACTAAAACGGTAAACATAAATCATTATACTAATTTATTTCACCACAGTGTGGTCTGGGAGAAGAAGATTTCATTTTTTTCCACAGACTTTTGGGATTCAAGTATTTGCAGAACTTTTTTTTAATATAGTGGAAAAACAAGCCAGCCTAAAGAATCATTGATTAGTATTTCAGCTTCTTTAAAATCTTATTTTTTTTTTTTTTATGGTAAGCCAAGAAATACCCCTATTACTGTTGCTAAAATAACTGTTAAGAATTCAGAATAAATGGGCATGGATTTGATTTTTTAAGTGAATGTATAAAGTTTAATGCAGGACAAAATGTAATGCAAGGCCATCAGTTAATACTTTACACTAGTCCAGCTAATAGGCAGCCTTCTCTCCTGAGATGCATCAGAACAAAATGTGCAGGACGGTGGGACATCTTTGTGGGAGGGAAATCACTAGATATCTGAGGACACCCTGCAGCATAAATCTCCATGGGCTGTCACTAGGCCTGTTATAGACTCTCCAAAAATAGAGCTCTGTATATCTTCATTAGGAACCATGCTAACAACGCTGCCTTCCTGCAGTTTTATTCAGAAACTATGGATATGGTAAGGTCTATATTATGTTGCTCTTGTCAAGTGAAATATTCCTTATCAATGTCTTGAAAGGACAGATTTTCCAATGTCATTGGCATATCTAAGTCCCTTGGACCTCTCTGGGTGTGGGTGGTCCATCTGGCTCATTGAAGCTCCTTGTAAGCTGCTGCCCTTGTTATTCTCCCAAATCACAAAATGACAGAATCACAGAATGGCCAGGCTTGGAAGGGGCCTCAAGGATCATGAATCTCCGACCCCCTCCCACAGGCAGGGCCACCAAACTCTCCATTTAATACTAGACCAGGCTGCCCAGGGTCCCATCCAACCTGGCCTTGAACACCTCCAGGACGGGGCATCCACAGCCTATCTGGGCAGCTGTTCCAGCACCTCACCACTCTCTCTGTAAAGAACTTCCCCTGACATCCAACCTAAATCTTCCAACTTAAAACCATTTCCCCTTGTCCTACACATATCAACCCTTTCAAAGAGTTGGTTCCCCTCCTGTTTGTAGGCTCCCTTTAGGCACTGAAAGGCTGCAATGAGGTCACCCCGCAGCCTTCTTGTCTCCAGGCTGAACAAGCCCAGCTCCTCAGCCTGTCTTCATAGAGGAGGTGCTCCTGTCCCTTGATCGTCTTCGTGTTCTCCTCTGGACCCTCTCCAACAGCTCCCTGTCTTTCTTGTACTGCGGGCTCCAGACCTGGACACAGTACTGCAGATGGGGCCTCACAAGAGCAGAGTAGAGGGGGACAATCACCTCCCTGTCCCTGCTGGCCACCCCTCTTCTGATGGAGCCCAGGATACTATTTGCTTTCCAAGCTGCAAGAGTGCACTGCTGGTCCTTGTTAAGCTTTTCATCTGTCAAGATCCCCAGGTCCTCCTCTCACTAGTTTAGTGAGATTTTGTCTGATATTTTTTTCATTGGATACCTGAGGCTGGCTGTTAGACCTGTTAATTCCCATAATTAATGGTAATGTGAGGGAACAAGAAAATGCAGATCCTCAAACATGCTAAAGACTTCCAAACTTATTTGAAAAGTTTCTGAAGTCAAGATAAGCACTAGCAATGGGTCAAGATTGCCAACTCAACTACTGGCATGGCCCTAAAGCATAAAGTTCATATTCAAGTAAAAAATATTACAGTTTTCTCTATACCAGCAAAGCAGAGATGCCAGGCTGATGGCAAGGCAGAAACAAATGTTCCTACTTGTGTGAAGGATCACTGAGTGGATTGAAAAGAGATAAAATGCACCAAGTTTGCCTGAGCAGGGCAGATATTTTATATAAAGAAAACGCTCATCCCAGCTTTGAACTCCAGAGGGCAATAGTCCACAGCACGACAGCTACCTCAAGATCTGCTAAAAAAAAAATAAAATAAAAATTCATTTCTGAAAGCTTTTGTGGTACTACCAACAGGATTGGGATCATACCACGTGAAAATGGTGGCTGCAGAACATGCAGCCAGGATTGACAGAACCACAGCTGGTAGCAAAGTGTGAGACTAATGGAAAAAAAGCAGGAAAAAAAAAAGTTATCTTGTCTCTGAAAATGCCTTGAAAAGAGTGGCATGCTGCAGGAGAGGCAGTGTAGGACATCGGTGGGCAGGAGCATGTTGTGGAAGCTTGTCAGGAGGGTTCTGTAATCTGAATAAGTCCTATTGTGTGCTTATTAGCAGTTTTAAATCAAGGACTATATATGTATAATACTTTATGATTATTTATTCTGATTATACTTTTAAAATAACAATTTTCATGTGCTAAGAATACAGGAATTCTTGCAAGCTACAGCCAAGCTACAAATACTCCTGCACAGCACTGCAGTGGATTCTTTCAATCATTAAATCAGGAACAAAAACATCTACTAAATTACAAAAATACTACTACGTTCTTTACCATTACCATTTATTTATTTGTTTGTTTGTTTTGAAATGTGTACCAAATAGCATCTTTTTTCAAAGGGAAACACTCCCATTCTGGGCAGCGTCACTGGAAATATCAGTGAGATATCTCGAACTTCTGGCATAAAGTCTCCACAGTATTGGCTTTTGTTATGGTCTGGGGTCTGTGTGTTGCTCTAGTTCCCCATCAAGAACTGCTGCTTACCATGTACTCCTGGCACTCCGATTTTCTCCCAGACCAGGGAGGGGTTTTGTTGCTCTGAGCACATTACCCTCACATGGGCATTATGTAAGACTCTATGGCATGATCAGCAAAGCAAAGCAGACTACTAACACAACTTGAGCAGAGAGTAGGAAGATAGCAGGCAAAAAAAAAAAAAAAAAAAAAAAAAAAAAAAAAAAAAGTTTTTGTTTTGGATTTCATTATTTTGAGCTGTCACAAGTCATGTTTGTAGATAAGGTCCTAAAATCTCGGCTCTGTTGGCTGTTACATGCTAACATTTCCTGTCTTCCTAAGGTCAAGGAAGAGCTATGCTTGCTGGTGCCTGCCAGGCTTTGCTCAGAGGAAGACAGCAATCAGGAGGCAGTGAGCAGTCAGTCTGCCACCTCTCTAAGCTGCAGAGAGGTAAGAGATGAAAAACTACTGTGCATGCTACACTTTAATATCTTTTAACAAATCACAGATCAATACACCTGACTCTGTAACTGAGTGCTTTGCTTACGGTGTAAAAATAAACTGCTACTCAGTTTCAGCTTTAGGGTTTCCTTTCCCAAATCAGGAACTGGAACAACCATGCAGGGTCCTTACAGTACCAATAAGGCTGTTGGGTGATCACTTATTTATGGAGGTGATACATACAATGCAAGGACGTTTCTACCTTTCCTCTTAGTCCCAGAAATGGTCTGTGTGACTGTTTTGTTTTGTTTTAATTGAAATTACTTTACAGTAGAAATCCACTTTCTGCTACAGAATATATTAATTTGCCTTTTTAACAGGGCAAGTCCATGCAGCAGAGAGCTCAAAACTGCTGGGCTTGCCTGCAACTAAATCTAGATTGTGTTCTGCCGCTGCCTTCATACTGAAAACAACTACATTTGCCTGTTTTAGATACCCGAGGGTCACATTTCCTTCTGCAGAGATAACCTCTTGGGACAGCTGCATTCCACTCAACCCGAGAACCACCATGCAGTGAAACTAAAGGGAATTTTGTCTTCCTTATTTCTCCTTGCAACTGAGAGCAAAGTTTAAGATGGAGATATCTGCACAATACAAAGTGACATTGAGTGAGGTGATCATATCAAAGGAAGAAGTAACACTCAAATTTACATTTAACTCTGTCAGTTCAATACAAGTTTAAAATAGAAGCAAGTCATCTCCATTTGACAACCGTGACAGCTATAGCACACGAGTTTGCAAGCCAAGCAGTGAGTGCTCATAGGAGAACAGTTATTCCATATCCAACTTTGCAGGCTGATAAAAAGTAGTTTATTGCTAGCAGAAAATAAGTGACCCAAGCAACTTACTCTCACCAGGTTCAATAAATTTCTTCAGCAACTGATCATGTGGAGAAAATGAAACAAAACTTCCTGAAGTTCATGGAAATGTTGGTAAACACTGACAAGGAAAATTACCACCTAAGGTAGAGTTTAATATAAGAATTATGACATTAGTAAATAACTTGCAAAAATATGAGATGGTAGGAAGTTCTTCTTGAATGAGGTTAAATACCAGCTCTGAGGTTGCAGGTGAATTTTCTGTAAGATTGCCATGGGTAGTGGTATTTCTTAGCAATCCTTCACTAAAGGTAGAGCCGTTACTTATGACACTTGTCCAAGGTGCAGAAGGGACTCCAGACATTCTACAGGAAAAACCAGACAAGCCTGAGGCTACAGTAATAGAGCCAAAAATAATTTAGTCATACAAGACTAGCTTAATACCACAGATACTAGTAAAAATCTTTGCTACAAGTGGGCAGCTTCATACTTAAAAATGAGACAGGGAGGGGAAGAGCAGCTGGTCATGGTATGAATCATAGATAAGAAGACAAACTAGTGATGATTTAATCAACAGAAACATTGCACAACAACACTGACAAAAGCTCAGTAAGACTTCATGAGGATGTAAGGGACATGTTAGGTTTTTGTGTTTGTTAAATGTAAATGAAGTCTGCAGCATTGAGAAAGGTATTCTGAGACAAAGCATCATTACTAAGTCATTCCTTTCTACTTGTAGCCCTGCTATCTGTATGTAAGATGAAGAGAGTTCCTACTCTCTTTTGACTGAATTTAGAAAAGATAGCTCTTTATGTGTGGATGTTTAATTGCTATAAATCCTGTTTATGTATTCCTGTTGTTCTTTCACTCACAGACTCTCCTTCTCAGTGTTCTCATTTGAAGAGATGGTCTTTCAGAGATCTCTTCTGATGGTGATGCCTTTCTGAATATGGAAATGCAGTGTCCTTGGCTTTTGCCAGACCATCTCTTCTTGTGCCATTTGTAAGTTTGGAATCCAAAATATTTCCTCTGTTTTGGAAATACATCAATGATTTCTACAAATCTCAACTAAACTCAACCTTAAGATTCTACAGTTGTTTGAAATAAAGTTTTAAGCTTAAGACTAGGTGTATTGCTGATGTATTTGGATCAAAACAGAAGCAATGCAAGCTAAGGAAACAATGTGAATAATGCATTATCCACAACCTACAGTATGACCAGTAGACAGTGGAGTGCAGGTGTTGTGTGGTGCAAGAAAGAGTCGTTCGGTGGATTTCAAACTCTGTATTGATTAAAAAAGCAAAAAAAAAAAATTATGTTGAAACAAACAGTTGGGAAAGTCTTTGTCTCACTGAGCAGTTTAGTATCTATATTAAAAAAATTGAAACATTAAAGTAGCACTTTATTAGTCACACGTGCAACTAACGCTGCCACGTGTAAATGTGATACCAAGATTTCCATTATTACTGCTGTACGTGTGAAAACTGTGGTTTCAGCTTTACCACGAGCTTTGTCTGTATTGGGAGCATACTGTATGGTGGAAAAAAAGTGTTGCTTTTCTTTAACGTGAGTTTATATCCACTACATCTTTGTAGTCTTTTACACCCTGCCCTTTCCACATCTCTCTGTTTCATCCATATGCTTTCCATGGCACACACTAATTACGGCCTTTGGGGTCCGTGCCTGTTATTAGAGCCTTACTGGCTACCTTATTTCTTGAAGACTATTCACTGCAAAAGCATCTTCCAATCTGGCCAGAGATTTTCTGCATCTCAAACACTTATAAAAGCCCTCGAAAGATTGTTTTCATGCAGAGCCGAAAGGACAAAGTAAAAAACTGTTTTAACCTGTGATCAGACTGTTCTGTACCCAAAACAATGCCACGTTATGCTTTATTCATTTCATTTGTTTTTCTAGGGGTCCTCTATTCAGGCACAACGTACTCAAGTCCATACTGCTCAAGTATATTTTATTCAAATGCCTCTTTCAGAAGGAGAGGAAAGGTATGATGGACGGAACATCTGATTGCTAACAAGAGCTCACACAACTCTCAAAATGCGACACGGCAGGCATCTCTTCACAGAGTGGGCAAAAGGCACACAGTACCAGGAGACATTAGGTTTTTAAAAGTGAAGTTAAACTGATAAATTAGACCTCATTTATTGAACAGCAGTTACAGCCAATTGCCCAGGGAGTCATTTGACACCTTTGAAGACCCTGCTAACTTAATTGGTGATAGTTTGGGGGCTGAAGGAAACATTTAAGCCTGTAGCAGCAGGACACCGTGCAGCATGAAAATGGAGAAGACAGGCATTCTCACTGACAAGGGGAGTCATATATAGATTTTTGTGTCCATTGTTTTCGCTTATTTGTGTGTGTGCTTTACTCAGTCAATCAAATATAATTGACACCACTGGGTTCTGTTGTTTTGTGGATGACAGAAGCTAATGCAAGGGAAAAAAGCTGGAAGTAAACTTCCCCCTGAAAGGCTGTGTAAAGGTTTTTCCACCGGGCTTGTGACATTTTTTGCTCAATTGTATTAATTGATGTAGTGACAAGGCAGTTGGAAAGATGATGTATACTGATCACTACACTT
>NW_024884878.1:1979987-2006606 GCF_019232065.1 Centrocercus urophasianus
ACGGGGGGGGGGGGAGGGGGGGGGAGGGAGGATCTAGGCATTAACATAAACTCTGCTTTTGTGTAAGCAGTAGGAATGCAGCCAGTGAGAGCTCAAGGTGAAGGTTTCAACACTTGCAGACAGTGTTTATGAAACTAAACATTCACACCTAGATATTGCTGCAAAACAAGCAAGGGATGTTGCTTTTAGACTGACTTTTACTCAGTTCACCTCTGTACCCAGCTTTGTTTTTCTGTCCACTTTTTCCCATGCTGTTGTAGTTCTCCCATACGTTCCAGATATTTGCACCAGCTCAAAGGGCATTAAAACTGTTCTGGCTCTTCCCTAGATTTAAAGTACCTCCAAACTCATGTTGGGAGCTCGATGACCTAAATGAGGTGATAAATGGGATTTGGTTCCCACACACAGTTAGTCAGCCATTTGGCTGGCTCCCAGCTCTGTAGAGTGCATGCATAGGTGATGCCTGGACTCAAGGTACAATGTACTAACTGCCCTATGCATTTCTGTGAGGATTCAGACAAAATCATGCAACACTTACTATTCTTCCTCAACGGCCCTCCACAGAGGACACTGTTCTTCCAGCACAAAGGAGATGCCCCTATGCGCGGCTGACCAAGTCCAGAGACAGCGGGAAATTGGCATCACAAGTATAGCTTTCCCTCTGAATACAGCTGCCTGACCTTCATACAGATATTACTCAGTTGGATTCCTAAAGAATGTCACCGCTGGAGCTCGCTCAGTGTATAAATTGCATAATTAAAATCTTATTTTATCTGAAAAGGCACCAATGTCAATTCCTTTCTGCTGGTCTTTCATTAAATGGCAGTAGCTAAAAGGGGTGTATGTGAGAGTCTAGACTACTAAAGGAGAAAGCCAGAGGCCTTGACACAAAAATGGAAGTATGCTTGTGAACCAACACTAGTGGGAACATAGATATCATCTGCAGACACACAGATTGAGTGAACATTGAACCAGTCGTATTCTTCTATTGAATCATTGTCTACAGTCAGTTTACTAAGTTGAGATAATTAACACATTTCATATGTTAAAACCCTAACTAGAAACCTGGCTTTAAACATTCCACCATTTTTTTTCTGGATCCTGTTACTTATTACTGGCTTAAGACATACAATAAATAAAAGGAGTTTTGTTGGCAAATGTGAAAATACATGGTTTCTCTCTTTATTTGAAAGCAGTAAATTATTTTACCCGGATTTTCACAAATCCCCATGAAAAGTTCAAAATACAAAAGCCGTTGTTGCCCTTTGATTCTAGGCTTCCCCTTGGACATATCAGTGTGCCTGATATCTGTGCTCAGCGTGTGAACCCAGTGATGTGCCTTGATTGTAATGTGTGTGTTTCACTACCATGTGAAACAGTCAGGTCTCCTTCAAGGACAGACCCAGGGGAAAAAAATAAAGGGAAACATTTGAAAATTGAATGGTAGGTAATAAAAGCAGATACTAAAACAAAGTATATGATCTTCCTATGTTAGTTGTTCGATCAGAAATTCAGAAATTCTTTCTAGTGATTTCTTGGATACCTATTGATAGACTTTACCCAGGAGAAAAGTGGAGATCCATCAACACGCACCTGTGGGTGCTCCACAGTATTAGACTGCTATAATTTATAGACTCAAAAGTCAGTAATGGACTGGATATTACTGGATGAATTAGAAGTTTGTACAAGCTGACGGGACATAAAGAGTCAGTAAGATATGCATTCCTCCTTGAAGAATGCCAGCAACTATGAAAGGGAGAGCTTCAATTACTACACTTTATTGGTGTACTGGTTTTATCAGTATTCCATATCATGACATCATGTGGCAAGCTGTTTTAGTGCTGAAGCACAATGCCAGGGAACTGTAATTCTGGGGTCAGAAGTGTCAGCTTACATGTGTTGCAGCTCTCAGTGTACCTAGAGGAAGGTACACTGAAAAGAGACAAACTGCAGACCCTGAAGTCTCCAATACTCCCCATGTGATGTCCAATTCCAGGTAAAAGATGTAGAATAGCACACTGATGGGGAAGAAAACCCCTCTTCTGTTTCCATTAACATAGCAAGCAACATTATCTGAACTCTTCTCTCACCCATTTGTATGATTTATTATCTGGAACTCCTTTTTGTATCATAGTGTCTTACATTCTTTTATCATTTGTAGTAAATTAGGTATCCCTCCTTATCTTGGTTGCTTCCTCTGTACCTTTTTCCACCTCAAGGAGAGGGAAAGGTGGGGAAGAGAAGCCCTGTTGCTGGTGATAGAATCAACCAAGCCGCAACAACTGGAAGCCAGAGCTGTCTTCTGAGCACTGCAAACTCTTGGTACAACAATGATGTATTTGCATACCTATGGAAAGGAAAACTTGTCTTTGATTAGGAGGGTTAAGGTCAAGCAAGACTGTTAAAGATGTCACACTTCAGCAAGAATAGAGTGGAGGTGGCAGAGAACAGAAAGTCATCTGCGTAAGAGAAGAGGATGCCCTTTGGATTTACCCTTAGTATAAGCAGATGAAATACAGTTCTTGTTGAGTCTTTGGCTTTATCTTCTGGATGTGATAGTGTTTTGCCTGATTTTGGATTTCATGTGCTTAGCCTATTTTGATTAGCACCACCTTGCAGGAACAGTAAGACATCATGACTTTCCTTGCCCAAAGGATGTGGTGAGGCTATTAATTGGGATCCAAGGACTCCTGAAATGTTTCAGTTCCCCAGCAAATCCTCCTCTCTATAAAAAGAATATCAAACACTCCTTAGAACTGCATGGTCAAGTGAAAATTGGATGTCACGGGGATTAGAGAAGACATATGTCATCCAGTGCCTCTTGACGACATCAAGGGCTGCCCCCATACAACAAAATACTGAAACATAGGCTTAAGCTTAGAAACTCGCTGAAGAAAATTTGTCACATCTGTGAAAATGAAATTGTATTGCCCATGCATGAACTCATAAATTGTGAGAAAGCCAAAACTTAGTAATCTTGAAGAAAGACGTGAAAGTTGAAATATTCTCCTGGTTAAAAAAAAAAAAAAAAAAAGAGCTATTGGGACTTCCAATTCTGACATCAGATTAATGCAAAGCATTTGAATTCCATGGAAATGTTTTGGTGAATGTTCAGACATGGTCCTGCAATGCCTAAGATTGCTTAAATTATTCTCCATGTTCAAGTGGAGTGTGACATGGAGTAGATGACTTTTGAAGGACAGTATAGCCAATACACTGCTGAATCAAACAGATGACTCATTTCTTCCAGAGCCAGTGTAGCTCTGTCCTCTGAAACCTACTGTTACTACAAGTGGTGGATTCTACCAGGGCATTAGTGTATCACTGTTTTAGTAAATTAGTAGGCAGCTTCCAAAATGTGCAGATAAAGCCAAGGATTTTCTTCTGACTGAAAATACCAACAGCACACAGCTGGAATTCTGGATTTACTGTAAGGTGCAATGAAACAGGCAGTGCTTTCTGATAAGCCCCCTTGAGGTCCTGCGGTGCAGGTCTCCAAAGATAAAGACCTATATAGAAAAGATAATTCGGACATACACTGGGGAAATGAGTTTTACAACATTTTTTTTCCCCTTTAGATCCATTTTTGGTGTCACTTTAACACTGACCTTATTAATGCAGTTATCATTCAAAATTTGATGATACATATTTCAGATTATGCTTCCGTCATGTTGTGTCAGGACATGAAGCAGGAGAACAGCCTTGTGTCTCAGAAAAATTCTGTCAGTGAGTGTTTTGTTCAATTTCTAGCAGGAGAGTTTTGTTCTGTACAGCCCTTTTATGAACAGAGAAAACTATTTCCAGTCATTCCTGAAACTGAAATAACTGCACAGTGTGTACAAACTGTGAAACAAATGTACAGGCATTTCCCTCTGCAGACGTTTTCAATTTTCTGCTTAACTCTCTCAATGTAATTATGACAGTGTGGGAAACTTTGGCAACAGTGGGTGAGTCTGTAATTAGCATTCTTTCTGTCCTTCATTTTGAATTTTCAAATACTCCTCTGTGATGGGAAGATAAAATCCAGTATAGCCTGAGAGCTGTGGGTCAGCTGTCTTGGAGGAAAATGGGCTTAGTTTTCAAACAAAATACAATAAAACTGAAGGTAAATAGTGGATTTCTTGTTTGGGTTATGACCATCCTAACTTAAACTTCATGACAACATTTTTGCTTGAGTTATTCTTCTCTTTTCTGCACAGTAATTACTTAAGTCCTAAGGTTTAAAAAAAAAAAAAATCTTTATGCAAGAAAAAGAAAAAAGAGAGGAACAAAAATGAAATGGAGACTGAATTCATTCAAGATAGAGCATTTGCCACAGTATTCCGTAATCAATCATCTGTGGGAACTGTGATACTGTGATGCCTTTAGTAAAGATCACTAACGTGTGATATCACTCATCATTCAACTCAACATCCACTGAAAAAATCCATGCATTGCTAATTGCCATTCTTCTTGAAGTATACCAAGTGCTTTGTGAAGACATGCACAAACATGGCTTTTACCCAAATGGCTTTCAGTGCATGCTTCTGCTGTATCGCAACAAAAGCAACAAAAATAGTGGCAGAAGGGGGTGTAACCCAGTGTAGAAGGGGCTTGTGTGTGAACTGAGGAATTGAATTTTCTTCAAAATATGAACTCACAGTGATACTGATCCCTTACTACTTATTCATAACATACATGCTTTTCAGTAGCTGATAACACTGTTGACTACTGATAAAATTCTTTTGTTTCCAAATCCTAAATTTCGAATTGTCTAACACATCCTTTAGATGTCTATAATTACCTGTGTCATAACAATATGCAGATAAACTATGGTACATATTAGTTAACGTGCTAGATAGTACAAGTCTACGTATAACTGTAATTTTGTTTTGCTTTATCTACATGTACATGAAAGTGCACATGCCAAATGAACTCTCAATACTTTGTGTTTCTCCTCTTAGGTCTTTGATAAGGAAATTTTTTCTTAAGATACCCTAGGATCCTAACTCTTTCTTGCTGAAATCATGGTGTACAGTGAATGGATGGTTTATATCAAGACAGAGAAGGCTGGAACAACTGTATGTCAACTGCTGTTGTATCAGTAGTGCCCTAAGACTTATCTCCAGGTTACTGAAAGATGCCACCATGCAACACTTCTGAAGTTTCCCATCTGCAGCTCTGCTGAATAAAGTCTGAGGGTTAATTCTCCCAAAGTAAATGGTGTGGGAGCTCTCTTTTTAAATGTAACCATTAGTGAGATGCCTGTGTAATTAGTCTTATTTAATAGAATTCATCAGGAAGCAGTATCCTTTCCTAGTTGTAATTAGTATCTAAATTATGCACACTAGCTGAGGGTTTTAGTAAGGCTTCAAAGGAGTCTTGGTCTGAAAAGTGCATCAGGGAAGCAAACAATAGTTTAACTAGTAGCATGTATAGGTGGTCATGTGCATGAAGAGACTGTTGTAGGTGTATATTATTTATCATAGAATCATAGAATCATAGAATGGCCTGGGTTGGAAAGGACCACAGTGATCATCCAGTTCCAACCCCCTGCTATGTGCAGGTCACCAACCAGCAGCCCAGGCTGCCCAGAGCCACATCCAGCCTGGCCTTGAATGCCTCCAGGGATGGGGCATCCACAGCCTCCTTGGGCAACCTGTTCCAGTGCATCACCATCCTCTGTGTGAAAAGCTTCCTCCTAATAAATAACCTAAACCTCCCCTGTCTCAGTTTAAAACCATTTTCCCTTGCCCTATCACTATCCACCCCTGTAAACAGCCATTCCCCCTCCTGTTTATACGCTCCCTTCAAGTACTGGAAGGCCACTGGAAGGTCTCTCCAGAGCCTTATGATATGTCTTAGATAATTCTTCTGAAATGAGCATGCTTAAGGTGTAAGATTTTGCATTTTGTTGGGAACTTCATCAATCGATGTTCAGGCAAGTATCATAGAGACAGTGGGTTTCATATGAATGCAAGCAGTTGCAAATATTGATTACAAAATCAGAAACTTTTTTAGTGAATAAATGAAATAATTTTTTTTGTACAGCGCTCTTGTCGCCTTTCTACTTACTCTATACATTCAAGGACATTCAAGCTGAATAGCCAAACTTAGTAACACAATAAAAACACAGAAGGGTTTGGAAATGTAGAGCCCTTACGCCTCAGCTTTTGTTGAACATATGAAAATGCCACACACGCATAAGCTTTGTGCAATCACAGTGTGTGTGCATACGCTTGCATTTGCCAAGCAGGATGACTTTTTCAGCTGATTTAAACCAGCATATTGGATCAATGCTGTTAGTGTTTTACATCAATGGAGAATGATGCCTGTACTATGCAGCTGGCATGCTAAAACAAAAACTCATCTTCTGAACTTGCTGCTGTGCTTGCCACAGCAGGAGGCAGAACTGGGGGGCACATCCCCCTTAAAGCATTCACAGGTGAATGAAAATGTGTTATACGAGAAATATTTGACACAGATGCAGTTGGATTCATGTAATAGACATAGCATTTGTGTGGTTCACTCTAGCTTCTGACACCTGCTCTTACCAATTGAGTGTGATTGTGCTTTCATGTTGGAATGAAGCTGACAGCACTCTTGCAGACCCTCCAGGGTCTGGCGCTGTTACTTTTCACACTAACAGATGAAAAATGAGCACAACAAACTGTTGGTGTTGTTATTCAAATTTCATTTTCTCTTTCTGTTTACTGTCCTGCAATTTTTTCCTTAGCCCTCTCTATTGATCTAGGGAGCAAATGCTTAGTGCTATGCTACTGTCACCTGTTCCTTAGGGAAGGAATAAATGATCCCAGAAAAAAAGGGGAGAGAAAGGAGGAAAAAAAGAGAAAAACAAAAACAAAACAAAACAACAACAAAAAAACCACAACAAAGAAAGAAAGAAAGTAAGAAAGAAATAAAGAAATAAAGAAAGGAAGAAAAAACCCTCAAGATTGACTGGCTTGTTGGATACCCTAGTGAATTTCTTCTTACACCAGAGCATCATTTAAGTCTATGTTCTCCCATCTACCTTGTTTGCAGTAAATAGCTGCCCATTATGTCAGGTCAGGCAAGCACCGTGGCGTCACAGCTCAGCAGCCGTGAGCAGCTTGCCAAGTGTAGAGGGGACAGCCTCCGGGGAACAGACACATGTGTCAAGTTCTTGAGCTGTCAAGGCTCAAAGCGACAGTTTATCTGGAGGGTTTTAAACATCCCCACGAAGTTTCCCCTTCTTCCCTTCCCACTGCCCTTGTTGACAATCTGCTTGAAAGATGACAGATGCTGTGTAGCAGTTTTCTTTAGACTTGCTTTAATCCCACAAGGTGCAATACACCAAATTCAATTCTGCCCATTGTTAAAATGCCAAGCTGAGAATCAAGGCAAGCTGTTCAAGGGAGAAGAGGTGTTCCCTCATGCTAACGTAAGTATTTCCAGATAAATTTGATGCTCTCACTGTATCATCCTAATTTTCTTTGCTCACAGTAAACACATTACATGGAGGTTCCTGGAGAAAACAAGAATTGAGGCTGGAATGAGGTTTGTCAAGCCACTCTTCAACCATGTTGAGCTGAATATTTTATATCACTTTAACACAACACTGAACATTGACATGCTCAATATGAAATAGTTTCTCTTACATCATCCTAGCCTAACAATACTGTAGGGTTGTTTGTGGATTTGTTTGCATGGAAATGAAATCTATTTTGTAAACAGAGCTGAATTGCTTATGAGAGCATACCTTACAAAGTCAGCCTCATATACCACTGGGTCTGCAAGATGATTCTGTTTGTGGTACAAATCAAGAGCCATCTGTGGTATGAGTATCATTTAAAAATGTCACCTCTAAATAGATGTATATGTAGATTAAAGTTATCCTATCCTTTCTTTGTTGTTTGTCATACCTTGATCAAATGGAGGAATATTTGCACTCCAGACAAACTTTTACTGCTTCTGAGTTCTTTTTTGCCATACAGTGAAATGTATTTTCTATATTTGCTTCCTAAGTTGCACCTGCATCAGGAGGGAAAGCACACTCTTCAGGCCAACTTTTTACTATTTTTCCTTCCTGCTGTTGGCAAACATTACCCAGTCAGCCTGTAATAGCAAATCTTTCTCTGACACCCCCCCCTCCCCCTCCATTTGCTATTTGCACAAAGGATGTGAAAAGCATACTGAAGAAAAAAATGGAACAGTCCTCCCCCACCATCTTTTCCGTGCTTGATCTCTTTAAGTAACAGCATATCACCACCAAACATTATGCAGTTTAGATTTCCCAGCAGGAGAGGCACAGCCCAAACCAAGGAGATGGCAGAAATGTGCAGCAGGTTTATTCTGATTCTCTCTCAGTTCTTCAGACAGGTTAGGAAGTGTTCTTAGGCTATCTACAGACATGAGCAATCAAATGCTTTTGACCTCAAATTCAAGTCTGTTTGGCATCCTCACTTCTCCATATGGTTTTCCAGTGCATAGCATGATGCATTCTCACAGTGAATTGAGCACTGGTTCATCCTTACTCTAAATGGTAACCAGTGAAATCTGGAATTGGTATCAGAATCCCACAGCAGCTCTGCTTGATTTATGTCATTCAGAAGCTGCAGTCACAGTCTGCCTGAGAAGTCTCCTGTCACCAAAGCCATCTGGTTGGTTAGAGAGGTCCACTACAAATATCCATCCATCCATTCTTTACGATCCATTTCTGCAGAAAGGAAGTGTTCACAGTGAGCACATTTGCAGATGATGACAGGTGACGGTTGAACTTCTTCTGGAAGCTCTTTGCCAGATGTCTAGGTTGTCATGGTATTTTCAGTCAATTCCTATTACTTTCTGCTAATTTGTACCCAAATTCAGAAGAAAACAGACAACAAACCCACCAAATTCAGAAGAAAAAAAAAAAATCTAGTTGATCCTGCTAGCACTAGTAATGATATGGAGTCTATTTCTCTGGTCTATAGTTTTCTTTGCCTGCTTCAATTTCGTTAAATGTGTTACGTTAGCTGTTGCATCCAAGCCTGGCTTGGCAGATTAGTCACTGCCAGGAGCTGCTATTCTCACTCAGACATTGCCCTACAGTAGCACTAAGTTCGGTCTGGATGGTCTGGATCTGAAGAGAATGAAACCACTGTGATACAAGTGATGTTTCTTAGAGCACTGAGATAATTTTTTAACCATTTTTTTTCACATGAACTGTTACAATTTATTTGTCCCTTGATTGCTCTGCAGATCTTTTTCAACCACCCTGTTACCTTTGCCTGGCTGCTTACTGGCCAAGTCATAGAGCAGGTGGTGCTTGGGCTCTTCCAGACTTGTAAATGTGATACCATAAGATGACTGATCTAGAGGAAACTCTCGAAGACTGAAGTTAGAGTGTTAGAAAGAAGACATTCTTTAATAGCAGTATGGAGGTAATCCTCCTGTCATGCATAGCTTACACAAAAGATCTTCATTTTATATGCATTACTTGTGTTACACATGCAGAAGTTTTGAAGAGGTGTGTTGCATACTCAGCGACTGATTCCAAGCAGGACGTCCTGTTTCCTTGGTACAAAGACTCTGCAGAACTTCCTAATCTCCTTGGTTCAGAGACACAGCTCTTCCTGTTATGTAAAGAAATTGCAGGGCAGGAGTACCCATCAGCAAATGCTACCAAGTTTAATAATACTGCCATAATACAGTGTGAGCCTGGACATCACTGCGCACAAATGCCAAAATTCAAGATCTCTGAAGCTTCTCCAGCTCTAATGTTTTACTAACGTTGCTATCAGAAACACATTTTAGGCTCCTCAGACCTATGCTTCACGCAACACAGGCTTAATGTAGTCCCAGGTCAGCTGTGCAATCCAGGTACATTGGGTTATACCCCAATTCGTGATCTCCAGCTGCTGAGGCAGACTCTTTCCTCTCTGCATTTCTCTCACAAGGGCAGCACAAGCTGTCCTCCCAGAACTAAGCCCGCATCATTTGCGTCCCTAGCCAACTTCTCTCTTAACTGTCCTTGTTCATAACACTGTTTGAACTTGTGTCCTTCCTGTTTGTTGTATCCAGCATCCTTAATATATTTGTCCAGTGGATGATTGCAGACCAACTCAGAGATTGAATAAAAGGAACGAATATAATGCTCCATGGCAGTTTCTTTTCTTCCATTTCTTGAAATGATGAGTGGCATAGACATATTTAAGGGGCAGTTAAACTTCCTTTATGCAACGGAAGATGTTAAGGATGTATCCTATTCAGAGGACTATTCTCTGAATGGTGAAGAGAAAACAAAATATTCACCAGGCTATGCTAAGTAATGAAACAAACCTTTGAAAAGGTGTGTTCATGAAATATATAACCAGATGATGCATCGTCGCATTTTTGAGGGCACAATTCACTGTGCAAACATGGTATTTCGACGAAGTTGTTTTGTAAAAGTTGTGGGTTTCTTCTCACATGCCTACTGCCTATGCCTTCAGGGAGAGGAACAGTTGTACAGACCACATTTGAAAGTAGCATTTAGATTATAGCAACTGCAGAGTACAGTGATTGACTGATAGATACTTAAAAAACTTGTATCCAATCATGCGGCAATCAATTTTCTCGACACCTCCATTTCCTCTCAACTAACATAATTCAAAAGACAGCATCATTCTGTCTATTCTATGTCTTCCAAAATTGGGAAAGTGATAAGCTTAACTACCTTACATGGTGGTCACATTTTCTCTTGACACTGCCTGTTGACAAGTGACCCCGCACAGTGCAACCAGTAACCAAGCCTTTTAGGGAGCTCTTCTCTGTCATTCTGTGGGAGCTTCGAAAGGTATACAACCATCATCAGAAAGCCTTTCTC
Organism: Centrocercus urophasianus; assembly: GCF_019232065.1. Taxonomy (NCBI): domain Eukaryota; kingdom Metazoa; phylum Chordata; class Aves; order Galliformes; family Phasianidae; genus Centrocercus; species Centrocercus urophasianus. The sequence continues at coordinate 1,990,795 of NW_024884878.1, forward strand.
AACCTTAAACAGCATGTTTCATCTTAAACACTAGCACTGTGTGGATTTGGCATTCTCCATTAAAATTCAAGATTTCAGAGTTAGTAAGAAAATGCAGGATGTCACTGTTAGGATTCTGGCAGTGCCCTACTTGTTATATGGTCCAGTGGAAACTTACTAAGCCGTCCTTTAGGATATCAGGACTCTTACAATGTGGGAATGCTCAGAATGATAACTAGGAAGCATCTCATTTCATAAAAACCAAGCTGCAAAAGAAAAAGAAGATTTATCTGGATGAAGTCCAAAGGTGATTTTTTTTTTATTTTTTTATTTTTTTTTGCTTCTAAAATGCATCAAACTGAATAAACAAGCTACAATTCTGCTACAGATGGGAAATTTGCCTGGTGATTAGAAAATGTCATTAAAAAGAAAATGACTGCCTGTAAAAGTCTTACCCTGATAAAATGTGTTGACCTAAATGATATTCCTCAAAGGTAAGTCAGAGTGTTATGTGATGTTCTTCTATCGATTGTTGATTCTGTGTTTACCCTTGGGAACAAAACCCACAAAGAAATGTTTTGAACGAAAAAAGAGTGACCTTTTCGATGGAGGCATTTTAATACTGTGTAATGCTGAAATAACTAATCGAAAGTATAACAAAGGTGGAGGAGAGGAATCTTTGTGTAAAAGTAGGCATTTCTCTGTGTTTGGGATAAAATCAGAGTTATAATACAACAACTGCTATCTACTCTGAAAGATATAACTTAAAACCAGCCCTTGAAAATAATGCACTCAATATTGGAGAGATAAGGAAGGTGGGAATCTCTCTCTTTTTTTGCATATAAAGCACAAAGTCACTCTCTTGGATGAGTGTCACATCACTGTCAGTGTTAAGAACAGAAATTTCTACAGTTAAGTCTTTGTAATCATGTTATAGCACGAAAAGAGTATTTTCCATGGCTTCACGTTTGTTTGATATTTCAGTCAGAGCTAGTGATATTTTTTTTTAGACAAGGTTGTGCATTTTCATGCTCTTAAAAGAAGAGGCATGGCAGATACTGTAACAGTAGAAAGAAATTAAACTGCTTTTATGTTACTGAAATAACTCAAAGACCATGATTTTTTTAGTGCAGTATTTGAATCTTGTTACTGGAAAGCTTATTTCTGGCCATCTGTCAGGGTAACTTACATATGCCAGGTTATATACAAGCCTTGCAGGGAATGCCATGTGAATTATACTTCAGCAGTTTCTTTGTGGTCTAAAGAGAACTAAACAATCTATCCTAAGCATAATGTATTACAAATACCGAGAGGAGGAAGGAGAGTAAGTACGGATCTATAGAGGGTTATGACCTTTAAGAGAACTCCAATTACAGGTACTGTGGGTAATTTCTCTTGTATGTTCACATCCTTTCAGACTAAGTAGTTATTATTCTTGTGTTCAAGATACAGCTGTATAAACTGACATGTATCGAGTATTCCTAAACATTTTATCTGGAATATATGATGAATGTGGTCCTCCTGACTCACTGAACAGTTAATACTGAAAATCAAACAAAACAGAATGAAACAACAAGGCACTTTTCCTAGAGAGAGTGTTTGTAGAATAACGCAAATATAAATACAACTTTCTTAGACAGAATATTCCATCTGTTTTCCGTACCTCATCATAGTTAAATTATAGTAGTCTAAAACTGAGTAAACTGATGAGTAGCTAGAATTAAGAACTAGATCTAGAGCTGGGATACCAGGCATCGGAAACAAGTAGCTTAAATCTTTAAATCTTTGCTTTTCCTTTCAAGGAAACCAAAACTCCACTGCCAGCACATCTTTCTTTCTTTTTTTTTTGCCCTGATGTTAGAGTGTTGATTAAATTGTTTCCAGGTAGTTAATTTGCTCTGCTGACAATGGCTCTCCCTTCTCTGTCCTGTAGCCCCCTTTAAGTACTGGATGGCCACTGTAAGGACTCCCCGGATCCTGCTCTGTCAAGGCTAAACAACTACCAATTATTCAAATTATTGATTGGGCAAATATGTGTTCATCAGAGCTTGCTAAAACCATCTCCCAGCCTGAGTTTCTGTGTGGTATAATATCTGAAACAGCAATGTGATCAAAGAACAGGAAAATTGTTACTGCCTAAACAATTTCTTACTTTACACATGGTTGTTTTACTTTTTTTGTTTGTTTGTTTGTTTTTCTTTTGTTTTTTTTCAACATATTATGTGTATTTGTTGCTGTTATTTTTCTTCAGTGGTTGCTCTCAGTTTTTACTATCACAGACTGTATTTGCTTTTCCAATTTGTTTATACAGTCTATTTGCATCATTTTTCTTTTTCTTATCTCTCTTTGCATTTGATTTCATAGTTTGCACAATTCATAGCAATTAAACATTCTGTTTGCACAAACAACATGCCTTCTGAGTGATAGGCTTGGCATATAGAATCAGGAGAACCCCCATTGCTTGCCTTACACAGCTTGTCATGGCTGGGAGAAGTTGAACAGGGGAGAAACTGACAAGAGATTAAGACTAGACCAAATGAGATCTAGTGTTGGGTGAAATAGGTACAGAAAGGAGCACGGAGAGAGCCCCAGCTTTCTACAGAACATTGGTTCTCTACAGGACAATGGCTTTCCTGCAAGAAAGGGTTCTCTTGCTCTCATGAACAGCAGTGCAAGGAAAATGGGCCCTGCCATTTTCCCTTGTGTGAGACCATCCATTTCTCCATTTTCTGCAAAATATAGTAAACAGCAATCATTCTACTGAAATGGAACTGTAGGGCATTTGGCATCAAGCATCTGCAAGTGGCAATCTACCATAGCTTGAAACACAATGAAACAGTGCTTTTTTTTTTTTTTGCTAATGAAGTAATGTCCTACCCAAGAGGGACCAAATGATGTTTAGCATCTTATTTGCATCTCAGGTACTGTCTTTGTAGCCCATGTACATGCACCGAATCAGTACATTCTGTGTTGTGAAAAATCGCTGTATTCTCACAAACTACCAGGAGGACTGATGGCCTTCCTATTCCAAGTGGCTTAGGAAGAAAGCTGGAGCTGCCAGGAGCAGTTGTCAAGTGAATCTGATTGCTTTTTCTTAACTGATAAAAGAACAGTGCGTTCATTCACTGATGCAAAGAGCAAAGGCTTAGCTCATAAGGAAGCCCTGTGAAAAGCAACACCTTCTCGTGACTCTCCTACTATTGTAGTCTGAACTGCAGTCATCACCCACATCTCTTCTTCCTACATGCAGATCAGTCAAGGTCTGGATAGATGCTCACAGAATCCAAAGCAGGGATCAGGAAATTAAAGAACTGCCCATTGTCAGAGATCAAGTTTGAGACCGTCTAAGGAGCCTGGATGTGCTCAAGTCCACAGGACCTGCTCAGAGGCATCTGAAAGTTCTGAGGAAATGGATGGATGAAATTCCCAAGTTACTATCCATCATATTTGAGAAGTTGTGGCCGTCTGCTGAAATTTCCACTAGCTAGAAGAGAAGAAACATAATCTCCCATTTTTAAAAAGGGAAAAAATCAAGACCTGAGAAACTACAGGCCAGTCTCATCTCTGTGACTGGTAAGATTATGGAACAGCTCCTCGTTAGTGGTGACTGGTGACAGCCAACATGGCTTCACTAATGGCAAATCATGCCTGTCAAATTTGGTGACCTTCTACAATGAGGTAACAGCAGTGACAGATTAGGAAAGAGCAACTGGCATCGTCTATCTTGATCTGGACCAAGCATCTGACACTCTCCCACACAACATCCTTGTCTCTAAAAGGGTGAGACATAGATTTAATAGGTGGACCACTCAGTGAAAGAGAAAATTGCTAGATGGGCAAATTTAAAGAGTTAAAAGCTCAGTGTTCAAGTGGAGATCAGTGATTGGGTACTTTGGTGTTTATTATTGGAACCAGTATTATTTCATATCTTTGTTCTTGACCCCACTTGGATCCAGATCTGACTCCCCAGCACAGAATGGACATGGATCTGTTAGAGAAGGTCCAGAGTATACCCACGAAGATGATTAGCAAGCTGGAGCCTTCCTACAAAGATAGAGTGGGAGAGATGAATTTGTTCAGCCTGGAAAAGATAAGGCTGTGGGGAAGCCTCATAACAATCTTCCAGCACATGAAATGGAAAGGGGAAAGACTCTTTACTAAGGATTGTAGTATTAGGACAGGTGTCCCTGCCAGGCAGTCGGATAATTTCTGCGTTCCTTTCCAAGACTAACCATTCTATGATTAAGTGATTCTATGGTTTTCTTTTCATATTATTTCTAGCGTGTCAGAAGTCTTCCAGTCCTCCTCCATGCCAGGTGCTGCATGACAGCCATGTATCCCCAAGTAGTTTTCTAAATGAGAAGCATTCACTGATCCAAACACTGTAAGTCATGATGGAAACACACAATCAGAGATGAAAAAGCTCTTTTCCCACTTCATGATAGTTCTTGCTGAGCTGAGCCAAAAGCTTGTTTTACCCACTCTGTCTAGTGGGAAGTGCAATATTAAAGTAGTTTCACAGTTGTTTCTATTTATCTAAAAGAATCTCCAGTCCCTACCTGAAAATACTCGGGATAAAACTTGCCAACTTCTCCTAACAAAGGAATGCTATAGTACATTTTGGGGAAGGCAAAATGTAACCTTATTTCGTGGAAGAACAAAACTGTAACCTTATTTAGCATTTATATAATTTGTGTCTGCATGGACACAGTGAAATAAGGTGCCGAAAATCATTTTGGCAGTTTTGTAAACAAATAAAATATAAGATCTTATCTATCTATAATTCTATCTGTTCGGGTGATAGATTTATTGTGCTAATACCAAACATGACTTTATTTAAATTGTGATTGTTTGTAATCTAGCCAGTCTTGATTGTATCAACATTTTACTGGGAGACAAAAATGTGACTCTGAAAAATATCCTGATCTTGTGCAATCTTCAGCTTACATGGGAGAGATATTATCAAGATGTATCCAAACATTACAACTCAAGGAAAAATAATAGAGAGAGATCTGTATGGCAACAGTAACCTGTGTTTGTCTTCTTCAAGGCATTGACTCTAGCCCATTTACTGCTATGGACTGCTTTATAGGTTAAAAAAAAATAATACCTGGTATGAGATTGTGCTCTCTGCTTTGACTGAAAATGGCAAAACACACAATTAAGCTGCCTGATTTTCTCCTTCTGATCTGTTTCTGTGCCTCTTCATGCCAAAACAGTGTCATTCGTATTAATCTGAAGTTAAATTTCCAGCCATCTGCAGATAGATTCCTCAATACTGAGCACTGTTGTAACTCCCTCAGCTTCAGAATAGTGACTCAGTCTAATTTCATACAAGGTAACTGCAAATTTCTTTTACAAATCAGACAAAATCTCAGAACAGAGTGACAGTGACTTATGATTAGGAAGGTTCATAGCTTCACAGGAAAAAACTTTTAAGAATGTGACAAACACTGGTAGATATTTGAGGACAGAATGATAAAATCACAGAATCATAGTTGATATTGGGCCACAATCTCAGGCTTGAGAGGTGGGTCCATGCAAATCTCGTTAAATTCAACAGAGCCAAGTAGAAGGTTCTGCACTTGATTCAAGGCAATTCCAAACACAGATGCAGACCTCTCAAGCCTGTCCAGGTTGCTCTGGGAAATGTCTCTTCTTTCTGAATTGCCAACTGCTCCACTCTGCAAATTTGCCAAGGGTATGCTCAATCCTATTGTTGACAGCTCTGACAAAGATTGTGGCCCACTATCAACTGCTGAGGAATACCACACATCACTGGTCTCCATGTGGATATCAAGCTATTGATCCTACATAGCAGTCAGTGCCCAGCCATCCCTTTACTCTTGGTGGCTCGTTCTGTAGGCCAGCACATTAGCCTAGTGGGCAGAGGGTTAATACTGCTGTTCTACTGCCTGTTCTCCTCTCTTGTAGAGTAACTCATCTGTGAATAACAGAAAAAGGTTGCTCATGGCTCTGGGTCATCATAAAGGGAATGTCCAACAAGCAAATGTCCCTGAGATGGCTGCGGGCCATCTGCGGGCCATGATGGCTGCTTTTTTTTCAGGTTAGAACACAACCATGGTATCTTCAGGAAGAATCCCACTGCAAGCACTTCTTATACCTGAGCGAAAAATAGGGGCTGTGACAGTGCAAGTATTGGTCATCTGGCCAATAAGTATGTGGTGGAGTTCTTGGACACGTTTTCTTGTTTGGAAAAGAAATAACAGAGAAGAATTTTTTAAAAGCTTTAAAGATAAGAAGACCTGTATTGCTTCTCTGTATGTTGAACATTTGATATTTTAAACCAGCACAAACGTATTTGCCACAAAGGCCTGTGGCTGATACACTGATCGTTAACAGGAGTAGTCTTCAGTAAATGATCATTACAAGTCAAACGGCTTTTAGGTTTTGCTGTCTTTGTAGATCCTCATGAAACATGTATTTAGGATTTTTAATTGAATATGTTACCAGATGAACCATTTTGCAGTTGTTTAGTACAATAATGGAAAGAAGAGTTTGTGATTAGATTTCTACTCTTCTGCTCTTATTCTTTACACACTTCCTATTGATTCAACTAATGGATCCATCAGGGAAATAAAAATGTTGGGTCTTATTTAATTAAACCAAATTACTTCAGTGGCTTTTACATACTTTTGCTTATTTTTCCCCTTCTGGGAGTCCTGGTAACTTGTGTTGAGCTTTGCATTTTATTTTTAAAAAAAAAAATAATAATAAGAGCAGGAGTCTGAGCTGCAGTGATATGACAGCTACCAGACATCCCAAATCAAAAAGCATTAAGTGAATGTTCTTTGGAGCAACATTTAGCTTTAGAAAAGAATTGGAAAAGTAGCAAATTTAATTTTATTTGACTTGAATCTTTGTTGCCATGTCCTTTATCTACAAACTCGCTTGTATGCTCAGAAAGGCTAAGCAAGTTCCAACTACAAAAGGCTTTCATCTGGAGGCCACTAACAGGTAAGCATCTACAGGCAAACGCCTACAGAATATAATTGCCAGTAACTGTGTCGTTTCAGTGAGCATGTCATATGTAATCTGCAGAGCTGGAAGCTGAATTTCAGAATGTGCATTTCAGAGGGCCCAGGCTTGAGCTTTGTCAAAGTAATTCAAAACCATGAAATTATCAAATTACTTTGTACACTTTTCAACTCTATTTATTGCAAATTTGTTAGCTATTCTGTGAAACATACTTGTTGCAATGCACATCTCTATGCAACCATGTGATTATAAAACAGGTGAGCATAAGTGTAAAACCACCATATTCCCTAAATAACCCCTTTCTGACATGATCTCAGTTTGTTATAGAATTTGATTTGAAACACAGTTTCTTGTGTGAGTGTGAGGAAAATCTCAAATAGTCAAAGAAGCAAATATCCTCTCATTTCTGCTCATTTTGTTCCATAGCAGCTCATAATGGGTATGCACATCTGATGCTCAGAACAGTAATCACATTGCTCATAAATACTTCCGTGTTCCAGTAAATCAGACAATTAAAGAAAAAAACAGTATTAGATGCTTTAATAGTTGAAATATATTGTCAAAATGTCCTCCATTAGCACTACAAGAACAAGGAGAGCTTCCCCGTGGATGTTCAGAAAAAGCGATAACTGTAGCATCCCTGGATGGAAATGTATGTGCTTTCCAGACTGATCAATCCTATTAATGCTCTCATGATTGAGATAGCCTACTCTTTCTGCCTGGATACCTGTTAAGACCAGCTTAAGTGTTGGCACATGTATGCAAGGTCTGCAGGTGCATGGGACAGGGCAGGTTAGCCACAAGAAAGGGGTTCATACACTGTGCTGGGAATGTGCTGGCTCTGCACCTAACCCAGACTGCAGCCCCAATTAGGCAGATTGTAATGGAAAACTCTCTGATTCATTCAGTATTCAGGGTGGGCAGCTGTATAACAATTTGTTTCACAACAAAAAGTTGACAGAACAAATCCAAAACAACTCTGTGTGCATGTTTACATGGGAAACTATTGGCATTAGCAGTGCATTTGAAGGTGTGCTTTAAGTCCCTTATGCTTTTTGTAACATTTTCAAATTCATTGCTGTCTTCAAGATGACAGGAAATTCAGGTCTGCCTTCCTCCAGGGGGATCTTTATTCACAGACAAGTCAAAAACCCTTGACAAAAGGCAACCAAGGGAACTTGCTGACCTTTTAGCTGCCTGTCTAACATCAGAGCAAGTATTGCTTCCTGATAAAATGAGAAATTCAATTTAAGGGGAAATGTAGCAGGTACTTGAGTAGAGTCTCATTTTATTTTACTTCTTGGGCTGTCTCTCAAACTGAAAACAAATGTAAATAAACAGAACTGTATCCTTCATTCCCCAGTTACAAGACTTTGCAATGCACACAAAGGTAGTATTATTATTGCATTGTTGGCCATCCCACTGTCCGCTGACTTTTATCTCCTCAAAATAAAGTTGTCAATTAAAAATCCTGTACTCTTACAGCACTCTGTTTTTTGGGTTTTTTTGTCATTAATTTTAGGAGGTGTGGTCCCTTTCATATTGAGGACCTGTTAGTATTACATTAATTCTTTGGGAATTAGGTGAATCCCTAACCGTGATAACTTCACTACATATTGCATAATGGTAATATTGCTGGGGAACCAGGATTCCAGGTAGGTGTCACAGTGTATTCCACTTTCAGTCTTTCAGCTCAAATACCTTTTTCATCTACATCACTCACATGTCATAAACTACCTGCTCCTTATATGAAGAGAGCAAAAACCCTGAGAAAGCAACACGGAAAGGCTTGGCCAAGCAATGCATCAGGGACTGCAGTACCTCTCCTGTGAGGAGAGGCTGAGAACTGGGACTGTTCACCTGGAGAATGGAGGCTCAGATGGATCTTATCAGTGTGTACAAGTACCTACAGCGAGGATGCAGGGTGAACAGAGCCAAGCTCTTTTTAGGGATGGGACGAGAGGCAGTGGGCACAAAGGGGAGCACAGGAGGTTCCCTCTGGACACCAGGCAGCACTGCTGTGCTGTAGGGGTGACTGAGCTCTGCCACAGGCTGCCCAGAGTCTGTGGGGTCTCCTGCTTGTGCAGGTGCTCAGAAGTTGCCTGGAGCAGTGCTGGGCACCCTGTTCTGCATGTCCCTGCTTCAGCACGGATTGGGCTACATGGACACATTGATGTATACAAGATATTCAGAGCTTACAGATAGACTGGGTTCTTCGAAAGAGAAGAATTTGGCATTTCATATGTATGAAGGAAATGTGAACTGCACATATTCCCAGTTTTGACAAAAAAGACAGAGATGACATTGAAGACTCTTGCATTAATATGTTATCATTTGCAAATGTCTCTCTGATGTACTGTCAAGCTTTATTTTTTTTTTCACTTTGGTTTGTAAACAATCAAAAATATTTCTCATGTAAAGTTTCGTTATTTGCACTGGAGTTTATGTAACTATGCATTGCAAATAAAAATTCTCTGGTGTTTTACAAACTGATACACCAGCCTAACAGTAAGTCACAGTCTGTTATGAAAAGTGACACCTAAGTTAGAAATCCATAGGTACAAATCTGATATTACAGCTTTAATAATTCATCTTAATAATCCATTTGGAATGGACTGCCCAGGGAGGTGGTGGAGTCACCGAGCCTGGGGGTGTTCAAGGAAAGGCTGGATGTTGTGTTGAGGGACATGGTTTAGTGGGAGCTATTGGGAATAGGTGAACGGTTGGACTGGGTGATCTTTTAGGTCTTTTCCAACCTTGATGATTCTATGATTCTATGATCTTGATTTGTATGCATTTACTGTATATCTTTGGTCTCATTAGGTGAAATTTGCTAAGCTGGTCAGCACAAGTGATTTCAGATCCAGTATTGTAGAAGTTTATATCCATCCTAAACATACAATAGAAAAAACACCTGTTGTGTAGAGGCAGGTGCAGAGAGGCAGGTCAGAACAAAACAGTGCATAGTATCCTTTGGTTATTTGTTATTTGCCATTTGTATCTGCACTACAGTTGGTACCTTTGGGAACAGTAGCTCTCCAGCTCAATCAAGTAATGTAGTATAAATGACCCCTGGAGCTTTTCATACTTTCAGTTTGCGACAGAAGTAGATAAAATACACTTGGTATCTCTCCACCTCCCTTAAAGCAATCTGTAAGATTTGTATCTCACAAGAGAGCAAGGCAGATTCCTGTTTCCTGCATTAAATATTAAAACGAATAAATAGAAGTCTTGAGAAAAATTTGCTTTCTTAACAACACATTCTGGTTACACACCAAAGTATTCAAGCACGTAGGAAATATCTTCTGGCATCGGAGCACAATTATCTGTCACAGTAAGATGCTAAAATTGCTTGGCACCATGCAGGTCAGTCAGCCTGCAGGTAGAGCACTGCTGGGAACAATCCCCACAGGCAGATCACATGAAACCAACTGTTTTGGACATTAAGGAGAGTTTATTTCAACAGTGTGGGCTGCTCTTTGTAACTTGCTCTAAGCTGAGCCTATTTAATATATTAGCAACATAATTATTATTATTTTTATTATTAATTATTTAATAATAAAATATATGATAATAATAAATAAATAAATAAATAAATAATAAAATAATAAATAATAATTTTATTATTATTAAACAAATATTCAACAAATTAACTCATGCATGACTGCTGGAAAGAACAGAGTTAGCAGAACCTTTGCCTAATTACAGCAATTTTTTCATAGAATCATTACATCACAGAATGGCTTAGGTCAGGGACCACCTGGGGACCACCACTTGCAACAGTCTCATTAACAGTGTGTTCTGCTGCTGTTCTATATTGAAGAATCTCACTGCAGCTGAACAAAAAGCACAATCCGGATATATTTTTCTGAGAAGTAATATTTATTACGTTTGTAAAGGTACATTTGGAAGCAAAAGCAACCATCACTGAATTGCCAAAAATGAGAAAGCTGAAGTCTCTAATCTTCTTCACTTGAATTCTCCCCCTCAGCAAAGCTGCTGTTCAGTGAATGTGGATGCAGGAGTCCTAGCAATGCTATCTTTGTGACCACCAGAAAAATCAAAACTATTAGGAGCTATTTGTCCTTCTTTCATGTGCATGGTAACAAACTTAACCATCAGCTCTGCAGTACTGATTTCTAGTTCTTCTGGCTGAGCTGTTAAGATAATGTCTCAATAGTGCTTTTGGTCTATACTTACTGCCTTCCCTGCTTCAGCAGTGGGAAGTAAGGTGGTCATTGTAGATGCTATATGAAGCATATAAATACAAAATATACAAGGAATTTTGAAGAAAGGGATGGAAATGTAGAACTGTCTTATTTCTTCTGAGCTTTCCAAAGAGCCTAGTTAATGCTGCAGGGATATCACAGGAATGGCATTTCATGTTGACACCACTCTAGTATCCCTCCTAATTTACATATACCTTGGTAGAGCCAACATCTTTCTGTATGCCATCATCTTGAATTTGGATTACTCATGACTGGTAACTAGAACCTGATGATTGAAACACCGTCTGCATGTTCTGTCAAAGTATTAAAAGGCTTCTAGATGGAAAACTCACTTCCCTACGTAATACTGCACGTCCTATGTTGCTTCAGCAACGTATGCACTGGATGTAATGAGTGTCGATATGTGATGAATGTATTCAGTATACTGATGGTATAAAAAAGACGTACAATGATCAGATCCTACCAGCTGTTTCATATTCAATACAAACATCCTTCTAGAAGTAGGATGGGGTCCTGGGCAGCCTGGTCTAGTATTAAGTGTGGAGATTGGTGGCCCTGCCTGTGGCAGGGGGGTTGGAGATTCATGATCCTTGAGGTTCCTTCCAACCCTGGCCATTCTGTGATTCTGTGATTCTGCGAGTGGTAGCCACCCTTTCACAACGGCCTTAGCTTCTATGAGGACAAAGACAAGGCAAAACAAATTGTCATCATTGAGTCAGAACTCTTTCCAGGGCAAGCTGCATCCTCAAATTTGCATTTGCTAAAACAATCCACTTTTTGCACCGTAGCAAGGCATCCACACGTGTACATTCTGGTCAGGTCCGTTGGTATGTGTTTCATACATGTTCAACACAGTTTTGTGTATGCAGAACAAAGATTAGCAGGTGACATTGTGGAACATTTTATCAAACTCAGTCATCTGCCAAACGCCCCTTGTTCCTAGAAACCAAGCTTCTGAAACTTTCAGAGAAATTAGTTCCCCAAAATATCAAACTGAAAACAGAAATACAGAAGTAATTAGGTTTTGTGATACCTCATCAAGAATTCTGCACTTCTGCTCTGGTCTGGATGAAAGTTTGTTTCTACAGAAAGCACTAATAGTTCAATTTTATTAAGCACAGATTGGCATTTGAACTAAAATGTGGAACTCCTGATGTCTGTCTACTTATCACATTCCTTCCACATACCGTCTTCCTTGAGGAGCACAGGACAAGGTTAGCAGCACATAATCCCACAGCAAGTTTCCGGACGCCTAGATTATTGTTTCCTTGATTTTCATTGGTGTTTCACTTGGGCTAAAAAAAGGGGTCATCTTTATTAAGTAAACATTCTTCAATTTGAATTCTATTATTTTGCACTATTGTAACATTACGATACATTTGGACTTTATGATGACCAAAGTAGTGTCAATCTAAAAAGAAAAAAAATGTGAAAGTCTCACATGTAGCAGGACTATATTGTTTTGTTGGTTTTTTTTTAAGGAAGGAGTGCATGTCATATTTTCATAGATTCATATGTGCAGACACATATGTGCACAACGCAGTTTGTATTCACTGGTGTAAAAGTTGCTAACATCCAAACATGATAGAATATTTCACAGTATTTCATAAAATAGTAGGAGCTTTGGTGAAGTTACCTCCCTTGTCATGCCACAAGAACCAGGTGGCGAATCACAGATAAGGAGAGAAGCATTACTTGTGACTTTAAAACAAAGACATTGTCCTATGACACAAAAAAAGAATGAATCCTGTTCCACACCGCTCCCTGCCCCATGGTACTCATAGCAAGGGGAAAAGCCAACTTAGCACCACCATAGAGCATAGCTTCTTGCTGCAACCAGCAGATGCAATGCAACTGATGGCTGTCCTGATGTAAAGGATGTGTTGGGCTGAGGAGAAATTGATACAAAAGTCCATCCAGCAAACAGCTGGTTCCCATTGTCCACTCTATCTTCAGTATGGGCCCATGCTGAAGGATACTATGTCTTCAGGAAAGGGAAGAGATGCAGATCTTTCAGCGCTCAGTTCTTCCCCTAACCCTCCCCTCCTCTGCAGTATGCAGAAAGAGTGGTGGAATATGCTGGAGATGATTTACAATTCAGTGATCGATGCAACCTACAGGATTCACACTCAATTTAGAGATAAATGGGGGGTAATCCAGTGGATTGTCCACTATTTATCCCTGCAAAGCTTTTTGTTCCCTCAATATATGTGTTGCTCTCGACTCTGTTTCTTGACTAGGGATATTGGTAAAGCAGGCAGATTTATTAAGGTTAAGTCACGTTTGACAGAATGTGCTGGTTAATATTTCATATTCATCTAGAAATGATATTTTGGCCTAATTTTGTCAGACATGACTATAGTCATATGAAGTATGCATATGGCATAAAGAAAATGCATCATCCGTGTTCTGCACGAAATCCTGCCGTTTTCCCAACAGAACTTCAAGTTCTCAGGAGACCATGGAGGAGTCCGAGAATGCTGCACAGTATTGATCACAGATGAACAGGCTCTGGTAACAAATTCTAGAGATAGCTTACCAGGTTTTTTTCTGAAGACCTTTTCACACCTTTTTCCAGTCACTGGGTGGAAAGCAGTGTGTCACAGAAGCAAGTTTAGACTGTATAAATGCTCAGCAGACAGAGTGCACCAGAAGAACATACAAGACTTTGAACTATTGTAAGCTGAAACCTTCCATGTTTACATTTAAGTCATAAGTTGTGGGGAGTGAGCATAAAGAAAAACTACATATTTGTGAAGTCTTTTTTCTTCCATCCGTTGATTACAGCATTACTTTATCTATGATTCCCAAAAGAGAGCCAAACTTCTATTACATGACTTTTCTTCTGTAAACTGTTAAAGAGACACAAAAACAAATGACTTCACAGCAGGTTTTTCCTCTGTTGCTACCTGCCTGTGGCATAGGCTTGATCCCAGTCCAGACCTTCACTTTAGTGGGCGATTTTTTTTCCCAGTAGTGAAACATCTTGTTATGGGTAGTCTGCCTTTCCTGTGATTTCTCTAATGCCAGACAGTTTGGGTGCACAAGCCATTTGAAGCTTCTGACACATTCTAGATTATACTCTTTTCATTGCCAGAAGAAGGGTGGGAGAGAGGAAGGAAGAGAGAGAAGAAGGAACAGAGGGTGGAAGTCATTGTATGACCAGGTGCCAGGCTGTGCACTGAACAAAGTTAGATAAAGATTTTCATTCGGGTATTCAAAATCAGCTTTTTTTTTTTTTTTTTTTTTTTTCCTCCAGTTGCATCTCTGGGCCATTGATATGAAATATCCCTTTACCAATTGAAATACCTGACTTTCAGCCTTGTTTTAATTATTATCAGGTCATTTTTATTTTCTCTATTAATACTGTCCTTAGATAGTTCTTTTCTGTTTACATACATATTTGATATATATACAGCTAAGTATAAATATACCTAGTTATATTTATTGAATTCCTTTATTGTCCTCAGCTTTCACTTAGCAAAACTGTCCTAAAGATAAGACTGCCATGAAGAATATACATCAGAAAGTACCATTTCTAAAACATTATAGTCTTCTGCCTCCTTCTGCCTTATCTTCAATGATTTAATTCTGCCCTAAGCAGAATGACAAACCTCCTACAATATTGCAGGCAACTTGCTTCTGCTATTTCTAGAGTATTCAGTTTCTTCTCTTGCACCAGTAATGGCTCTTCCAGAATGCTAGAAGCTTCCACCACAAGTATAAAAATATTTTGGTTCTTTCTCTCTGACTGCATTCAAATTCTTCACTGAATTACATGCAGCCTTTTCAGTGATGTTTTTACCTGCTAGAGTTCTGCTGTATTACTTCTCGTGTTTCATATTATCTTCTGCTCCCTTTTGGCCTGCTGTTTTGCCCTTCTATACTTCCATTTCCTGTGTGAAAGTTAGTACTGGAAGTTACACAATATTCCCTGATTATTCCCCCTTGATTGGAAGTTCTTATCACTCATGGTAGCCTCTGTTCCCAAAGGAAAGTGCCTGGGTCCCAGGGGAAACCCATCTGCCAGGTAGGGCTGCTTCTCCTGTGTAGCTGACCTTTCTCATCCTGCTGTCCTTTCACTGCCCTTCTCTTTGAGACAAGATGCTGCTTTTGAGCATATTCTCTTTTCATCTCTCATCTCTTCCCATGCTATTTTTTGTCCTGGTGGAAAACCTAAACATTGATCCTATTAGGACTGTTCTCTTACCTGACACATGCTGCAATATCCTATCCTTGTTCTTGATGGTCATTGATTCTTTCTTGGGATTGCTCTGGTGTCAGCCCAATCCACCTATTTGCTTGAGGAGACCTAAAAGCCCTGCAGAAGTTCACTGCTCCCTGGTAGTGTCAGTGCTCTCTGATGTCATAGCATTAAACCCTGGGCCATTGGTGACCCCTCTTGTCCTGCATTTCTCAGCACTAACAAGAAGTTAATACCTCTCCACAGCTCTTTTCCTGGAGTGGGAAGTGCAGGCACAGAAGGACTTCTCAAAAAGATGACAAGGTTCTGCATATGATTCCCACCACAATGCAGTTTCTGTACACCAGTGCTGATGGGAAGGGAAGGGAAGGGAAGGGAAGGGAAGGGAAGGGAAGGGAAGG
>NW_024884878.1:2006706-2062926 GCF_019232065.1 Centrocercus urophasianus
GGGAAGGGAAGGGAAGGGAAGGGAAGGGAAGGGAAAAGTTCATGATAGTCAGTAGGTAAAATGCTTTTCAAATATTTAGCTGAATCTGTTCATTTCTCTTTTGTGATAAACCATGTATAGTGTTATGCAGGAAACCAGTACTTAATAATAGATGCATATTCAGACATGCACTCTGTAAAGCATTGCTGTCTTCACCATATGGTATTGACATGAGATGACAGAGATGATAACTTGCCATCTGACACCTTATATCCTCACTCTCAGTCCATTATCCTTTAATGCTGCAAGAGACTGGACTGAGACCTCCTTGCCATCTGGCTGTCTTTCAGTGTTTGTTCCTGCATCACCTATCTCCGTGCTATTTCTAGACTGAAGGACACAGATGGAGAATGCTCGCTGCCCCCCAAGCCATTTGAGTATCTGTGTTAGCAGACTGTGTATGCATACCACCACTAGTCCTAGCAACACTTTTAATATGGATTTTCAAAGAAAGGTGAAGTCCAAAGAGATCCCTTCAATCTGTTGCTGTTTCCTGTTGTTCCCATTTGCAGAAAACAATCTGTAGTAGAAAATTACTCACCCTAACAGCTCAAAAGGTAAAATAATCCTGGTATACAGTTTGAATTAAGCGGCACATGATGGGGTCATTTCTAGTTTTTTTCATTAGCAGTATGTTTCCAGTACACTAACAAATGAAAGTACATCACACTGTCATCAGTCTTTTCTTAATGTACTTTAAAAATATTCATCATCTAAAGCTGTTTTTTTCCTCAAGCCCAGCTCTGTTAGTGAATCAAAATGATCAAGCACAGCTCTACTGGCTTAGGATTTATCATACCAGACTGACAGCAATGTTCCCTCCTATTCCTGCCTTCTGCTGTCAGATGTTTTCATAAATGAATTTATTGTTATTACTTCTCATTAGCCTTGCCAATTTGGAGAAGCACATCACTTTTCTTAACATGTGAGGTATTCACATGTTCCTTTCTGGGACCTCTGTAACAGGTTTCCACAAGGATCATATCAACAAAAGGAAGAAAATGTCAGGATTCTTGGCCAAGAAATTTCCCCATCATTTCTAAAGTGTGTAATGCAGCTGTTGCATCAGACAAAAGTTGCCATCAAACAAGGGCTATCCTGTGATTTCTGTGCTTAGACCTTAAACCAGCTTCATCCTATATCATACAGTTGCCTTCTGAGCATCAGCAGTCTGCAAGCACACTCTACATTTTCCTTCTTATTTGCATTGGATTGCTAGGAAATAGCACTGGTCCATATATTGCCTGCTTAAAATATTCTTCTGCCTGTAAAATACGTTGGGTTCAAATGATTTTTAAGTCATCACTTGCACTAAACTAGTGTTTACTAGTATTTCTAGTAATGCCTTCGTGCATTTTCCATCTTCTCCTAAGAAAAGTCTTTATTCCACAGTGGTTTGTCAGTATTCTTGATGTCTGTACTTTTCAGCACCATGTCACAAAAAATCACCCAGTATTACTGCATACCATTGTTCTGGCTCAATCATCATGTGTTCTCTCACTTAAAAATTAATTGATAATAGCTACACCTTTTCCTTATCTCACAGTGCAATTTTTTGCTTTTTTTTTTTTTTACTTTTTGAATACTTACATTTAAAAATTAATTAATCCAGTAACACTCAGAAATTAAGCTCTGCTTCTGACAGATAATCAAATTGGAGCACTGGTTTATTAATTGAACTTTTCTGTCACTATTAGACATGCTGGTCATTAAATGCAATGAGGATGAAGAAATTCCAGCTTTTAGAAGACTGTTATGAACAAAAGATTTAAGAAGACTAACTGAGAGCTACAGATCTTTTTTGGAAAGCACAGAAATTTTCAAAGATGCAAAAGAAGCAAATATTCCTTACTTCTACAGGCTCATCAGCCTTTAAGCAATCCTCAGCCTAAATGGTAAGGTTGATTACTCTCTATACGTGTTTTAAATCCAACACCTGTCTTCTGTCCTGGTCAAGCTGACATTTGAAATGCCTTTCTCCTGTCCCAGGGGAGTGAATGCACCCTTCTCTATTGCTCACTGCTTTGTGGCTGCCATGGACTTCTGCATCAGCTCTTCTTCCCTACTCCTTGTCCATGGTAACCCAAATGGACATTTCATCACCAAAACTTTTTCTGCTTTCACATGATCTAAAAGCTGTCCTTGCACAGATTTACTCCATGCTCAAGGAGAGGATTATAGGTTTGTGTCTGAAATCTGAAGAAGCACGTTCTAGGTTTTTCTCCCCATTTGAGCACACCAGGAACATTTTCACCCTGTGGCTCTGATTGGTGTTGTGAAATGGTATCTGAAGAGCAAACTGCTCCATCTCCAGTGCTGCAGCAAAGACCTTCTGCAGAAGTGCTGCAATATCAGAGCCTGAAGGCCCTGAGAAGGCTGACTGCATCACAAGCACTTAGCTGCTGGGGAAAATGTGCAGACATCCTGGGAGATTAGATATGCCCATTTGAGCATCACAGAAATGGAAACTAAAACTGACTGAAACACGCTGAAGGCTTTAGGCTCCATCCCCTCCTGGGGTCTTGTCCCAAATCCAGGTGAGGAGCAGCTCCCTTTTGCTTCCCCCAGTGCCCTACAGACAGCTTGCCCAGGCACAAGGCAGTGCTGGATCCATGGGGAGATAAGGCTGATGGATGGCATGGTTGGCTGGCAGGATGTGAGATAACACCAAGGACACAGGACCCAGCATGCAGCAGAGGAGCAGCAACCAGAACCTCTCTCCCACCTCTACCTGGGGAGAAGTCCAGGGCTTGACCCTGCTTACTGCAGTGAGAGCCTTCCATCTTCACTGATGGAAACTCTTATCTGAGGCTGGAAAATAACTTCATATCTTCAGAATTTACATGCCCTACCATCACATCCTTTGGTCTGTGGTCCCACTCCTATAAGAACAGGGTCCCAGTGGTCCCCAGGGTGCCTGGTGTGGCAGGTCCTGTCTCACCGCTGCTTCTCAGCTCTCTCATTTCACTGCATCTCTGCACTGGGATGCAGGAGAGTCTTCCACATCTTGGAGATGTTGTCTTCAAGAGAAGATGTTGGTTCTCACTATTTACAACATGAGAGACATCTTGAAACTGGCGGCATCTTGGATAACACAGAAAAAAAGGTTTCCTGTTCTCTTTAGAGAGCAGAAAGAAAAAAGAGAGATTTCCAGAGTTGTGCTTCCGCCTTTATGAACTCCACAGTTCTACTTGGTATAGTTTTAAAAAGAAATCTTCCTAAAACTGGAGGGAATCCTTTGAGTCTTAAAAATGCACTGTTAATACCAGTGCTGCCACAAAGATATCTGTGAAGATGAGGACCATTCTTAAATGAGGGTTAAACAAACAGGTATTTTTAAAAACACAAGATGTGGGGATGAACAAATCAAATTTATTCTGCTTTGAAAAGACTTTTAACATTATCAAGGAAATTTGGCTGATGTCTTTTTTCAGGAGTGAGCTCTCTTCAACAAATGAGTGTTTAATAATCCTCATGCTCTCCTTTTTGCAGTCACTTCAGTCTGATATTAAATACGACGTGTTCAGATGCCTCTCAGATACAAGGTATGTGTGCCAGTGTTTGGACAGAGAATAATTGGATTTATATCTCTGTTATGCTTTCAAATTGCTAGGTCAGATTTGGGTCTCTGGCAGTAAATTCTTCAATTCTATTCTAAGTCAAAGGAATGTGACAGATTTAATACCTAGCATAAGTTATTAACTGCAATGGTGCATAAACCAGTGGCACTCTTATAAATAGTACGTCCATAGTGCTCCTGTTTTCTAAAGGGAAATAAATAAATACATCTTATCTGTTTGTTTCTTGCAGTTCTTGTTAAGTTTTTCTTGATTAATCTGTGAAGAACTTGAAGGTGTGCCTAAAAGAACAACCTCCTTTTATTTTTTTATTGCAGTAATAATTTGTGTTGGAATTAGTTTTACTTTCAACATTAGTACTTAATTTATAAGAGCAAGAGGAATTTGTCCACATACATGGCATTAAAGCATCACAAGCTATAAACAGAAAGTGCCTGTTCGTAGCATGAATTGTTTATGAAAGACTAACATGGAGTTACGTGCTGCGTGGAAAGAAATCAAGTAAGACTGTGCAAGCAGGAAATGTGGCCAACCTGTGCATGTGCCCAGTGAAAAATAGATGGAGTGACCTGTTGACTTCATGCAGCTGAAAATAGTTGGGTTTGCTTCTCCCACAGGCTGAGTGATTGCTGTGTGCTCTGTGCCTGTCATGCCAGCCTGCTTTACCCCAGAGGAGCTGGCCAGGGCTGCTGGGATGACAGCTGGGACTCCTGCACGCAGTTTTGCCAATAGCACAGTTGTCCCTTCCCATCTCTCAGAATCGTGGCTTCAGGGTTGCCTTTGCCCAGCTCCGCCCCAGTGCTGTTTGTGAGGCTTACTCTTCTCTCTCCAGTAAATAGATGACAGCTGTTGAAAACTACTGGGGGCTTTGGAGATGGAAACCTACCTGCCAATGATTTAGTTTCCATTTTTTTTATCTTTGGGCATTTGTCCCTGCTTAATAGTCTGAAGGATCACCGGGATAATCCGTATTTTGAGAAAGCCCATGAGAAATGTAACAATTTTTCAATACTTAAGCTGATACAACCAGAAAATAGAAAACAGATCAGATCTCCAGCACTCTATTTTACTCCAGGGAATTTTGAGACGTGAAATGTATCCATATCTTGCCATATTAAATATTTGCTCAATGTAAGCTAAAAAACAACTGCTAGATTTCACTTTTCAGATCCTGATATCCTCCAAAATTGGCTAAAACACAGTGTATACAATTTTTGCCAGATATCTGTGTTTTCTTTGCAGCTGTTTGGATGGATAGTTTCAGAAACATGCCAGTTTCTTTTTCTTTTTCTTTTTCTTTTTTTTTTTTTCTTTTCTAAACAAATAAGGGTCTTTTCTTTGTTTTGTTTGTTTGTTTGCTTGTTCAGTTCTTTTTAACCAGAATAATGCAATCATTTTTCATTGTCCACATGGTTGAACTAACCTCCTCATTTACTGTGTGAGTAAAGTGATATAAAGTAGGGACTTGAACTTAGGGCTCCAATGTCTCAGAAAAACAGCATAATTTCAGAATTGTATCTCTCATTTTCACTGCAAGATTTATCCCAGATCTGGGAAAACAATGTTTTTGTAAAAAGTTCACATCTCAATACATTTTCAGAAAACATTTTTTGCTGAAATGTTGCCAATTATCCCTAACAAGAATACAGAATGTAATACATAGCACAGAGTGACTCTAGAAGAAATAGACTTTAATGAGTCTTACATCCTTTCTACTGCAACTGAGGTGTTCTGGGGAAACTGCCTGCTAGGCTAGAGCCAAGAAAACTTATGAAGCTGTCACAAAAGCCTAAGAGAATCAGTCCCGTTTACCTAAAAAGGACACTTTTTATTATTAAGTAGCATAATAATCACAGGACATGATGACAATGTATTGTCCTTTCAGGACTGCTCTCACGAGACTCTTCATCCTTTCCACTCAGAAGCCATGTTTAATAAGTATTAAATATTTTCCCCAAGGTAGTCAGCATCAGAAGGTCTAACAGCTCTTGGTTACTAAGGAGCTTAGCACTAGCAATAAGGAAAAATGATTGAGAAATATTGATTTTTTATTTTCATGATCTTGATAATGGTCTTAATCAAGCTTTACTACTGTCTTTTGTTTTATATAATGTTATTCAGAGTAATTTCATATATATACGATGTCGTCATAGCTGAGTGTTTGGGCTTAAGTGATAAATCCTAGGAAATCGTGAAGCTGAGACTGCTGTGCTATCTTCAGTTCACTGTGTTTTGTCTAGTTACGTACGGGACTCCAAAGAAGCAGAGAAATATTTGTAACTATAAATCAGGACCAGTCATGTGCATGTTTGTTTGTGACCTTAGTCCTACTTTGATGTGAGAATCACTTCCTGATTTTTAAGCACCCTGGGCATCTCTTTCACTTTATGAATAGTTACTTTTATACCAAATAATGTGTTATGCTTTGACAGCACGATCAGAGACATTTTCTGTTTCACACATTAGGCACAGGGCACCACCTACTAGTGGCATAAGAAGTGCCTGGCCATGGATATCCAGTGTGGCAACAGGAAACAGGCAGGAAGGTGCAACCAACAGCAAACAATTTTGTCAGAACTGCTTCAGTGTTTTGTGTAACCAAAACTTGTTACTGCCATAGGGAGGCCACAGCCACACTGGAGTCCATATAGAATAACAGAAATCTGTGTTGGTTTTGATGTAGAAGTCCACAAAATGCTGGAATTAGGATCATAAAGAAGAAAGTGTGGAGTGTGTTTCAGAAGATTGCTACTGGGATCCCTCATGTGCTACTCTGTACTGTCTACAGAGCTACTGTGGTGGATCTCCCAATTGAAGGTTGTTTTTTCTTTTTAAGAGTGGTAAAAATTCCAGTTATTTGAGAGATATGGTCAACTAAATTTAAATTAATTCAGAGAGGGTAGAGGTTCCAATCTTTATCTTTTAGAAAAAAAAGTAGCAAAACCCAAATTATATCTTAGAAAATATGTTGAAACAGGCTTTCATTTCATAGTCTTTTTGATGTATTGAAGGTAGTTTTTATGATGTCATCCAGGTAGTTTAAATAAACTGTTTGCATATAAGGTTAACAAGCTGCAGTGCTAACAGTCTGTGTGGGATTATATTAGAATTAATTTGATCAATTACTTTTAGTTCCAGAGGTCTCCAGATGAGACAGAAGCCAGCATACGCAGTTTGGCAGATGAAGAATCAGTGCAGTCAACACATGCCGTGAAGGTAATGAACATTCTTTTAAACTTCATTTTTCATCCAGAGTAGAGAAGCCAACTAAGCCCAGACATTGCTGCTCAGAGCAGCCAAAATGATAACTATAAATTATCATAATAGAGAGTCCATGGCTCACATGCAGTTGTGAAGGATAAAATAAGTATTCTTCCATCAAGGTGATACTGTTAAACCCAGAATTTTCATTACAGATTGCCCGGGAGCGCATGAAAATTCCTCTACCTTGAGATGCACATTCTAAATTAAAAGATTGCAGAGCATTTTCATTTTATAAACTGCTCAAAATAAGAAGCTGGGAAAAACATCATATAGTCAAATCAAGGAAAACCTCTCTGACACTGCATTTCATTTCCACAACTGCACTGAAATAGTGGAGGATCAGGTCTGAAGGCCAGCTCTCGCAGGAGGCAGTGGGAGGCACACCAATGAAGGGCTGCCATGGGCTCAGCACTGCCCAGCCTTTATACCACTGATTCATACACAGACCTCCTGCTGATTCAATAGCATCTTCTGACTGTGCTAGAACCTGTAAAGCAGGACCACAGATCTTCAGCATTCAACAGCTGCAGCAAACAGTCACTCAAGCAGAAGATGAACATTTTATGATAATGACAAAAAATTCTTATTGGCCAGAACTAAATGGTAGCTTAGCAGAAATTGGAATAAAACTGTGACAACAAATGCAAAAATGTATTGCACCGTGCACATACACCCTACTTTCTGCCAAATGTATTTCCTTTGCTTTCCTTCTCTCTTTAAGCAAGCCCCATGTTCTTAAGGTGAATGTGAAATTCAGAGCTCCTGTTTTATACTACATAGAATTAAGCTAACAAACCGTCTTCACTATAAATCTGATTTATCAGTTGACAAAGAGATTACTATTGTTACTTGGTCCTTGTTACTATTTTATGGAATTGCAGGGGTTGTAAGGGACATTCAGAGATCATCAAGTCCAACCCCCCTGATAAGACAGGTTCCCTACAACAGGCCAGACAGGTAGGCATCCAGACAGGGCATGACAGTCTCCATAGAAGACTCCACAAACTCTCCGGGCAGCCTGTTCCAGTGCTCCATCACTCTTACTGTGAAGAAGTTCTTATGCATGTTTGTACAGAAAATTCTGTGTTCAAGTTTTAGGTCTTTACTCCTTGTTCTTTCACTACACAGCACCAAGAAAAGCCTGGCCTCATTCGTTTGTCTCCCAGCTCCATTCAGATATTTATAAATGTGATTCTGTGGTAAATATTTATCAGATCCTCCTCTCAGACTTATTTTCCCCAGGCTGAGCAGTCCCAAGTCACTCAGCTTTTCCTTTTATGGGAGACCCTCCAGGCCCTTAATCATCTTTGCAGCACTCCACTGGACTCCTTCTAGGAGATCCCAGTCTTTTGTGAACTGGGGAGCTTAGAACTGGGCACAGTATTCTAAATATGTCCCTCTCCTCTCCTCTCCTCTCCTCTCCTCTCCTCTCCTCTCCTCTCCTCTCCTCTCCTCTCCTCTCCTCTCCTCTCCTCTCCTCTCCTCTCCTCTCCTCTCCTCTCCTCTCCTCTCCACTCCTTTCCTCTTTTCTCCTCTCCTCTCCTCTCCACTCCTTTCCTCTTTTCTCCTCTCCTCTCCGCCATTCCATTCCATTCCATTCCATTCCATTCCATCCTATCCTTAGCTTTGTTCAAAATCTGGTTGATCAGTATTGCTCATCACTTCAACTTCACTCCAAAATTCTGTGATAGCAGAGCTATAAGTAGGATTGCAGCCCTGGACTTCATATCAACCATGTTCTCTTCTGTAAGTTACTTGGAGGAATTCCATAGGTTAAGGTCCTGGAAAGTAAGAGAGTCCAAGAGAGATGGGTGGTATTCAAGCATCATTTACTTCAAGCTCAAGATTGGTGCACCCCTATGAATAAGAAGTCAAGTAAAGGGGGTAAGAGACTTGCATGGATGAGTAAGGAGCTCCTGGCAAAACTTAACAGAAGTATGCAGAATGTGGAAAAAGAGACAGGTCTCTTAGCAGGAATATAAGAAGTCAGAGTATGCATGATGCAATGAGGAAGTCTAAGGCCCACCTGGAATAAAACTTTTCAAAAGATGTCAAGGACAACAACAATAAAAAGCCTTCTTGAAATACATCAGTAGCTAAAGGAAAACTGGGGAGAACATGAGCTCACTGCTGAATGAGGTGGGTGCCCTGGTGAAGAAGGATACAGAGAAGGCAGAGTTATGATTGTTTTCTTTGCTTCTCTCTTTACTGCTAAGGCCAGCCTTCAGAAGTCCCAGACAATAGAGACAAGCACAGTTTTGGAGAAGGGAAGACTTCCCCTTCATTTAGACAGACCTGACCCCACAAATCCATGAGCCTCAATAGGATGCATTCACAAGTGCGAAGGCAGCTAGTGGACACCACTGCTGAGCCACTCTCCATCTATGTGGAAAGGTCATGGAGAATGGGAGAAGTGTATGAATATTGGAAGAAAACCATTCTCATTCCAGTCTTCAAAAAGTGCAAGAAGAAGGGCCCGCAGAACTACAAGCCAGTCAACTTCACCTCTTCCCCTGGGCAAGAGACAGAATAACTTATCCCAGATGTCATTTCTAAGAATGTGGAGTTTGATGAAGGTGATTGTCACTAGTCAGCATCAATTCATCAAGGATAAGTCATGTTTAACCAATCTGGTAGTCTTCTGTGGGAATGACTGGCTGGGTAGATAAGGAGAGTGGTGGATGTTGTCTATCTCAACTTTGGCAAGGCTTTCAACTCCATTTCATGTAACAACTTCATAGGTAATCTCAGGAAGTGTGGGTTAGATGACCACACAGCGAGGTGGATAGAAGAATGACTGACTGGCAGAGCTCAGAAGGTTTTGATCAGTGGCAGTGTAGTTGGAGACCTGTAGCTAGCAAAGGCCCCCAGGGGACAATACTGAGTCTAGACTTGTTTAGTTGATCTTTGTCATTGATCTGGATGAAGGGGTAGAGTGCGTCCTCAGCAAATTTGCTAATTCACTTCTGAGAGGAGGCAGTGCTCACTGAGACCTGGACAGGCTGGAGAGTTGAGCAGAGAGGAATGTTACGATGTTCCTCCCCTGCACCTGGGGAGGAATAACTGCATGCATCAGCAGAGGTTAGACGCTGATCTGCTGGAAAGGAACTCTTCAGAGAAGGACATAGTTGTCCAATGGACATCAGGTTGGCCATATGCCAGCTAAGTGCCCGTGTGGCCAAGAAAGCCAATGATATCCTGGGATGCATTAAAAAGAACGTGGCCAGCAGGGCAATGTGATTCTCTCCCTCTATTCTGCCCTAGTGAGGCCACATCTGAAGCACTTACTCAGTTCTGGGCTCCCCAGCTCAAGAGAGCCAGTGGAGGGCTACAGAGATGTCTGAGGGCCTGGAAAAACTCTCTGATGAGAAGCGGAAAAGTAAGCAGGGCCTGTGTGACCTTGAAAAGACTAAGAGGGATCTTCTGTGTGCATACAAATATCTTAAGGGAGGATATCGAAAGAGTGAAGCCAGGCTTTTTGTGATGCTACGCAACAGGACAGGAGCAACAGGAACAACCTGGAACAGAGAAGTTCCATCTGAACATAAAAAAAAATTATTTACTGTGGGGGTGAGAGAGCCCTGGAACAGGCTGCCCAGAGATGTTGTGGAGTCTCCCTCTCCAAAGATATTCCAGCTCCCTGGATGCTTACTTACATTGCAGCCTGCTGTAAGGAATCTGCTTTAGTGTAAGGCTGGACTCAATGATCTCCAAAGTTCCCCTCCAAACTCAGCTGTTCAGTGTGTGATTCTCTGTGTGATATAACTAGATTTACTTGCCAAGTAAATTAGTACATTCTAAATGAGAGTTGGCTATGCAGACACTTAATGTGGTTTAGCCAATCCATTTTAAAAGTTAATTCAGATTGATTTTTCTGCATGTTCTGGACAAAACCATCAGCTCTTAAAACAGCTAACTCTGAAATGGAAATTGAAATACTATTTATTCCAGGGATATAGTTTAAAATCTTACTTGCTAGCTCCTCTAAGAGTAATCTTGCTTGTCTGTAGTGTATGTACTATACTTAGACATGTTTTTGAAAGAACTGAAGTCTTCTTTTTCCTTTCTTTTTTTCCCATTTAAAGAGCTTCTGTGTTACATTTACTTGGCAATAGAAGATTCCTACAGGAGTGCCACTCAACATCTTGGGACCTTAGACCAGCATTAACTGTGAAATTTGTAATACATGTTTTCATGTCATGCTTTAGGAGCTGTTGGAAATGTTCTGAACAACAACAACAACAAAAAATTAACAAACTACTGTTACATGACAAAAGTGCAGAATAGAGGTTACGAGTATTGCTAATTTTATGTTCAAGTCAAAATGGACTGCCTCAGAGGAGTTATTCCAAAATTAATACTGCAAAGTAAACCATACAGCTCCAATCTTCCATCTAATTAAAAAGTAATGACAGTAGACTGGAATGTGGCACATTAAAGACTCCCATTAGCCACCATCAGTCCTTGGTGGCTGAACAAAGTGTGACAAGAAAGATGACTGTGAAATGGGGCTTGCTACCAACTTCCCTAGTCACATAGAAGTACTTAGGATATTTTCTTAGAGTATGGCATTACTTAACATGTTTTAATTATTTATCAAATTCAGAGCAGGAGAGGAACTCTTACCATTAACAAAGCTGAAGCATGCTTTGTTCTACTGGAAAGAACTGTTAGTATATCACTAGTTTGGCACTAGCACAAGCAGCCCCAGTTGTTGACTGATTGATAAATAGACAGATAGAAGAGCAATATTTATTACATATATGTGCTGTAGAGATAAGTTAGAGGAAGACTTATGAAGTGCCTCCCTGAGTTAGTACAACAAATTTTACTGGCAGTCAATAAAGATTTGTGTTCCTAACCTTCTTGGTGATTTTGATGAGAAATTAAAGATATGTCTGCCTAAGAAAGTGCAATTGTGTAACATCTTAGTATACTGCTCCTAAATTAATTAAGTGCCCCTGGAGAGTTTCTTTTCTGATAGCACACACTAAAATTGCTGCTACAATGGCTGTTATTACTATCAGTGCCAGAGGTTAGCCTAGATAAACTGGGACGTCATTGTGTGTGCAGATGAGTCTGAAGAGGACGACATATCTGACAAATAGATACTGAAAGACATTTGGAGGAAAAGGAGTTATTAATTTAGGATAACATCTAGGAACGTTTAGGGATAGGAAAAACCTTAGGATTTTTAGATTTTAAGTTAAAAATTGCAAGATAGACCAGTTTTCTGGTATTTCACTCCTGTGAATATTCGACTTCACTTACAACTGTAATAATGAAATGGTTATATTATGTTTACAGGTATTCAGTAGGTCATGAAGAAGGTTTTCACAGTTTTCACATCTGGTCTTAACATTTTATCTTTTTCTTTCAGACCAGTTGGTACTTCAAAGATCCAAGTGTAGTAAATCTTCCAAAATAAAATCTAGAAATTCCTAGCAAAGTGTCACATGTTTAGATCTTAAGCAATCTAAATCTTATCACACAGCATAATCTTGCCTAGGAACCACACAAAAATGTAAGCTTTCAATGTGTATGCAAAGCACATTCAGAAATCAAAGCCTTTACCTGTGGTTCCAGCACTGTATTTTTGTACCTATGGAAGAGATGCTCTATCTTTATGGAACTTTCTACCTTCCCTTTCAAACTAGCAGTTAGGCTCATGGGAATAGTAAAAACCAAATTTTCTATGAAAAAGATATCCCTCTTATTCACCTTCGTGTCATACTTTATGTCCTACCCCAGAGCAGGACCCTTACAGCATACATGCAATTGCAAGACTTCATTCTTATGTAGCTAATATAAGGATATTTTGAGAAACAATAAACTACACTGAAGAAACGAAAAAGCTTTAATTAACTGTGGAGCAAATTGATTCAATTTTCTATTTGGTAAAGGCTATTTAATATTCCTTCTTGAATGTACAAAGATTTCTCTGGGACTGCTGAAGCAAAATAGTAATAATAGAAGTAGAGCACATTCACTGAAATGTCTAAGCTACACTACCAGCTCCACGATGTAGAAGATTTATTTAAAGTACTGTTGGCTACTTGATCTCCTAGGGGCATGGCTATGTGAGCAAGTAGAACGCTCTGGTACAAACACATTTGCAAGCCTTTTCATGTAAAGATCTGTATGTGTGAAAGCTACACTTAAGCTTGTATAAAGCTGTACCAAACAAAAAAAAAGGTTAATGTTTGAGCTCATGCTTGAAGCTGAGCCTGCATTTCTCACAGTGAGTGAGCAAAGCAGTCAGGGCTGGCAGAGCTCTGTGGGTGCAGCTGCTTGCATAGGGGCAGCTGGTAGCCCTGATGGGGCAAAAAGGGTTCCTAAAGTCTTCCCTAGAAATGTCTTAGATCCTGCCTCAGTTCAAAGGTGTCTGTTTAAACCGTGGCCAAACACAGCAGTTTGTCAGATTAATGTGTACCATGGGGCTGATGTCAAGTTTATGCTGCCCAGAGGGGCAGGACAGAACATAAACACCTCCACATCGGTACTGGCTTGTGGTAGCGTTACCTTATGTGACATGAGATCTAACCTCAGAACCAGCCATTAGTAGTGGGAAAATTAAGAACAAGGAGCCCATCGCTGTTACAATAAGTGGAGAAAAGATACAGAGTGATATACAAAAGACAAAATATATAGATAGAGCTTTGTAGCTTTTCTAGATTTTGCTGCTTGATATATTGCAATAAAAGACATGAGGATGTATTAGTTCCTCATACCTCTGAAATCTATGAATAAAATTTATGGCTAATTACTATTCACCAGAGAGAATTAACAAGTGGGATATAGTCTTGTTTACATCTCATCACACTGAAAATAATCCCTTGGTCATAGATCACGGGAGTCAAAATTCTTTTGGCAGGGGAGAATTACATACAGCACAGAAAGGTCTATACTGCCTTTAAACATTTATAGTTTAAGACATCAGTAAGTAATTGAAAAAATAGAAAAGACTAATGAAAAGTACAGTAAAACTGGTGGGTATGAACTGACAGAAACATTAAAAACCTGTTTTTCTCAGGGGTCTCCTCAACATCAGTAAGAAACTCAGATGGTGTCAAGGAGTAAGTTCTTTACTGTGAGAGTGGTGAGGTGCTGGAACAGCTGCCCAGAGAGGCTGTGGATGTCCCGTCCCTGGAGGTGTTCAAGGCCAGGTTGGATGCGGCCCTGGGCAGCCTGGTCTAGTATTAAATGGGGAGGTTGGTGGCCCTGCATGTGGCAGGGGGGTTGGAGATTCATGATCCTTGAGATCCCTTCCAACCCTGTCCATTCTGTGATTCTGTGAGTAGTATTGCAGTATGCATTAATTCCTGGATAAAGAATTGGTAAAGAGCCTGCTCTGAGGTAGAGCTATCTTTATTAACTCTAGGGCTTCATTTAAGGTATGATAGCTCTCCAGCTTTCCTTTTGTTAGAAACTGTTCCCTATATGCACTCAGTCACACACACACAAACACTAAGTCTTGTCCAACCAGAATACAAATTTCCGCATGCTGATTTTAGTGATTCAAAACTCAGTGTACTTATGAACTCACATAGAACTGTTAGGAAATCAGAATTTAATAACAGTCCATAACAGTTTTGTTCCAAATATACAATATTTTTTTTAAATACGAAGGCTTTACTATTCAAAATAGGATTTTATCTTCTCTGGTGAAAGAGGCTACAGAAGTCTTAAGGGTTATTTGTGCCAGATGGCACCATTAAAGAGTTCTTTCTGCCTTCCTGCTTTGGGCCAGCCATTCAGCAGTCTTCTCTTCTGGTATTTCTTGAACATGAAGCTATGTCAATCATTCATAACACTTAGGAATCAAGACAGTTGGGAAAGATTGTGTCCACAAACAGTGGCTCTCCTCATGTGCTACGAGCCAGCCAGAGGCTGACACCAATGTTTTCTTCTCTGGTTGTGTGCCTGCAGCTGGTGCTCATGCTGAAGCCATCCCCTCGTGGATGGACAAGTCTGCCTCTGGTAATCCATCTGCCAATGGGCGGTGGAGCAACAAAGACACCTACTGTAGAGGAGAAATGAAATGCTGTTGCCTTAAATGCTGCTTGTGTTCTGGGACACAGTTGTGCAGCAAGTCTCAGAAGGTGTAAATTCGTGTGGGAAGTTAAATTGGCTCAAAAAAAACCCTGTCTAACTCAGCAGTGATCAATTAAACTGTAAGACGTTTTTGATTGGGCCAAAACATACAGTGCTTGTAAGCATGCTTGTAAGCACCTAGCACAGTGGGCTCCCAGTTGATGACATGGGCTCAAGCGTGCAATCGCACTGCAAAATACTAATATGTTATCTGATTTCATTATTATTATTCAGTGAATGTCGTAAAATGCAGTAAGCTAGTTTAGCTCTGTGGTGTTGAAGCATTACAAGTAAACAGTCTCTAGCTTGCCAGAAGTCTAATTACAACTCACTGCAAGCAGACAAATGAACGTATCTGTGCTCTCAGTTTGCAGGGTGGGCACATCAAAGTGCTTGATGAATGGTGATGAATTCATGATTCCCTGCTATATATTTTTTTCAAAGCATAAGATTTGATATCTGTTCAAAGTACAAAAGAGGGGATAAACAAGCATCAGTCATTTTTAACGAGAGGTTCAGCAGAGGGAAGGAACAAAATCTGTCTTCTGTTTATGCTACACATAAAAGAAACAAATTCAAATGCAGAGTT
Source organism: Centrocercus urophasianus (assembly GCF_019232065.1). NCBI lineage: Eukaryota > Metazoa > Chordata > Aves > Galliformes > Phasianidae > Centrocercus > Centrocercus urophasianus. The sequence continues at coordinate 2,022,271 of NW_024884878.1, forward strand.
TCTGTAGGAAAGCAATGAGAAGAAATACAACTCTTACATATAAAACATAAAATCCACATCCTGACAGAGACATTTTGGAGAGCAAAAAAGAGAAAAATAGATGCAGGTGACAATCACTTTGCTGCATCATGCACAAACAGACCTAGATAAAATAGCCTGCTAGCTCCAAAAAAGCATCTCTGGTATGGAGTGGAAACTCCCACTGATACCAGGATAGTCCCTGTGGATGTCAGGGGCCATGGCCTCTGCCCAGCAACTTTGCTACTGCAAGACGCGGTCCAGACACAGCTGTGTAGCACAAGGTTTACTCCACAGTCAGTAGCAGTTAGTGCTTTCAGACTGAAGTATTTTGACAGGTAGGAGGATAGAAGGATACCATGGCAGAAAGCCATGGTACCAGCATCGAGGAAAGGGGGAGAGCCCCTGCCAAAATACACTCCCTAAAAGCTAGCTGCTTACTATAATCGCACATCATTTATTGAACATGAAAGACAGTCTGAGACAAGCAGAGTGCAGTGACCTTGCAATTTATTTCACTTTTCTTTGTCACAGACAAGACACTTTTGGGTCAGATGAAGGTTCTTATCCACTCTCCAACCAATACATGCTTTTTCCTCCCCTTATATTAGCTTTCTCTACACAGACCAATTAGGAAAAATTCCTCCTCAGAAGTCAGTAGCTCAAATACAGTGCAGGTGTTTATACTGACCTGTCTCAAATGCTTGCTGTGAAACATAGTCTTGGTGATCTCCAGATAGCACACAGGCCCTGTCTTACCGACCTCAGCTATGCCTGCCAGAGCAGAAAGGGTGACCAGGAGTCCTCCTGCAGAGGCTGGAAAATTCACTTGTCCTTGCCCGGTGCACCCTGATACCAACAACTTGGACAGCCAGAAAAGTAATTCAGAGTTTTGTTTTTCCGGTATTTCTTTGGGAGCATGTTAAGGTCTCAGAGATTTTCACTGCTGGAATGTTCTGCTCATATTAAACATGTCTGGGCAATTTAAGGCAACAGATGGATTTACTGAGTTTGAACGGGTTATTTTCTTTCACAGCAAACATCAGCAGGTATAGCATGACTGTGCAGAGCAGGGTGCATGAATATGCATGAACATAATAATTTTTTGGATGCTCCCCAGTGTCCATTGAATACTCCCTGGAAACTTGGCATACTACATTTACCTGTAGACAACCAGGGTTAATATACTACTGACACATAAGCAGATAAAAAGTTGTGGGCAACTTTTGGCAGGTGACCATCTATTGACGTGACAAACGTGTTGCTTTCATGCCAAGCAACCATTCATGTGCTGCCTTTTTGTAATCCACAGTTTAGCTTACACAGACAGGGGAGTTCAAAGATCTGTTCTTATGAAATATATATTTTGTATGTGTAAATATAATTTATTTACTTAATGAGCTTGCCTGCAGAAAATCATGCTGCTCAGAATAAGAAACCACTGTCAGCGTACTCATCAGCAGGTCCAGCAGTAGTCCTCTGGCAAATATCCCCTTGTTTCATATAGAATGTAAAACTCATGCTTTAGTTCCACTAGTTAATATTCAGAGAGTGCTTGCTATTATTCTCCCAGGAAATAACTGAACTATTTCATTTTGCCTGAACAGTTCTTCCTCATTTGTTAATGAACTCTTCTCTCTTTCTGTTCCACAGTGCATTAATATGATTTACATTTGCTTGCCTTTTTCTCTTGGTTTGAGGACAAAGAATTTGACAGTGCAATACGCAGTCCAAGTTCTTTTTCCTTAAAAATGAAATAGAAGCAAAACATTCAGATCTTTTATAATCAATGACTGAAGAGGAATTTAGGTTTTAGGATTTTTTTTATTAGAAAATACTTTACAAAATGCTCTAAGAGTCGAGGTTAATGTTACATAAGACAAAAACAGGCAAGATAAGTAGTAAGATGTTCATGCCCTCAGCCTTAGCAACCTTTACCCCTAGACACTTAGGATGCCACTAAACAACAATATGCAGCAGCAGATTCTTTTCCCTTGCAGTGGTCTTGTAAAAAAACCACAAAGTTTCAGTACCATTAGGGTCACCAAGAAACTTCTGAATTTCCGAGTGAGCTGGAATGCCACACAGTGGATGTAGCAGAGAATCGTTGAGAGGTCCCTCCACAGTCCCTTCTCTGCTTCATAACACTTAAAGCCATGCAAACAAATGTCATGCTCAAAGAGTTGGAGAAATAAACATGGTCTGGTGTGAGAATGTGGCTGGGGAAAATCAGCTCATGAAAGCCAAACATTACATTACTTTTGGACTTCATTAGACTTATTTTTTTGTACAATCATAACCTCAGCTGTTGCTCTGGGGATTATAATGTAATATTTTAATTCTCAGTATTTCAGGCATCAGTTAGCAAATTTTTTGAGATAGTCATTATTTGTGTAACATAAAATATATCCACTTTATCTACTTTCCATGGTGTCCAATGAGAGGACAATGCAGGCATCTTCCTTGATTAACTTTGATTCAAGGAATTGAGCTAAATCTTAATACATGTGCACTATTAACACTCCAACTACACTTCATGTCAGCTCAGTGCATTTTACAGAAAAACTCCTTAAAAACCGTATTTCACAGAATCACAGAATGGCCAGGGTTGGAAGGGACCTCAAGGATCATGAATCTCCAACCCCTCTTCCACAGGCTGAGCCACCAGCCTCCCCATTTAATACCAGACCAGGCTGCCCAAAGCCTCATTCAGTCCAGCCTTGAACACTTCTAGGGACGGTGGCATCCACAACTTCTCTGGGCAGCCTGTTCCAGCACCTCACCACTGTCTCTGTGAAGAATTTCCCCTTGACATCCAACCTAAATCTTCCTTCCCTCAACTTAAAACCATTTCCCCTTGTCCTGCTGTTACCTACCCTTTCAAAGAGTTGATATTTCAAGCTGCTTTATGATGGACGATCATTACTCTCTTCAGTGGAGCCTTAGGTCCTGTCTTCTTCATCATCATCTCTGCTTTAGCACAGCCTTTCGAGATGGATGCTGTGGAATATCTCTCCTAGCACTAAAGATGGCTCGTAGCTCCAAATCATCCAAAACATCTCCAAGGAGTTATGAGAGCCCCTGCACATTGTCAGAATTATAATGATATTTATAGTAAGGATATACTTAGGTTACTTTCAATTCCTCTTTTTCTATTGTTTCCATGCAGAATTACTTGTAATTCTTGGCGTTCTTGCTATCAAAGCTCACCATTCTGGCCTACATCAAAAAAAGGCTGCTTGGGTAGACTCAAATACTCCATGGGGTTTCCCAAGGTTCGCACTGAAATATGTGGGTATCATCCAAACAACTAGATGTTACCATACATGCTTGAGGCAGTTTATTCTTCCCTATTTCCAAGCAAAACAAATCTTTGCTGGTGGACATTGAGAAATACAGCATGCTTCTCAATTACTTTAATTTTTTTTTTAAATATGTTATAAAATTAAATATAAATATCCAAGCTTAATGATTTATAAATAACCCAGAATTTTATATTCCTCCATTGAGCATGGTGATAACTTTTATTTCATTTTAGATCATGATGTATAAATCTAGATCTTCAAAACCAGCTGCTAATCTTGATGTCTCCTTCTGGAACAGAGCTGAAAGGAATGTCAGAACATCTGAAACAAAGGTTGCCCCGTGTTGTCATTTCTTCCAGATGACAATAGCACTAGATGTAGAACTATGCAAATGTAATGACAGTAACTGAAAGAGAAAGGGGAAAAAATCTCACAAAGAGGATGAATATTGATTTAGACAAGAGGAGGAAATTTGATGCTCAGAGGAAAAAAACAAGGTATTGCCAGAGCACAAGAGTAGGAAAGAGCAGGTAGGATGCAATGTGGAATAATCATTGTATTATTATGTGATCCAGACCACAATATAAATGCAGTCAAAGTAGGGAAATTTAATCACAAAACATTAATCACAAATTTTTGAGATTCAGAAATTTTGAGAATCAGAAATGTTTTGAGATGATTATCAACAATTACCAGCATCGTTCCTGTGCTTACTGCATTTCCGTTTGCTTTATCTGTGTTGCTGATGGTTCTTCTATACAAAGTTGTTTCCATCAGTTCTCTTTGTAGCAGCATCTGTGAAAGTATCAGAGCAAATAAGGGCAAATGAAATGCAGAAGCTAGAAAAGAACAATTCTGGAAAGAAAGAAAAAAATAGCTGTATAATAGCACAAGAAAGAAAAGGAAAATAAAAACAAATAGTCAACTTAGCAACATACTGAAAGATGGGCAGAACAGTTCACCATATTTTACCAGATTTTATTTAGACATGAAATATTATTTTTTCTAACATGAAATTTTTGTCTCAAGTTTTCCCAAAATCAGAATGAGAAGAAAAATAGTTCATGCTCTAAAAATGGATCTATGCATTTTGTCAGACAGGAGACAGATGAGCATTAGCAGTGGGATGAATTAGAGATTTCTTGTGATCCATTCCAATTCTGCCTCCTACAATCCCACGATAAAGCAAAAAGCTATCACAGGCTCAGATACACAAAAATAACTGATCAGGTTGAACAAATATGAGACACGAGATCTTTTTTTTTTTTTTTTTTTCAAAGAACTCTGAAGAAAATACTATGTACAGGATTTATATTGTGACAGAATGATCTCAGTGGTTTTGGTTCATGTTTTAGGATTACTATCTTGCTACACATGAATTGGAACACTTGTTTGTGTTGGATGCTTCCCTTTTAAAAATTCCCCTGTGGCTTCTTTTTCAGATATAAATAAAGTTGGAAAAAATATGTGAAGTGTGGATGAAGGAGATAAACAACACATCCAGACTCCCTGGTACCATTCAGTGGTAGCAGATGCCAAAAATAACAAGTTTTACAAACTTAATGCACCAGTCACCTTTTTCAAGAAAACTGTGAGGCAAGAAAAAAGAGTTGCATTCTGCACCTCTCAGTAGTTACACATACCCATAAAACAGAGATATCTTTGATGCAGTGAATGAATCCTGTGCTTTTTGTTCATTTATGGCTACAGTCTAAAACTGAGCAAAAGCCTATGGGAGCTGCGTAGATTCAGAGGTGAGAGGTTCTGTCCTGCAACCTAGAAGAAAGGGGCCCATCTGTCTCCCTGTTGTATGAAGGCCACTTTAGAAAGACACTGTTCAGACTATTGTGTACTAAAGACATAAAGTTATTGATCTGTGCTCTGAGCACTGAGTTATACAAAAACAAATGAACAAACAAAAACTATGTTTTCATTGATACATAAAATGTTTCTGTTAATAGTCCGGAAAGAAAATTGCCTGGTTTTGACATGGCTCTTTGACATCTCATCATGAGATTTATGTGATAGCAACTAGTAGCCATGTCCCAGTGGTTTCAGATAGCTTTGTAAAGATGTGTCTTTTAAAGTGCAAATTACAATAATTACTCAAAACTGTGAAATGTTTTTTCCTAAACACAGCAAACTATGTAAGGCCACCAGCCAGTGGTCTGCAATAGTTTTGATCCAGTTGACTACCATCTTTCAATATTGCAAGTAACTTTTTATTTCTTTGTTTTTTAGTGTTTTCCTTATCCTTTTGGACAAATAACAGATGGAGCATGTTTTATCTGCCTAACAAGATGATACTTGTGATTACTTTATGATACTTTTCTGCTGCACACCTCCATAGTTTTTGTGATTGAATTCAATATCCACTTACAAAGGAGCATGAAGGTAGACTCCAGTGAAATTATTTTTATGTTAAGTTTTGACACATACATTTCTTCACTAGCATAGCTACTTTATCAACCTAGAAATGGAGCGATCACTAAGTTTGCAGTTAACCACCAGAGGGAGTTTACCTAGCTCCACATCTAGCACAAAATACCATCTCAAGAAGAAAGGAGGGAAGGAAGGGAGAGAGAGAAAATATTTCTGACTATAAATTTTAAAATAAAGTCTGATAATGCATCTCTGAAATAGGAAAACATGAGTGGTAACGCTACAATATGTTCTAAGTATAATCTGTGTTTCCAAGTGTGTTTTAAGCACTTAAGTTAGAAAAGAAAGTCTTCTAGTTTGTTGATTTAATCAAGTATCATGCTGCTTCTGCAGCTTTGACACGTCTGGGGAGAAAAAAAAAATCTAATGCACTGTTTTTCTTTAAGGAAAAAAAATTACAAAATCTTTTGACTGATGAAATTTTCCAGGAATAACATGCTCATCTAAAATAATAGGTTCCATATCAGCATGCTGACTTAGTGCACAAAAACATGTTTTTGACAATAACTTAGAACAAAAAGCTCGCTGGTCCAAAATAGCATTTGCTTTATTTTTTTATACTTCTGATTAAATAACAGCATGAGAATTTCTTAAGTTGATGATTTATGCTTACAATTTTTTTAATAGAAATGGCTTCTTAGTAACATTTGTTCTCCAAACCAGAAAACTCACAATGCATTCCTGTCATACTGAGGTCATCATTACAAATTCACTAATGTTTTCAATTTGATTTCATTTTGATATTCTGGTGCTTGGATCTAGAAAATAGTACTTAGTGTCTAGAAAACAGGATTTAGTTAGTATTTAAGTTTTTGTCCATCAGTGTCAGAGAAGACTTCTATTTCTTCTAAGTTTTAAATTGCTTAAGTCAAAATACATAAGTCCTGGAAAAAAACAATATCAAAGAAACGTATCCCATGTAGTATTCAAAGGAGTTACATTAATTGTAGTCTTCTCTTGGTATGCATACACTGCTTATATCACACAGAAAGATGAAGATATATCACACACCCATAATTCAACCCTGAACCCCACACTTAGGCAATGCTGAGAATCAAATAAATGGCCACACTTTTATTTACCTGCCCATGTCATCTCTGTCAGCTTTCCAGACATCTCCTGGAGGCTCCAGCTGTATCCAGAGCACATCACTCTGCACCTGTGCACAGAGGGTAAGATGTGCTAGCACAGACTTTCAGTCCTCCCAGAACCATGATGATAGGGAAGTCCATTTGGTACATGGCCTACCCTCAGCCTGCTCTTATCTGGGCAGAACAAAGCGAGCAGTCACTCCAACTCCTTAGCAGCCAGCTGTACACTTCTGTCCAGGTGCTGCTGCATCTCCTTGCAAGGGATGGCAGTAGAGACCAGGACTCATGCAGAACACCCTTGGGTGCAATTCTGGCCCAGGTCTATGCAGGTACCATAAGCTTTTCTGTGAGGCAGAATCTGCCCTATCACTGCATGGGAATTCTTCGTCCCCTTCTGCACGGAGGCAGTGCTGCTCTAACCCAGGGAGATGCTGGATTTTGTCTGCTCTAGGCAGCTGATGGGTCCAGTAGTGGCTCCTACTGTTCCAAGAGCTCCAAGTGGATTTTTTTCCTCGGCAGAAGCAGGCATTTTCCCAGCAGGTGCCTGTTGATGGTACAGCAGCTTTTAGGCCGTCCTGAATGGTCCTGGGGCTGTGAGGTAAGACTTTGTAATCACTCATCTAGCTACACACCTCTGCAAAGCAGAGGTTTGTATGCATAGCATTCCTGTCTATAGTGCTGACAAACCCGAGGGAAATGTAGGAACAACAAAGAACAGAGGTCCTATCCCAACCACTAAATAAAAATGATCCTCCCACATAATAAAACAAAGAGAGGGTAAAGGGAATCAACTTTTTACAAAGATAGACAGTGATAGGACAAGGAGGAAAGGTATAAGCTCAAGGAGGGAAGGTTTAAATTGGATGTCAGTAAGAAGTTCTTCACAGAAAGAGTGCTGAGGTGCTGGGACAGCTGCCTAGAGATGCTGTGGATGCCCCATCCCTGGAAGTGCTCAAGGCCAGGTTGGATGCAGCCCTGGGCAGCCTGGTCTAGCATTAAATGGGGAGGCTGGTGGCCCTGCATGTGGCAGGGGTTTTGGAGCTTCATGATCCTTGATGTCTCTTCCAACCATCTGGCCTACCAGGTCACTGACAGCTGCTCCCACAGCTTTGAACTCCTCCTGAAGGAGTGCTCCTGCATGACACACTGAATGCACTGATTTATGAAGAGGAACCTGGACATGTTTGTTGGATTAGATTCTTCAAAATAATTCAAAAAGCTATGTCTTGAAATATTTAATTCCACAGAATGGCTGTGTTTGTTGTTCTGGATAGGTCAGCTTGTCAGCTACGAATGGCCTATTTACTTACCACCAGGCAGGAACTGGGAGGTTACTTTTCCTTCTTCCATGTTAATCTACAAATCTGCAAACAAGGGGAGATGTCAGTCCACTATCATTACACTAATGTATCAGTACACTAGCAGCCACAGGAAGAATGCTCAGCGACCTCTAGGAAAAACAGAAGTTTTTATTTGCTAAGAAACTGTACACAATTGTACAACATAATACTTAGACATGCTCAGACAGAATTTTATTAATAACACTTTAACTTCTTATTCATTTTTTCCTGAACAGGTTAAGTGATTGTACTATTTAACCTGCTGGCATAATAGTACCATATCATCTATTCTATTGAAATGAGGTGCTCGAAACCCTGTTTTTTGACATGCATAGCACTACTTCAATCAAAGAAAATAAATTACACTCTAAAATACAGCATATAGCCCACATGAAAAGAAGATTAAAAAAACAACATGCACAAAGTTTTTAGCTCCATTTCAAACTTATGAAGATTAAGTACTTATAAACATCCTCTGAAGACATCAAGTGAATCTCAGAAACTCACTTCTGAAGCTCCCATCTCTATGTCAATGGATTCCTCACTCTCTTAGGACTGCTGTGTTCCTCTTTAAACTTCTCTGAGCTCATGAAATAGCTTTCTTACAAAAAATAAAAAAATAAAAATAAATTAATTTTTAAAATAATTCAACAGTTATAGTTTATTTAGACAGTATATTTTTTACTTTCTTGAGAGATGCATTTCTTTTCTCTCTATTCATGTTTAGCATTTGTTATCTTTTCAAGCATAAACTTGAAAGAAAAAGCTTTTCTAAGCCCAAACTTACTCCTTCACAGGATAAATTTAGTTGGAGCATACTGAAATAAAATTTGTTAAAGAAGGACACTGCTGTAAAACCAGATTTTTACCTAATAAGCATGAAAATAACTTAAAGAAAATATATGTGTTAATGCTCTTGTGCTACAGTGCCAGGTTATTCTTTTGTGTTGCTACCCTGTTACTTACAGATCAAGGCATAATCAACATTAAATTGATAAACTAATTGTTATAACAGTCAGAGACAGTGCTATTTGGTGGAAATCAATTATGCTAGAAGTTTTTCATTTTTCCTACTTATCTTTCACCTGGTCTGGCCATAATGTAGACAGATGCCCCAAGTCAGTTTACAGCAAAATTGTAAACAGTGCAAATTACAGCTGCATTTGGGCTGTGCAACTTTGAAATAAAGCAAATACTGTTTCATGCACGCTCGATGTGTCATGAAAAATTGTTCTCACATGCTCTTATGTTACATATTTCCAAAAAGGAAAAAAAATTCAGAGGACTAGAGATTGTGCTCTGAAGAAAATGACTAGAGACATTTGAAACAATCTTTTCTAGCACCTCCCTCTCTTAACCCACGCTAAAGCAAATATTTTGATAGATATTTTAAAATTTGAGTATGCTTTTTATTTTCTTTAATTCTAAGGATCTGGGTTTTTTATTTGTCTTATTTTGTTTGACTTTTAGGGTTTTTTTAAACAGCAGGAGCACCAAGCCTTTGTACGTCTGGAAAGGAGGGAAGTCCATTTTTAGCAGACTGATTTTGGACAGACTATTATCAATAGTATTTTGAGTCCAGTTAATTTAATCACTTTATAATTTTTATGATGATAGACAACATAATCAGCCATCAAGCTCTATTTAACATTAAGGCTCCATTTTAAAGAGGGTTTGCAGTTTAGGATATACATGCATGCTTTGCTGAATGAGATTTTCTCACCTAACTGCAGTTGTCCTAAAGTTAAGCATCTATGTATGCATTTTGTAATCATCCTGTACACAGTGGAAACAGGCAGTCATCACACAATTCATCCTAATACAGCAGTTTAAGACACGTAGCAGAGGAATTACCTTTTATTTTGATTCCCTCTTTCCATTCCCTATAAATTGCGCCGAATATGTTACAGTACATTTCTGCCTTTTAGAAAGCTAAAGACAGCTAAAACCTATATATATATGGAAATGCTGATGAGGAACTGAAATACAGGTTTTTGGAGCCATGAGTTGGATATGAGCATTCTTAAAATTCCAGCAGTCGTGTCAGGGAACAGAACTGTTCTCTCAGTTTCTGCTTTTAAATCAAACTGTTCACCCCACACAAGCTGAGAGGGGCAAACTATTTTAAAGTACTGAATATCTATGTAAGGGCAGAGCAGCACCTCCTTCATTCTGCATATGCGTAATCACCACAGAGGAACTGCTGGGATCTACAAACCTAGTCCTCCCCACAGCTCTCTAAAGACCCTCTTGGCAGCTGCCCTGGCAACGGTTTCAAAGACTTTTCACCCCTGAGAAAATACCAAATACTTTCTCTTAAAAATAGCATAATTCCTTATCTGTCCAAAAGTACAGGTTGCAATTTTTGGCCTCGCTTCTTATGCACATTTTATCAATGGATGAATTAGCAAGCAATTTAGTTTAATGTTACAATAGCATAGACTATCGTACAAAAGAAATCTTGTAAAACTTAAAATCTGGGTTGTTCAATTCTACAGCAGCAACTGAAAACTGTCTGGCCCCTTAGGATATAGCAAGGCCACCAGTGCTGTAATGGAACTGGCAGATGTATCTATGTATTGCAGCCAATGTTTTATGCCAAGTAAGAGGAAAATAAACTTCCTTCCCAAAGGCTCATGCTGCCAGAGTTTATGTCTATGATGGTGGACTGGGAGGTGACCTGTTTTTCTTGCATGTCACTCATTTTCTTCCTCACTGACATCTTCTCTGCCTTCAGCCTTCGGCCATAGGGGCCCATGAGGTTCTCACACAAAAACCTTCCTCTTAGTACAGGTTATTTCCTATTCACCTTTTGCAAAGCTTCCAAACTGAGATTGGCCACAGAAGCCCATCATTTTGGAACCTTCTTCAGCTATCAAGTGATAACATAAAACCTGTGAGCTTTCATCCAAGTCCTACACTAGATGGGGATAGTACCACTGGCTGAAAAACTTACACTGAGATGCAGCTCTGACTGCATTAACTTTTTAATGAAGTATGCATTTTTCAGCAGATTATTTTTCTCCCAAAAACCTGGCATTTGTGAATTGTAGTTGATTTTCTGAAATTGTTTTCACTACAGCTCTATATAATTCTACTATGGTTCCGAGTCTGATGTTCTCACACAGTTACTTTTTAATTGTACAGGGCTGTGGGTGAACAAATAACTACTCAGCATTTAGGCTGCACTACTGTGAACTACTCACTTTCTTTAATGTGATTAAGACTGTGCTTGTCCCTACTAAGGGGGCCATAAGCAGAGGGCTGGAAAAGTGTAAGCTTCAGGCAAGTGGCTATGACAGTTCTCCTAAACACTGATCTACCTTCTACTATTCTAGAGCTTTGAGACATATTTCTTCTACACTGGCAAGGAATGCCTCAGGTCAACTACTTGCTAGCCACATATTTACATATGAATGATTCAAATACAAACCCTGACTAGCTTTGAGAAGCACTGACTAATGAAGACCAAAGCAAATCAAGTTATCTCAGAAGTTGCTGTGTATTTCTCATCATGTTAGTCAGGTTTGGATTGAAGTGTTAAATAAAAACAAATATTTGCTAGGCGGCTTTCTGTCTCTTGTAAAGCATAAACAGTGGAGGACAATCATGACAGCAGATAAATGACAAATGTGTATTGTGGTAACCAAGGTTTCCCTTGCTGTGAGTGTTTTTAAAGATGGGGGGGGAAAAAAAAAAAGCTGTCCTTCCTCATAATTTTAATTTGGTTTAGTAAGGAAACCAGTGATGATGAGTTGAACATCTGAGTTGTTATAAAACCTGATAATTTGCATAACAACTGTTTGTTTCTAATGCATGAAGAACACAGCTACTCAGCAAAGAATAAGACCAAGGTGCCAGAGCAATTTTTTTTTTTTAACATGCAATTAAAAGCTCAGATGGAAAGTGGCATATGCTTCATGGAAGAACAGTCATTCTGAGTGTAGTGCTCATTTGGCTAACTGGATGAGTGGGTACATGTGTCACACACACAGATTCCATAAATATTTGTGTTTTAATTTTTCTTAGTAAGGGTGACTCATTGCAGTGCTCTATCACTGCGAACAAGTACAGGCTCTGTAATAGCATTATTACTTTTTAAATATTTTCTAAATGGAAAAAATCAAATCTCTGAAATTCATGAACTCTGAGTACTCTGGTGGTTATTGTTCCCTTACTGCACTCAGCCATTTCCTTACAATACCACTTAGTGAGGAAATAGTCTTTAAGCATTTCTTGAACATTTATCTACGTGACTTTCTCATAAGGAAGCTAATAGAACAGTATCTGCAACCTAATGTAGAGTTGGTACAAAGCTGGTGAGAATACACTGTTACAGAAGGATGCATTGAGTGAAAGACAACAGTGGTCTATTGCAGGCCTGATAAGATTTAATATTCTCTTCAATGATGAAACGGGCACAGTGCTCATTATATTTGCATTATATTTCCAAACAGGTGAAGCATAGCAAAATAATTCAAAATTGTCAAAACAGATTGGAGAAAATGTCAGTAAAAGGAAAGACAAAACTCAGCAAGGAATGTGAGGTTTTACTCCATAGTCTGAGTAAACCATGTTATGGATAAAAAATGAGGCTGAGTATGAGTTCTGAATAAGATCACAACAAAAGACATCCCATCAATGTCATACAATTACCAAAAAATACTTCAACAAAAGACTGCATCACTAGCATGAAAGCCATTGAATTTTAGGTTAGCATGAGGAAAACGTTTTTTTGGCACTAGGTAGCAAAGCAATAAACAGCTTTCTTGGTGTAGGTTTGGGTCTTCATCATTGGAGGTGATTAAAAATTGGTCTGACAAACATTTACCAACTGACCAGATGACCATCTGGGACTCACTCCTTCAGCTTCCTCCAAAATCTTTGTTGTGAGACTCTTTCAGTTCCTTCGATATTTAAGTCATTAAAAAGTCACAATGAGACTGCAGTGGCTGTTCCACTGGTACAGTACTTAGGTGAAACTGGTAAAGAGTCTCACATGTCAAGAAGTTACATGAATCTAATACATTTCACTGTAAAACCTTGCTTAGAACTCTGTTAACTTTATTGTCTCATGCAGTTGTTTTGGGACAGATGAATTGCAATACAAGCAGAGTAGAATAATAAATACTATTTTACTTATACCTGAACAACATAGCTATTTTAGTCACGGGGCCCACAGGAGCTGCAGTAGAGGCAGGAGAGGTGCAGTGAAGAGGCTGTGCTGAGGTGTTACTGGCTTAAAAGAACCACTGGCTTGTAGGGCAAAAAGCAGAAATCACTTTTTTTGGAGGGTTCTTAGCTTCCTCAAGGCTAATCCAGAAAACATGGGAGCTGACAAAGGCATACAAAATGATAGGGAGGGACAGAAGAAAGACAGAAATAGCAAAGGTCCACCCCTAAATAGCAATGTGGTAAGGCTAGTACTGGCATATTGAAGCTCACTGCCCAGGCAAAGAAACCACTGAAGTATCAGGGATTCTAGAAAAACTCAAATCCCAGCTATCTCAAGCTAGAGATCCAAATTAGCAAGCACTTGTGTTTCACATGTATTTTTCATCCTCTGCTCACTGCCTGTAAAATGGGCAACAAAATTTCAAAGGAATACTCTACAGAAAGCATTCATCAGCATCTGTGAAATTTAGATTCTGCAGCAAGGAGCCTGTCCCATCCCGTTCCCTGATTTATTTTGGCCACTGAGAAGACCATGACTTTGACACAGTTCACTGACATAGATCAGGTGCACCAGACAATTCATTAAATGCACTCTTAGCAAGCTGCTGCACATATAATCTATAATTACGTGGATTCTAAGCAAACAGTATTAGCTTATGACTAACCAGTATTCCTGGAGGGGGAAGGAGGGGGAAGTAAACTAAGGCAGGAAAGGTGATAGGACCTGTTTTACCAACATGTTTTCATGGGATGAGGTCCAAGGGAAAGGGGGCTTGCAAACTGCAGGTCTCAGGCTGAGGGTAGTTCTGAAAGCTGTCCTCCAGCATCCTGACTTCATTCTCTTTCTACATGTGGTTTTCAAAGGTGGCAAACTGTAACAAGGCATGAAAACAAAGATGTAAGCAGAGGTATGAAAAACACACGACTTTGCAAAAAAAGCAAAGAAATTTCCATTGGTTCCTTAAGATCTGGTTTTAATTTCCTAACAATGTGAAGGATTGTTCTTAGGTTAATCATCACACGGTTTTACGGCCTCCATGTTTTTGCCAAAGGCAGCACTTTCTTTTTTCCTTGACAACTTCTAGTCATAGCTCAGGCCCCTGACATGAGTACTAGATTCCACATCCTGAGGCACAGATAAAGTGAGAGGAGTGACAGTGGTACGGCTATGGCCTTTCGCAGTCTGCATGGCCAGGGGCAGCTCTCATTGGCCAGAGGATGCTTACCAGACTGACATGCTATCCTATTCTTCAGTTTTTGCCCAGCCTCTCCCTTTCTTCAGCAGGCTATGCTAGGGCCACGAGCCACAGAGCCTTGCAGAAAAGGCTTCACTGAGGTAAATGATTTTGTCTTTAAAGCAGGCTTGGAACTGCATATAATAGTCGAGGTATGCAGGTGACTGTGGAAACCAGAGGCAGAGGTAGTGCAGTCAGTGCTCCCTGAGAACAAGGCTCCTATGGAGATGTTCACATGTAATCACACAATTAAAGCAGGCACAGTACATACACACAGTGGCTTCAATCAAATTCCACAGGTAACCTTTGTCTTGGCATTTCTACTGATCAGGTTCTTGACTTTCCAGCCTTAATAGCACTGTCAGTGTTAGAGAGGTGGATTTACTGGCTGCAGAGGAAGGGCTGGCTGCAGTTCCCATTAGCATACATGGGTAGCCTTCTCTCCTTCCCTTTGCATTCTGGTTTTGTAGCATGAGTTTGAGCTGACCACTATTGTGCGTTTGTTGAACAGTAAGCAGACTAGAACCTGTGTCAAGTAGGATAAGGCCTTCCTTTAAATCCAGCTTAGTTTTTGGTTCAGTGATGCACCACTATCTCTTTGTCTATTGTACGTTTTGCAACCAGTGTAAGCTTTCTTGTAGCATTAGTGGTTTTCAAAGTTAGTGTTCCTTGCTGGCAAAAGTGCACAGCTAATGGCTGTGCCTGTGTTGGAAAGCAGTACTTTACAGCTGACAGTTTGCTCTGTTAAATGGTACTGTAACGCTCCTTGCATCTGCTGTAGTTTTCATGGAAATAAACAGCAGGCATTACTTCCATTTGATGTCACTTTGAAATGAGAGAGCTAAAACCTTAATCTGTCCTTGTTACTGAGTGAAAAATAACACCAAAACTGACATCCTGTCTCCTTTTTATTTTATTCTGCTTCCACCCCATACTCCATTGGTGTGATAGATGACCACCTCCGAGTGTTTCAGAGAGCAGATTTGTAGTCCTGCCACACCAGCAATAAAGCCGTGGGTGCGAGTCCCGATGAAGTTAGAAAAGCAGTCAGTCCAGCAGAAAACCACCTAAGCACGACTAACTCACACAGAGCACATGGGATGGAAGTCTCAAAGTCCTGCTGGGGAGGAATAACTATGTGCACCTGTACACGCTGGAGGCCGACCTGCAGGAAGGGATTTCTGAGCAAAAAGACCTGGGGGGTCATGGCGGGCGACGAGCCAGCACCGCTCCGCTGAAGGCAAGGCGGACCGCCAACAGCGCGCAGCACCACCGCAGGCACTGCACCCCGTCCCACAGGCACTGCACCCCGCCGCTCGCTCCCGCCTCGCCGCGCGCGCCCGCTCCCCCATCACGTGCCATCACGTGCCGAGGGGCGGGGCGGGAGTCACGTGAGCGCGGGTGGCCGGGTCGGAGGGAAGATGGCGGCGGAGCGGGAGCCCCCGCCGATGGGGGAGGCGCGGCCGGCCGAGCTGGAGGAGCTGGAAGACGGCGAGGACCTCTTCACCAGCACTGTGTCCACGCTGGAGGTGAGAGCCCGGCCCCCGCCCGCCCGGTGCCGCCTGTCGCTCGCTACGCGGCCCCGCCGCGGGAGCGGCTCCTCCTCCCGGCCCCGACCTGTCCTCCCGCGGGCGGCCCGGCTCCCGAGACGCCTCTGGTGCCGAAGTAATGATCGTAAGGAAAACGGACGGAGCCGTATCTGCGAGCGCTGCGGCGCCGGAGGCCGCTTCTTCAGCCCCGCCGCCTGGTTGTTCCGTGCTGCTCTGCCCCGCGCTGCTCGCGGCCCGCCCCGAGCGCTGCCGGCCCCGCCGCAGCACCGACGCTCGTTTGGCTCGCGCGACTCCGCGCTCTGCCCGGCCCCGGGGCGGCTGGCGGGTCGAGGGGTGAAACCCGTGAGAGGGTGGGTGCGGGGCACAGCGCAGTGCCAGAGCTGTGTCAGGAGGGAATAAACGGGGAAAAAGCAGCCTGCCAGGAAGCACTTCCTCTTTCTGAAAGCAGCCGGTGTGCCCGTTTATTGTGGCGGGTGCTTCTCTTGATGCGTTGCTGCTGTATTCCCCCCTTGCCAGTGTCTTCTTCCAAACCTTATTGTTGTAGATGGTAAGCCTTTCACAAATAAAAGTGTTGCTGTGCCTCTCCCTGGAGTTTCCTGTCCTTGGCCTTTGCAGTAGTAGGATCAGCGTGTATTTCTTTGTTCTTCTGTGGCTATTGCCTGTCCTTAACAAAAACGGGTCAGAATACAAAGCAACTCTTAGAGTGTTTTAAAGCCTTTAAAGTTGTTTGTGATGCATCATCTGGGCAGTGGCAGAAAAAAGATGTGTGGAATCATGCCATGAAGGAATAATGAGTTGTGTCAACCTGCAGTTGGTATCATTGTATCAGCAGACTTCTGTCCATCTGTGTGGGACACTGTGTTACTGGAGTCCTTTTCTATCCATTTAGAAAGACTACAGTAAAATATAAGTATCATTTTTAGTGATAAATTACTGCGGCTTAAATTCTACACCACTATAGAATTAATGCCTAAATCACAGTTACAATGAGAAGCCCTCATCTTAATGATTAAATGTAGTTACTGAAAACTTTTCTACCTTGAACCTGGCAAAAAAATACAGTTAGATGGCTTGGTTGACATTTCTGTTTTGCCACTTGACTTTTGTATGCTGTTTATTCGGAGAAAATTAGCAAAGTAGAAAGGGGAGACCTCTTTGCTTTTTTTGATGTCTGATCAGCTGTCAGAATTTGTGGATGATCACTGCTCTTGTGATTTTTATAGCAGATTTGGATGGAAGAGATCATGATTCATGAAGGAACAGAAGTTTGAACTTCTCAATAGCATGATTCTAAGTAATTTAACATAAGCATGTAGAGCACCTTAATCTGAAGAGGAACAGTTATCCCACAGAGTGGGCCTTGTTAAGCTTCTGTCCTCATGTTTTAATCCATAATAAATGTTCTTGGAGTAGCTATTTGAAAATGGTAGTGGAAGTTTGATAAAGTAACAACAAAATGCCATTGCACTTTTCTTTGTGGATCACATACTTATTTGCAGATACTTCAGGTGAACATCACAAGGGATGATGTCTGGTGCCAATTTATATGAAGATGGTGCTGTGTGAAAAGGGGTCTTATTAGGTTTGTATTGGAGCTCTGCATTTGCTTTTGGTATGATAAATTTCTGTTCTTGGTTCCTCTGAGCTTTTTTCTTGCTTTTGTTCTCTTTGAAATGCATAGAAAGCATCCTGCTCTTGCTTTATCTACAGTTTGTCTGTGCACTGGAAAAGCTGTAAAATTGCTAATAAGTCTTCCAAATATCTTCCATATTAAAAAGTCTCTTAGAAAACACATGCTGATTCATTCATGTTAGTTATGACTAAATATAAATTTAGTGTACATTATGAACAGCAAATAGCAAATATTTAAATGCAGTTTATAAGGAAGGCTCACTGACTTGGTTGTCTAATCAAATGGAGGCTTGTTTAATTCGAGCTGATTTCTCTCTGAAGGGAAAAAAGCTGAGCTTTAGCCTTCTTTGTGCACATGCTGGAAGTTCATGTTTTGCATTAAACCCTCTTAATTCTAGAATATAAAATGTTAAGACATCACACTGAGTTGTAGCATCTGGAAATTCTGGGGCGTAGCAAGAGAATGTTCTAGGGATTGAAAAGTTGCTGTGTTGAAGTTAATGAGAACGCTTCCCTTCCTGTGAAAACAGGACTTGAGAACTCTGGGCAGCTGTCTGAGCAGTAGCTTGTGTAAGCTGGTACAGTTCTCACTTCCTGGTCAGATATCCTCAGTGCCCCTGAGCAGTACAGTGATTCTTGAGTTTTCATTTTGCCAACACTATTGTAATGCCTCATGGAATATCTCCCATTAAATTCATGGTCACAGGGTGGTCTGTCTTTAGCTGCCACAGTTGCTCTGTCTGAGCCGAGACTGTATTTCCTGTGGTAGTCAGTGGTGTGTGTTATGTGAAGAATGTTACTGATGATTATTTCTGTTTGTGCTTATCTGCAGTACAGTCCCAGCTACTGTTTTTTTTTTGTACTTGCAGGACCAAGGTGCCCTAGGTAACATTGTAATATTAATAATCCTCCATGATTTACTTAGTTTCCAAGTTTTCAGCAAACCTCTCTGTTCTGTAAAGCAGGGGCCATATGAACACATACGTAAGCTGCCACCTACTCATTTTAATTGATGTTTATATTTCACTTTTTTCTATTATTGGACAAATGCATTGAGGCACTTTAAAACAATGAGTGTGCAGTAGATATGGTAATCTGTCAAGTACTGTCATTTAGGTCAGGGTGTGTATGTAAACCCATTGACAGTTTATGTCTAAGACCTGCAGTGTGTGCTTTTTTTTTTGTACAGGAGGCAAAATATGAAATACACATGTATCCAGTTATCTTTATTGTTGTGTGTTTAACAGAGACAGTTATGGTTTAAGTTGTAATGACCTCGGTGAAATATCTGACAGTAAAATGTTAAGTCCTTGAACACTGTACTGTATTTTCACAGAGCAGTAAGTCTGCATTCAGGATTAATTGGTATAATTCTAATGAAAGTATGTCTTGCTCCTAGGTGTTAAATCCCATCTCTGATGGAAGCATCTATTAGTTTATTCTCGTATGACTGTGTGCATCCTCTTTCTTTCCACTATACGCCTCACTCTCCTACCTCTCTATTTGTTCTGTTTAACCATGCAGTGATTTGTGAGCTTCTGTCCATGCAGTTTCAGTGAAAATGATCCAGGTTGCCAAAAATACTGGAACAGTATGGCAGTCTGCTTTTGTCAACCTGCTATGTTTGGGTCAAAGGAGGCTCGGCAGAGTTCAGGCAGCTCTTTAATTTGATCTGTGGGAGACCCTATGATTGAGAAAATGGATGATGACCAAACATTTAGGGCTGTAACTTCAGCCAACAGAAAATGTGAGAACTTGTTTTTGTGCTTTCCTACACCAGAGCTATAGAGTTACTCATTTATTGACATGCCAATATAACTCACAATGAAAGTGAAGAAATTTGACCTTGTTACTGCCATTGTAGGTTGGAATGGACCCATAGAAAATCGCAGTGGCTGGACTTCTGGAGATCATCTAGTATTCAATCCCCCTATTTACTACAGCAGGTTCCCTAGTTAAGTTGTAAGTCTTCTCATCAGGAATCTGTTTGTTAGAGAACAAGTAAAGCAGAATCTTGAATGTCCTGCATACCCAGTGTCCCGATGTTTTGGCTGTTAGATGCTGCTCCTGTATTTCTTTCTGCTTAGGAGCCAGACAGCAGCTTCACAGGCATATATATTTCAGGAAATAAACAGGTTTGTGAGTCACTGGCATAAGGTAGGTTTAAAGCTTGTGAACAGCTATGCTGTCTGTGTCTTGTTAGGGAGTTGTTGTTAGTCTCTCTCTTCAGTTTCTTTTCTGATACTTAGTTGTTCACTGCTTTGTGTATGTACTGGATTCTCTCTCAGCCTTTCTTAGACATTTTAGCTCTATATTGTAGTCATTAAAGGATGAAGTTGAGCTGGAGAATTTGGAATGAGCTCTCTTAACTTCCAGCTGTAGCTTGATATTGCTATTGGTGTGGTTGCTGTTTTGTAGTTGGAAAGGCTGAACAGAATAATTAGGTGAGTAGGCATTACTGATTCTAGTTCTGACAGATTCAGGGCTAGTGGCTTTCTGTGTCTTTGTAGTTCACTGAGAACAGCTGTCCTGTTGAAGATGACTTTTGTGGATGACTAACAAAATTTCATTGCAAAACTCTGAGAAACAAGATGGTGCTGTATCCAAAGTTAATGCTCAGAGAAGGAATCATCTTTAAGAAGCTTGTATACACTCCGATTTAAGTTCTCTCTCTTTCTAGTTCTTTTTTCTTTTTTTAATATTAAGAAGGTATTTGACCTCATCCTTCGTTTATCACATCTGAGAATGACAACTGTTGAAAATTTCCAGAAAGCCATTGAAAGATCAGTCAGCTGGGAAATATCAGCAGAAGGCTGTTTGGAAGGAAAGACACTTTACCTGGAAATCATCTTCAGAGTTAAACTTTAGTATTTTCTATTCTTAAAAACAGATCTTGAGATTATGCAGCACATACAAATTTTGTGTTATGTCCATATGGTAAATAACTAATGGCATGTCTTTTTCACTGGAAATCTTTCTGAAAAGAGTCACTTCTAGATACTGTAACCTTTGAACAGTTTTAACAGCTGCATGAATAAGCTTTGTTTCTTGAGCTTTCTGTTGTGCCTTTAGGGTTGTCTGAGGGATCTCATTTAGGTTATATTCTCCACCTGTGCTTCATGGACAGTTTTCCCCCACTGCCATCTTTCCATCTGTTTATGTCTGTTCCTACAAAGACTGTTTCCTTCAAAGTTGGAAGGCCTGGGTTATGTCCTCTGGTTATCTTGCTGATTTGGGTGCATAAGCGTTTTCATATTATGACATGTGTGGATCAAGTTCAAGAGTTCAAGGTGAATTTCTTTTTCTCTGCTAGGATTCCTTTTTGTAATTAGGAGCAGATATAATGAAAAATAACAATCAGTAAGTAAAATAGCTATCTCAGATAATACGAGGTAGATTAGGGGGATGCCTTGAAGATCTAAATAATCTTCAGTGATTTTTTTTTTTCCTCCATTCTTTAATCAGCTCAATTAAGGGATAAAGCTGGGTACAACCTCCTGCATGCACCAAGTGTTCAGGGAAGCTTGGCATTTTACAACTGTTTCTCATGGAGATGAGTTAGCAAAAAATTAACTACACGTGATTCTGCATCTGTGCTGGGGTGGAATGCCACTTCAAGCTGAACCTCAGATCTGCAAATATACATTGGGGCTTTACTTGAAGTTGAACATCAGCAAGACTGTTTTGAAATGAGTAATCTGTAAGTTTGTTTTTTTTGTGCAGAATAGCTTTTGTTGATATAACTTTGAATTGCTTGGTTCTCAGAGGGAAATCAAGCTTTTCCTTGCTCTCCTGTCATAGTTGATGTGCACAGTCCTGAATTTGTGGCTGAAACCGTACACAAGAGATAGGCTGTTTCATCTGGAACGTGTTATTTGGAAGGTCAACACTTAAGTAATTTGAGAACACCCATGCAGTGCAAGCTATCTGCACTGTCATTTGTAGAATAATGAAGCGTGTCAAGAGGTGAAGTTATTTTTAAATTTCCTAGTTATATCTTGTAATATAACTTAGGATGATGCTTTAAAGTATGGAGAAATATAACTTTATTATCTCGTAGCACTGTATTTCCTGTGGAATTTATTTGGATATGGACATAGTATGAGGTGAGAAGTATATGTGTGTCCAGTGAACTGCTTGCTTGTAAGCTCACCCTCATGTGTTGAGCTCCCCACTGCTTCTGCACTGACCTTCCTTGTAGGCTCAAGAGAGTCCAGCAAGCACTTGGAAAGTCTGCTCCTTTTGTTGCATATAACTTCGGGTTTTTGTGATTGTTTCCTTGTATTTGGGCTTCTCAGGGAGTGGCAGCCTATGACAAAGGAATATAATCTATTGTTTGAATGAAACTGTTTCTCACTGCAGCGGTAGTAGAATTTACATTTAAATGAATCTGGTTTCCTTGTGTTTTCTTTCACCTTCTTCTGACTTCAGTAGGCAAGAGCTTAACACCTTTCCAAGTCAAGAGAGATTTCATATGTCCTGTGAAGAGCAATTCTGTGCTATTTTTGCAATTTTTCTGTCAGGACCTCTACTGCTTCTTCCTTACTTGCTCTGACCAGAATTTCAGATGTCTGTGATTTGGATTGATTTAGGGGCCAGAGTCTTATTCTCTGCTGCTTGAAGTAAAGCAACAGTTCTGTATGTCATGCCAGAACATCTACTTTTCTTGAAGA
This sequence comes from Centrocercus urophasianus, assembly GCF_019232065.1. Classification (NCBI taxonomy): domain Eukaryota; kingdom Metazoa; phylum Chordata; class Aves; order Galliformes; family Phasianidae; genus Centrocercus; species Centrocercus urophasianus. Next base: position 2,044,732 of record NW_024884878.1, read on the forward strand.
ATCAGCTGTGAGGAATACCTCTCCCTTAGTTCTGATGGCTGTGCTACTGTGCAATATGTAATCTGGACAGGTTATTTCAGTGTTTTTATATTGTTTTTCAGGGTTGTTGTTGTTTTTAAGATCTTTTGGCATTTGTTGAAGTGTGACCTGAAACTTTTCATATCTGTTATGAATTGTGATCCTCAGCAACAGTGGCACAGTTTACAGACACCCCTTGTGAAGTGCACGTGTTCGTGAGCAGATAAGCTGTTGCTGAAAACTCCTTAAACAGATTTATTTCTTTGATAAAGCTGCAGGAAGTGAGTTTTTCAAGTTTTCTAGTACTGTTGGAATAACTGTGGTTGATACTTAATGAGTAGGATTTGGTAACTGAAGTGCTGATCTTCAGTTGAAAGTAATCTGTTTTCTGAGTAAGCTGCACAGCTGGTACCCCAGCTTCAGTATTGATTCTGTTTTCCTGAGTGTCCTCCTTTTCACAAGGAAAATTCTAGGCTTCAGTGATTAAAAACAAGACAAACAAACAAAAAAGCACGAATGTGCAACTGTGGTAGGCGTAGCTTACATGTCAGTACAATGTTATCCTCTGCACCAATAATCCCCTAATTCAATCTGTTGTAAAGATACAAAAACTGCTTATGTTTACAGGCAAAATTCTGTTCTTTTAGTGGCTTCAAGTTCTTTTAAAAATATCTGAAAAATTTCTATAGGGAACTTGAAGGTATGGTTATTAGTTTTTCTGCATACACATCCAAATCTAAAAAATATAAGCTTTATATTGTAAGCCTGTAAAGGAGCTCAGTAATCGAATTACATTCAGCAGTACTAATAATTTTATTCTTGATGCTTCTGTAGCAGCTTTTGTTTCATGTTATTTAAGTTTGAGGAAATGAGTAACATTTTCTCCCTCAGCAGAGGAATGGAGAGCTGTTGACTAGCTCATATCCTTTGTCCATTGTTATTACAATAGGAGTAGGAAATGGAAATAGCTGACATGGTTTCCCTTCTGTACATCTTCCCTTGTTTCTTTGCGATGAAAGAATGTTGCAGTAATTCCTACATGCTGACACATGGGAACTAGTTGTGTGCCAATTATTTCACATTGTTGTTGTTGTTTTTTAACAGTCAAGTCCTTCATCTCCAGAGCCAGCAAGTCTTCCAGCAGAAGATCTCAGCACAATCTTCAATGGTCCAAAGCCAGCAGAAATGGTAGATGATGACAGAGAAGATCTTTTTGCTGGTAATTACTTTTTTCTTCTAGCGTGTCAGTGTAAACTCTTGCTCTTGGATTTTAGGGAGTGTGCTTTTCTGAGAAGGAGAGTTAATGCTTTGTCGTGCTATTTAAAATCATTTTCATTGCCTGGGTGTGAGGAATTTTGAAGCCATTCCCTTTTAATGAAAACTTCAGTTTTAATTTAATACAATTTGATATTGTAGCCAATTGTAACCATTGCTTGTTGTGTCAAAGGTACACTTCCTGGAAAGTTCGTTGAGTAATGAATTAGTACATTTCAGTATTAGCAGTGTTGCTAGCTTTCATCAACATTCTTTACTGGATTCACCAGTCATATTTATTTCAAATCCTGTGATCTTCTGAAATATGCTGTTATATTTGTGAACTCGAAAATTGGCATGAGTAATAAGGAAGGAGGGACAAGTTTCTTTTTTCTTCAGATTTGTTTGTTCTGTAATTGCTGACATATTGATACTGACAATATCCTGATAGTACATTGTGAAACTGTTTTGGAGTGCAGCCTTTGAACTGAGAAGATTTTTACCTTGCTTTTTTAGTTAAAATAAAGTGATGTGTGACTTATTTGGATTAGATAAGTTTTAATTTCATTGATAAATTAGATCTGGGACTTTTTTCAACCAAATTTTAATGTGTTGTCTGAAGAGTAAACACTCTGTTATACCCGTGGCAATATATATATTTGTGGGGTAACAGAGAAGAATCATTCTCATACTGAATAAGTGGCATCTTGGAAAACTTATTAAATAGAAAAGTTAAATTTTCTTAATTTGACAGTGATGTACAGTTTTTTTTTCATGTGGAACTCCATAGCATTTGTTAAATCTTTTTACTGGGTGTCAGTTTATTGGTAGTGTGAACTGAGACTGCACAGTTCTCAGCAGTAACACTTTCCCTACTATTACTCGTTGCTGAGTCAGTTCACAGTCAGTTTTGAATACAGTCCTAATCTAATATCATAGACTCCCTGATACAACCATTTGAAAATAAGTTCCTGTCTTATTTTTTATAGATAGCTGTATACACAAGTCCATTATCTTTATTCTGAACTTAACAAATTTCCGTATATTTGAACTTTTATTTAAGGGGACTTTAGAATATATTGACCGTTTTGTTGACTCTCTGAAACTATTTTAAGATAAGAGAGTGAAAAAACAGAAGGGCTTTCCTGGTTCTTTTGTATTTGTGTTATGTAATTTTATGACTTGAAGAGACAGTGGTTCAGGAATGAACCTTTCTAGTGCTAGTAGTTTATACAGTATATAAAGGCAATCTTTTGTAGACACAGAGCCGTCTGGAATGGATATATTTTAGGACAGCCAATTCTCATCTGGCTATAAAAGAAGGTGGCTGGATTAGATATTGATGAGAACCTGACAGAAGGAACAAGAGTTAGCAGCCAGATTGTTTCAACTAAAGTGAGTGCTGTGAGAAAGTGAATGAAACTGATTTAATGAGTTTGAGTTTTTCTGTGGAAGACATTCTTTTAAATGCATATGGCATTGAACTGAAAGCTTCTGACATACTGCATGTCTAACAAAGTAAAACCGGTTTGTGAAGGGCAGTTTGTGTACTGACTGAGGCTCTGTGGAGTTTCAAACAGGGAAGAACAGGAATTTATGGAGTGTAAGATAGATTTGCAGTATCTTGTTCTGATCAGGAAGTTTGTATAATACAGTTGTATCCCAGTGAAGAACTTCCAGCTTTGTATCACTGGCAGCATGGGAGTTCTTTAAAGAAGAAAAAAAAGGGTCATTTCAGAGAATCACAGAATTGTAGGGGTTGGAATGGACCTCAAGAGATCATCGAGACCAACCCCCCTGCCAAAGCAGGTTTAGGTGCTACACTCTCACAAGTATAATTACCTTTTCCTTTTTTAGGACCATTTTGCTGGACAGTGATGTTAATCCAGCCCTTCAGTAGAAACAAAATGATAAGAATACACGAGGGATTTGCTTTAGGCTTGATGGTATAAACCTTAGTTTCTGTCGAAGAAAGACCTAATTAAAATATGAATGTAACTGTGGTTTTTTTGTTCAATGGGTTGAAATTCCAGAAAAGTACATCTACCTAGCCTACTGGAACAGAGGCTAACTGGAGAGGAAAATAATGACATTCTACATTTCATAAATTATGTTGTTCCTTTATATTGAATTATTAGATGCTATAAAATCCAGACAAAAGGAAATGCTGTGGGTGGCTTCTGAAAGGAGAGACTGGCTCTTTGGGATTATAAACAATCACAGTTTTGCAGCCGAATTTGTAAAAAAAAAAAAAAAAAAAAAAAAAAAAAGAAAAAAAAAGAAAAAAAAAAAGAGGGTATTCTTTAGCTCGTGTAGGTTTGAATGTATATTTTTCATTATCCATCCATTTAGAAAAAGCTGATAAGTAAATTATGATTTCCTAATCTGTGTTGATGTAAGTCTGGATCTGGGATATTTTTTTCAGACTTCTTTGTCTGTATTACAGCTTCTTTGCTGTAGCTTTCCTGGGGCAGACATAGGAAAATATCTGAAATAATTTTTTTTAGATATTCCTTACCTCATTTCTGCTGACCCATAAGTTCTTTGACAGAACAAAATAAAACTGGGCTGTAAAGGTAGAAGAAAATGGGTTTTCCATCTGCTCTGTTGGAAGCTAATAAACCTCACTGCTGCATTCATGAGTATTGTGTTTCTTGGCTCTGTAAATAAACTGCCTTGCTAAACTCATTTAAGTATTTTCACTTTTAGTGTAAAAGTCACTTTGTTGTATATTTGGCCAAAAATGAATTACTTTATGTTGACCTATAGACCTCATGCATATGGGGAGCATTGTGATCAATGATTCATTTCGTATCAGCAATATTTTTGAGAGCTTTGAGATGTATTTAAATATTGTCCATCCATAAGTTTCTACTGTAGAGTAAGTAATTAGATCATGAGTTGTTGTCTGAAATACGGGCCTTCAGCTGCACGTGTAGCTGCTGGACATAGTTGCCTGTGCCTTCTGCCTCCAGTGCTCACAGAGGAGCAAGGCTGTTAAGTTACTCCCATACTCTTTCATTATTTACAGGAAAAAAAGAAAATTACAATTTTTCCACTCTTGCACCTGGGAAGGAATAACTGCAAGTATCAGTAGAGGTTGGGACATGATCTGCTGGAGACGAGGTCTGTAGGGAAGGACTGTGGTCCTGGGGGTTTTGGTGGATGACAGGTTGGCCATGAGCCAGCACTGTCCCTGGTGGTCAGGAAGGCCAGTGGGATCCTGGGGTGCATTAAAAGGAGCACGGCCAGCAGGTCAAGGGAGGTGATCCTCCCCCTCTGCTCTGCCCTGGTCAGGCTCACCTGGTATACTGCATCCAGTTCTGGGCTGCTTGGTACAAAACAGGGATCTCCTGGAGAGAGTCCAGCAGAAGGACGTGAAGATGGTAAAAGGGTGTGGAGCATCTCCCCCGTGAGGAAAGGCTGGGTGACCTGGCTCTGTGCAGCCTTGAGGAAAGAAGACTTAGAGGTGATCTTGTTAATGCTTATAAGTATCTTAAGAGTGGGAGTCAAAAGGACGTGGCCAGCCTCTTGTCAGGGCTCTGTGGGGACAGGACAAGAGGAAATGACCATAAACTTGATCATAGGAAGTTCTGCACTAATATGAGAAGGAACTTCATAGTAAGGTGACAGAGTGCTGGAACAGGCTGCCCAGGGAGGCTGTGGATTCAGCATCTCTGGAGATATTTCAGACCTGCCTGGACACCCCACTGTGCAGCCTGCTGTAGGGAGCCCATTTTGCAGGGGGTTGGATTCAATGATCTCTGGAGGTCCCTTCTAACCCCTACAACTCTGTGATTCTGTGAAAGCTAGGAATGGATTCTCTTAAGCTGGTATCTGACTGCTCTGTCTTGGGGAGAAGTTGGTGCATTTCGGTGGGATTTTTTTCTTAGTGATGGTGTGTACTTCAGGTTCTTTTTAATTTATTTCCTTAAGATACATTTTAATATTTTTTTTTCTACTCACTTGGAAGTTTGTAGAGAAAAGAATATGCCAGTTCCATGAACCAGACAAGGCATAGTTTCCATTTCAGTTTTCATAGTTTCATCTTAGATGAACTGAACAGCAAGAATTTCTAGCAATAACATCTGTTAGTCAAGAGCTAGTTGTAGGTGCTGGGCTGGTTATTAGAAACTGGTTATTGACTTTGGGTCTGAACCAAAAACAAAAATGTTTGAACCAACTAGTGGCTGTTCTGTTAACAGTGTTTGTTTTCTCACTGTGATTGTTTTAGTCCTTCTGTCATATTAGTAAGGGTCATGGCCTGTGACTTACTCATTTTAGAACAGTCTGTTCTGTGAGGTTGTCTGTCTTCAAAATATGCTAAACCTGCAGCAGCAGTTTTTTACCTAATGATTTCTCCTTTCTTCTGGGCAGCAGCTCTTACTGAAGTTTACTTCCAAATTTATGTGATCAGCTTAGTAAACTTTCAAGGATAATAAGCTAATTTGAGCACTCCAGTGATGTCAGTATGTTAGAGATCTATGACATTTGGATGTGTGATAGGTAAAAATAACTTAGCTCAGAAGTGAGCTGCTTGTAAGGAACTGCAACACTTGCACTTCCTCATATGATGCTTGACAAATACTGGTGGTGAAAGGAGCTGCCTAATGCTGAGGTTAAGCTCGCTGCTTAAGTGCCAGTGTATCTGATTGCTTTCTTTAATAGGCTGATATATTTTCTTGTTCTTTGAGAGCTTAACATCTTGAGAATGATCTTTGATAAAAGACCTCTTTGTGAAGCTGGTGTTCGTGTGTACAAATCTTGCAGTATCAAATTGGTGGGAGCTGTTAATATGTGCTGATAGCTGCCAGAACTGATGTGAGCATTGGATGTTAATGTTTTCCTCTGTGGAGCTGAGCATAAGAAGAACTTACACCTTTGAAAACTATACAGAAAAGCAAGTCATCCAGATCTCATTTTTCATGCAAATATTAATACAGAGTAAAAAAATATATATCTGGCCCCCTCACACAGCCAAATATATGAATTTTCTGTGGATCATCTAAAATGACTAAGTAAAGCAGGTGCTTCTGGAAGCACCATAGTTTCTTCTGTGAAACCTACCAAATTCACCCCTCAGTGAAAAAATAAATATCATTTACATTTTAATCCACACTGTATCATCTAATTTTCCATATTGAAATGATGAATGTAAGAAGTGTAACTGGGATAGGTCGTCCAGACTAATCTGTTTCTTGAGAAGTAATGAACGTGCTTGTCATAAAACATGTTTCTAAGCAGGGAAAAAAGGTAGGAAGCACAATAGCCTGCTATTCTTGCTGTAGAAATAATAATTCTTTTTTCCTTTGCAATGTGTCTTGAAAGTCAGTAATCTAGTTCTGAAATTTTAAAACTTCTAAATGAAGAAAATGTCATCCTTGTCTGGTGCTGTCTCCCCTCAACACCCTTCTGCCAAGCTTTCCATTTATCTCTTCTAGATACATGTTGTATGCTGGATGCATGCAGATTTGGAGTCAGAGATAGCAGGACGGAGGGTAGCATGAACTATAATTTCTTCTTTAAAATAACTGACTTGATGTCTATTAAACATACCTTTTTTTCCTCTCACTAAGTTCCTCCAGGAAAAGAAGGGTTCATAGGCAACACCTTAAAAACTTTGTTCACGCTCAGCCAACCTGGACTCTCACAGGATTGGAAATACTGGTATGAGTAAAGTCTGCTCTTATGCCTGTTGTGATCATAAAGCTGCAAGATGGTGTTCTTGCATTTCTAGCCACGTCCTCTCTTGCAGAAATAGTGCAGCAGTGTCACTTCAGCCATTGCTGAACAGGGGTAGGGGGCTGGTCTAGGTTGTATTTCAGGTGATAATCAGCCTGGATTCATTAGTACTAATGTGTGTGAATAACAGACTGAGACAGAGAAGTGGTAGGGAAAAAGTGTGCTGTTGTTTCATCCTAAAGCAGTGCTGGTTTGGTGATTTGAATTCACTCTGTTTTCATGAAGTCTCATTTTCATGATAACGGGAATGTTTTCCCAACTGATGAGAGTGTGGAATGAATTACTTCATGTTTTGTATTATAAGCCCATCTAAAATTTGAAGGTACAGAAAGGTGCTTACTGTTGGTTAATGGTTTTTTTCCCAAATGTGCACTGGTATATAGCTGGTAACTGGAAAAGGAAAAATTGGAATTTGGTAGCTCGATTTGTATTTGTGTGTGTGCACAAGTGCATACACTGATACAACTACTGAATAGAAGTATATACACTTGTATAAATCCTTATGTATGTTGAATGCTGCTAGACAACAAATGGTCTCTCTCTCTTCCACACTGAAATGCTGTTCTTCCACTTTAAAAGGTTCTTATTTTCCAGCTGTGTCAGCATGACTTTTCCTGCTGACATGAAAAGTGTTTTGAATTAAACTTCTTTGTTGTACAAAAATGCAATATCTTTCCTGTGGCATTTGAGAGTAGAAACCATAAGTAGAATTCTTCTACAATTCCTAAAGATTTAACTAGAAAAATGAAGCAGTGGTAGGAAAACAGCCTTTTTCAAATAAGTATTTTAGATAATCTTTCTGATTTTAAAATATGAGAAAGTCCTTGTGCTTAATATTACTTTGAAAATAACAAATAACCTGAAATTAGAATAATGGTGCCAGGAAGTCAAGAAAGGTAGTCCTTCCCCTCTGCTCAATGCCAGTGAGCCCACACCAGTGGGCCCAGTTCTGAGCATCCCATTACCAGGGATAAATGGAGTGAGCTCATGAAACGGCCATTAACGTGATCAGGAGCATGAAGTGCTTGACAAGGGAGCAGAAGCTGAGCGAGAGGGAACTGTGCTGACCGGAGAGGAGAATGCCAGGATCGTTTAGGCTGGGAAGATCAAGTCCAGCCATCACCTGACACTACCAGTCCACCCACCTGTGTCCCTAAGCACCGTGCCCACACATCTCTTAAATATTTCCAGTGTTTAAGATGATGATGCCACTGCTTCTCTGGACAGCCTGTTCCAATGTCTGACCACTCTCTAAGTGAGGGAGTTCTTCCTGATATCCAATGTAAACCTCCCCTTCTGCAACTTTATGCTGTTTTCTTTCATCCTTGTCACTTGAGAAGAGAGACTGGTGCCCACCTACAACCACCTTTCAGGCTCTCCTGAGCCTCTTCCATTTCCCTCAGCTGTTAGTTATTACTCTAGTTTTGTAGTCCGTTTACCACTTTGTTTTTCTTCCTTTAATGCATTCCAGCAACTCCATATCCCTCTTATAGTGAAAGGCCTTAAACCAAACACAGTACTCAAGGTGCAGTTTCACAAGGATAGAGTATGTGAGGACAGTCATCCATCTCCTAGCCCTGCTGATGGCACTATGTCTGATACAAGCCTGGATGCCCATGGCCTTCTTGGCTGCCTGGGCACACTGCTGGCTCATGTCCAGCCAAGTGTCAAGTAGCATCCCCAGATCCTTTTCCTCTCTTCTCAGTTTTCTAGCCCCAAACCTGTAGCAATACATGAGGTTGCTGTGACCAAAGTGTAGGACCTGGCTGATTGCCTTATTCAATGTCACAAGACTGGACTCAGACCATCCAACCATCCTATCCCCCTCTGTAATGTCTTTCCACCCTCGACAGATCAACACTGCCATCCAACTTGGTATCTTCTGCAAACTTACTGAGGACATGTTGGTCAAGATCATTGATAAAAATATTAAACAAAACTAGCCCTACCACTGCATGGTTGGGAGCACCACTAGTGACTGGTGCCAATTGGATTTAACTCTGTTTGCAGTGACTCTTTGCTCCCACCATCCAGCTTCTTACCCAGTGAACACTCCATCCATCCAAGCCATGAGCAGCCAGTTTCTCCAGGGAAATGCTGAGGGAAAAAATATCAAATGCTTTGCTGAAGTTCAAGTAAACAGCATCTACAACCTTTCCCTCATCATTAAGAGTGTCATCGCAAAAAATCAGGTTAGTCAGACATGACCTGCCTTTCCTAAATCTGTACTGACTATGCCTAGTTGTCCTTAACATTCTGCATGATGGCACTCAAGATACCCTGCTCCATGAACTTTCCTGGCACTGAAGTCAGACTGACAGGCTTATAGTACCTCAGGTCCTCCTTCCTGTCCTTCTTATAGATGAGTGTTGCATTTGCCAACCTCCAGTCACCTGTGAACTCCCTAGAACTACTGGTAAATTATTGAAAGAAACTTGATGATCAAACTCAGAGAAATTCATCCAGGTGTACAAATACCTGATAGGAGGAATTAAAGAAGGAGGAATCAGACTTAGTGGTGCCCTCTGAGAAGACGAAGGGTAGTAGGCATACATGGAAGTATGGGGGATACTATTTAAACATAAGGGGAAGCATTTTTATTTTTTAATTTAATGGTGAATTTTTAAAGCACTGGTTTGTGTTGTCCAGAGAGAAAATGGAATCTCCATCCTTCAGGATGTTCAGAACCCAACTGGATGTGGTCCAGAGCAGTCTGTTGCAGACATTGCTTGAGCGGTTGGGTTAGGCTAAACAATGTCCAGAGGTCCTTTCTAACTTCAGCAGTTCTGTGGTATATTCCAAAACAAAGTGATGACAGCAAATTTTGTTTGCCTCAGGCCAGAATGAGCATATTTCAAAAAGGCTAAGGCATGATGACCTTAAGTTAGTTTGTTTTTAATTTGAGTTCTGGTATCAAGCAAAAATTTAGGTATTCAGCTGTTTTCATCCCAGTAGTGTGGTTTTGAACGTTTATGAAAAAGTGTTGTAGAAGAGTGGGAAATAGAACTGACTAGCAGAAATGGCAGCAAGGATAAAGCTGGGTGGCTTTGATATATTGATTATGAAAGACCATAATATTGCTTCTTTCAGTAATAACTGTTATGCTTCATTTAATGCTGTTTCCAGTTTTGCCAACATTGCTAGTAGATTAAAGGCTGTTCTGAAAAACTGAAAAATCAAGTGATGCTGTGGGGGATGAAAATGAGACTTTTTTTTTTTTTTTTTTTTTTTTTATACACATAATATAGTAATTTCACAAATTTAGGGTAGACCTGATTGTTAAACTGGCTTGTGTGTTGTTGTTGTTGTTGTTTTCTTAACCCTTGAATAAGAACTTGTAGTAAGAATAGGAATTGATGATGATCAAGATTTTCAGTGGTACATGGTGATAGGACAAGGGGAAATGGCCATAAACTGGTGCACAGGAAGTTCTACACCAATACGAGAAAGAACTTCTTTACAGTGAGGTGTCGAGCACTGGAACAGGCTGCCCAGGGAGGCTGTGGATTCTCCTTCTCTGGAGATATTTCAGACCCGCCTGGACACCCACCTGTGCAGCCTGCTGTAGGGAGCCAGCTTTGCAGGAGGTTGGACTTGATGATCTCTGGGGGTCCCTTCCAACCCCTACAGTTGTGTGATTCTGTAATGCTCTTTATCCGTACCAGGATTTAAGAAGTGGAAGGAATGTGGCTTAGTTTCTTTGGAAAATAGAGTTGTTACACAGACAAAAAAAAAAATGCAAGAACAGCTCTTTTCAAATTTGCATAATAATCTGTTTTGGAAACTTTGCAGGACTTAGAGTAGATCTGCATTAATGCCTGAAGCTATGCTTGGTAAAGTGGTTGGAACTGGTGTGGGAAGTCTAGTTGGTAATACATTCTGAGAACAGTGGTGGAATCAGTCTCTGTATCAAATGTTGTTTTGCGGTCAGTATTATCTTTAGAGGAACTGAATTTCTTGCAAATGCACATTTAGCAAGAACCACAGCATTAATCACTGAAACTAGAACAGGAACTTCTTGGTAGACAGAAAGAGGATAGCTTGCCAGTGGTCAAAACCAACTAATCAAGGAACACATGCAGGATTTGTAGTGCAGAGATTCAGATCCTCTTCAAATGTAGATGAACTGTATATGTTCTGAAAGTATTTAGCTTTGAATGAGCTATTGTAAGCCTAAAGGAGATTGTTGTAAATAAAAATGATCTTAAAGGTCAGAATGCCTCTAATGCTAAAAATATTTATTTGCTAGGTTATGGGCTTTGGGGTGGAAGCCTGCGTTATGGTTGTGTAACTTCCTTTAAAGCATGCTACTTTGCTGAATATGCTTGATTATCAGCCTGTATGATTAAATTAGTTGTTCAGGGTACAAAACCAGAAAAGAATAGTCTTAAGGATAGAAGAAACTGAGTTTTTTTCATAGTATCGCTTACAGAAATAAATGACTAAAACTTCCATGGATATTCTAAAAGACTATTTACCTGACTGTATAAAAAAAAGAATTACAATATTAATCATACTGTAGCCTAATACAAATGATGCATGTAGTTTTATACTTATTTAAAGAAATTACCAGCACAAGCAGGCGCTTCTTACGGATGCTTTTACTAGACTTGTACATTTTCACTTTCTTTTGTGTGTGTTTGTTATCTTTGTGATAGGCAACTGTTTCAGCTATACAAAAACTAACTCAAATTCTTTATCTAGAAGCCACAGAAGAAGTTTTATTGGACAGTCCAATACTTTCACCAGAACCAACTCCTGCAATCACTCCTGTAACACCTACTGCATTAGTAGCTCCTAGAACGGAATCGAAAAGTGGAACAGCCCCTGCAAGTTTTGATAGATCAAGAGAAGAGGTATACCTCAAGTTCGGAACTATCTTGTTTGGACTTGGAAGTTGTGGGTTATTTTGTTGTTGTTTTGTGTATTTCGTTGTTCATTACAGTTTCTAAATATTATTTCACAGGATTATCCTTTGGTTAGGAGAAATGTGTATATGTTTATATTTTTGGCACTTAAAATTTGATATACATTTGAATCTTTAAAAAATACCATGATAATTCATTACATAACTGTGTTGGAGATCTGTAAATTAAGAAGTAACACTTCATTCCTGCAGGTTAGGCATTGTAAAAGTGGGTGTAGGAGCAAACCTTGAGCTTGATATGGGAGAAATGTTAATGATGTTATATTGCAACTCTATCAAGTTACTGATTTTAACTTTTGTTTATTAAGTAGTTGTTAATGGGAAAATGAAAGGGGCAGTTGTTAGCATTATCCTGTATACTAACAAACAGAGAATGTTTGTTAGAATGATAAGGATTTAAACATTTACATTTGATATTCCATTCAAAGTCAGGACATTGGCAAATGGCATTCATTCTACACTGTCCTCTTACTAGACAGTGTCAGTGTAAAGAGTTTGTAAACAAGACTTGTTTGTGACTCAGAAACTACTTCTTCCCCAGAATTTCTAAGATGGTATTTTATTCTTATTTTCTTCCTCTTCTGCCCCAACATACTGTCCTTTCTGCTACAGTGTTTCCTTAGATCCCTGTTTATCAAACTTTTGTACAATTGCATGTAAATTCTGCATGACTAGAGCCCAGGCAAGTATCAGAAATTATCTGCCTTTGACTTCTTCCTTCCCAAATATCTGTATTTTGATTTAAAGATTATAGAAACGCTGCTAACAAGAGTATTTTTTTTAACTATGTTATCTGCTGAGAGTGGAGGCAGTAAAATGAGTATACCCACAAGAGGAGTATTTATTAAAAATTCTGAGGCTACTTTATGTGAGAGGAAGCTTCCATACTAAAAAGGTTTTCCAGGAAGGCTTAAGATTAAGAGCCCTATGAGAAATTACGTTCACATAATGTTGGATGACAGGTCTGGAAGGGATTTTAAATTCACAAGCATACTGACTCATCCTTGTACTTCCACTGTTCTTTTATTTTTGTACCTGCAAATAATATGAGCGCATATTAACTTGCTAACTGTTCATTTCCTAGATTGAAGAGGAAGCAAATGGAGATTTGTTTGATATAGAAATCAATGTGTCAGACCCAGAGAAAGTTGGTAAGTTTCTCCAGACTAGTAAATCAGATGATGGACTGTTTGACCTGTTAAAGGCCATTCTGAGATTTTAGCATTATTTCTTACTCAGTAATCTTTTGGGTGCTTTCAGTATCTAAGTGAAAATACATGTAATGTATATTTTGAATCAAAAAGTATCTGGAAGCATTAAACTAATTCTAGCATAAGTGTTTTAATTTTCTTTCAGGGGATGGCATGAACGCTTATATGGCATACAGAGTAACAACAAAGGTAACTAGTTCAACAAGTATTTACAGGTACCTTTGTATCATAACTAAGTAAATGCATCAGCAAGCCATCACTAAAATTGTTGTTGTTTTCTTCAAGACATCCATTTCTATGTTTCACCAAAGTGAGTTCTCTGTTAAAAGAAGATTCAGTGATTTTCTTGGCTTGCACAGCAAGTTAGCAACAAAGTACATGCACATTGGTTACATTGTGCCTCCAGCTCCAGAAAAAAGTATTGTAGGTAAGTCTAGTTCCTGTGCAGTTGAAAGTACGTGTGCATGTCATTTAATTACTGTAGTACAAATTAAACATTTTAATACCTCTGTGCTTCTAAGGTAATTACTGTTCTGTGCAGATATTTCTTCCTTCTTATCAGGTGTTCCAAATTACCATGTATTTCTCCTGTTCTCAATTTTTAGAAAGTTAGGGTTAAACTGAAAAGATATGTTGTGGCCTCTTCTTAGCTCAAATCAGTGTTGGTAATAAGAAAGACATTCATCTTAATGCTTGGTGCTCTGTTTCTTATCTACTAGTCTTTCTTCACTGTTGCCCCTCAAGAGCTGATTAGTCTGTCAAAACAAAGATGTTAAAGGAAGGTTTATTTTTAACTTGTGTTGTTATCGGTTGTTCACAGTACACAGAGCTTCATACATACCTTACCTCTCTGATATGTCAGTTGGTTTCTTCTAATCATTGTGAATGGTGAAATGCTTAGTTAATTCTTCAAAGTCCTAACTTTAAAAATATTTTTGAGTGACACTGGTCTTACTGAATACCTAGAAAGATAAGATTTTTGTTCCATCAGGTAGGGAACACTGTTTATGTAATGAAGAAAGTTTTTTAGCTCGAAGTAGGAGAACATCTTTGAAGACAGTTAAACATTTAAAATAAGAAATGTGTGGAAGTCTAGTGGCTTTTCCATGTAAATAAATCAATGGACATTGGAATGCTACTTGATCTGTAGGAAATGACAGGAGTTTTTTTTTGTTTCATCTGTAAAGCTGATTAGAGCAGCAGCTTTTCATTAAAGTAGGGAATGACTTTCTTAAGATACAGATAAGTTGGGAAGTCTGTAGGTTGTTTTCAGGACGCATGAAAGTCATACCTCAAACCTGAACTGCTTCCCGTTCAGTGCAAGTTTGCTGTTTGGTTCTATCAAAAAATATATGGTCTAATTCAGGAGGAGTGAAAGGATGCTGGTTTAAGATGCAACTGAGAGCTGGTAAAACAGCTGAAAGATGGCAAATGAGTTTACATCACATGCTTATTTTAAGATTTAATATGAAACATTTTACATCCAGTTTTATGTGATGTGTGTTGTACAAAATCCTTAGTCTTTTCATTCTGTTACACTAGTTGTAGGGCTCAGAGTTTGAAGTTAAAATCAATCATTATTATTATTGTTTTACCATCTGTTTATTTGGTAGGAGTTGGGAGGGACCTGTGTTTAAGACAGTTCACAAATACAAGTGTTGAATTACCAAATATCCTGTGAAACAACAGAATAGAACTGAGTCATTGGTGATTCAGAGTTCCGTGTTCATCTAAACTGCCTCGTTTTCACATCTATTTTGAAAGTCATAGATTTTGCTTTTAAGAAAAACAATTGGGAGTGAAGCAGTTTTGGAAAGTGCTGAGCTGACTGGCCACAGAGTACTTTTTCAAATTTTCAGAGCTTTCTACTCAGAATGTATAGTTTGAAAAGCACAGAAGTAATGGGACATGTAAAAATGACATGTCTGGATTATAATATAACTCTCCCATGCTTTAGAAAATGAGTTACTTTGAATGTTCAGTGTATCTTATTGCTTTTTATAGCACTTGGGTTTCTAAGTCCTCTGAATATGAGTCTTAAGTATGAAAAATACTGACATCAACCACAGTTTGAGTTCTTTCTTGCTGAAGGAGAACATATTTTACATACCACAAGACATCAAGAACTCTTGGTTGTAGTTGTAGTTCTTTGGCCACTGGTTGTAGTTCTTTGGCCACTCTTGACTTCAGCAGAGGAAGTGGTATAAAACTGTTTTTCAAAAATGCTGTGTGGTTTCCATTAGTTAATTAAAAGCTTCTTAGTTTTGAAGATTGGACTATAGTAGAATGAAAATATTGGCTATGAAAAAACAGTAAGTCTCTAAAGCCTGTTTTCTTAATCTGCTTTATTAGCATGTTTTCTTCTTTTGAACATGACTGACCAGTAAGACTGATCACCATTTTTTGTTGCTCTCATAAACCCAAATTCAGTTCTTTGTTTGTTAACTTTTTAGCCACAATAGTGCAGTACAGGAAACTGTATTTCACAGGACTGTTCTGAAAAAACTGTTCAGCCTGCAGTGTTTGTTCTTTCTGTTCCTGTGTAGTAATTTTTATTGTAATTTTACTTACAATATCTGAACATAGATGAACTTTATCTTATAATCATATCAGCTATACTAACGATTTCTGTGTAATAAAGTAAAATCCATATGATGCCATTTTCTTCAAAGGCATGACCAAGGTTAAAGTAGGAAAGGAAGATTCTTCATCTACTGAATTTGTAGAAAAAAGAAGAGCAGCTCTTGAAAGGTAATGTGTGCATCTAAAACTTGTTAGTCTCTCTAACAGGTATCTGACCCATCTGTGTTTAGGTGTGTTCTGAAGACTGTATGCAGCTGTCTCTTGTTTGTTTAAAAACAGTTGCATAATTCCCATTAATAACTGGAAATGTAGACACACTGATATGGTGAATTACAGCTACCACCTCTAGCTGGTCAGTGCTTAGTTTTGAGACTGTAGAGAACCAGTAGTCTGAACTTTCTTCATTAGCTTGCGTTGGCAAAACTTGTGCAGGTATCTGAGCTTTTCAATGTGATTTTTTAATATGTTATTGCTGTGATATGATTGCCTCATTTGAGAAGAATACTCCATACAATGGTTTCAGTTAAACTGGAAAATAAACAGAAGTCAAAACCTTTAGTTTGCCTCTGGAACTCCAAGGCCTCAAGAACTTCATACATCGTCAGCTAGATCAGTCTTTGGTGCAGTCTTAACCAAAAATTATCACTTTAGATTCCTGTCGCTAATATCTTTCTATTTTCTTAATAATATAAAAACATCTGAACAGATACTGAACCTCCAAATACTGACAGGTTGTACTGTCTTACAGATACCTGTCACTGGAATTTGGTTTATGACTTAACATTTGCTACTTGAAATTGTACCCAGAAGTTAATGAAGTAGTTCTGTCATCTGGAGCAGAACTGTGAAACAGCATGTATGCTTAAACAAGTCTGTTGCTAAAGGAGTGCTGCCATGAGATATAAAGACTTGGAGTAACAGTTGGGATTGGAGGAATGAGACTTAGATAAATGAGGTGACATTTCCTCACAACTTGAAGTCGGAGATTACTAACGGAGATTACTGTTTTCCTCCGTTATTTTGTCATGTGATCAATAGAACTGTAACTGGAACAAGTTTAACACATGAACTTGTGTATGTGCTTTAAATGCTGTGGGTTTTTTTTTCATTTATTTGTTAAAGGAGTTTTGCTGTTGTACTAGTTCTAGTGGATGTTGAGTGTATGTCAACATACTGAGGAATGAACTCATTAGGGTATTTGATAATGTTTTTCAGAAAAACTGTGATAACATTACCTGTCAAAAAGCAACTTTTTCATCGTGCCAATTTTATCTGGCTTTTGCTTTCAGAATCTTAAAGTTACATCCCTGTCAAGGTGTTCAAATGCCATTTAAAAGCAGTGGTTCTGTTGATCATTATGTAACCCAGGGGAAACATATTGATATGCTCCAGAAATCCAGACCAAATAAATGTGCTTCAGTTTGTTCTTTCATGATCCCAAAGCTGTAGAGAAAGTGGGAGGAAAGACCTGTTGAGGTCGCTAAAATTTATCTTCTGGAGTACTGAACTTAAGTACTGCAAGTCTACCAGATGTCCTCAGGCAACACAGTCACTGGTGTCCAGTGAAAAAGTTAGTAATTCCCGTGGACTGAGTTGTTCTGTAGTAGCAGATTTCTAAAGAAAAATATCTTTGCTTGACATGGCAACTTTAACTTACTAATTATCAGAACATGCAAGGAAAAGTTGAGCAATCTAATTTATGAAATTGTTTTACTGCAACAGTGAGTTTCTTTAGGAAGCACTAAGGACCCAATGACCATATCTAATGGCAGATGGAGAAAATACCTCATCAGTGTACTCAGACTTTGAATTGAGTGTTCCATTCTATAGCACTTCGTAGGAGATTCTAAGTAATCTGAGAGTGTCCTGGATCTGATGTGGTATTTCATAGCTGAGACTTAGGCAAAACTAATCATTAAAAAAAGTACAGAAGGCAGTTGATAGTATTCTGTTAGCAGATTTTGACTGTTAATATCACATATTCTTATGCTCTTGTAGTCTTTTGAAATACTGTATTCCTACAAGGCACTCTTTGTAAACATTTAACACTTTCTGTTAGTGTATAATATGGCAAACATTTATGAGAAACTTACAGTGCTTTTTACTGGAATAATACTGTTGAAATTTCACTCTTCAACCCATACTTGTTCAATAAGTAGTTTTTAAATTAACCAAAAATGGAAAAGAAAAAGAAAAAAAAAAAAAAAGTAAAGAAAGAAAACAGTAAGAGTTGCATTAATTTAATTTCTATGTGTATGTCAGAAGTAATGTGGAATGAAGATCTAGCATAGTTACCAAATGAAGAGCTCATGCCTGGAACATAACTGGCTCACTTTTTCAAGACTGTCTTTTATTCTAAAACGAGTAAGGCAGAATAAGCCATAACAAAAAAAGAAAAGAAAAAACATATATATATCCTATATATATATTTATATATACATTATTTATATATATTATATA
>NW_024884878.1:2063509-2132432 GCF_019232065.1 Centrocercus urophasianus
ATCCTATGTATACTCTATTATATAAGAATATTTAAAGCATTTAATCTTTTTTCTTCTCTCTTAAATTGTTTTTCTGGTCTAAAATTGCCTGTTATTGGAGCAGGAGGATTTCGTTTTATTGATGAAAATATGAAATATAATATTTTGACACTGTGAAACGCACAGTTAGAGTAAGTCCCACCTAAGCTAAGTTAGCAACCAGCTACTTTGGTGTGTTATGGTATGATATGCAGTGTGTGTGGCTGCATTGTATCAGAAGTTTCAGGTTTTGTGTCTATCTTACTAGACTAAGACCTCACTGAATGTTTAAACTGCTTAGTGGTGCTAGCCTATGTAGCTCTTAACCTACGTATATGTTGAAGGAAGGTGGCAGAATGCAGAAATACGATATGAACATTCAGTAGGGAGGCAAAGGATTGAAGCAGTATGGAGCCTGAACTATTCCCTGACATGTTAGGGGTGACTTTACAAGTATTGAAGTCCCATTAGGTAATATGGGACACTGTGTTCTTCCTGCATTGTAAAGCTTTGTAGATGGAATTTTTCATTGCTGTCAGACACATTCAATCTGTTATCTAATATTTTAATTTTTAAATCACAGGTATCTACAACGAACAGTAAAACACCCAACCTTGTTACAGGATCCAGATTTAAGGCAGTTCTTGGAAAATTCTGAGGTATTTTAAGTTTTTTCATGTTCTATTTATTTTTGGATACTGTGACATACAAACTAATGTATTCTCTTTCTGCTGAGACCTAATCTGCTAGATTAATCTAATGTAGAATTGGATTGCACCCTTCATCATACAGTGGTACATAGTACAGAATAATAGAAGGATACTTAGGAAATGGTGTGTGTGTACATCTGAGAGAAGTTAGGCTTACAGCGACCAAAAGCTATCTGCTGCACAGTTTCTTCTTGAGTTAGTTGGTCTCTACATTTCTAGTTAACGCTTGTGCACACGGTCGCTATCTGTAATTGATGTTGCTAATAGTTAAGTAAGGTTAAGAATTTAATAGCCTTGGAAACAGGTTTCTTGCCTCTGTGAGTCCTTCTTGACATTTGTCAGTGTGATAATGTGAACCTGCTTGCAGTGCTACTGAACAACCTAGATGTTTTGTGCATAGAGAACTTCAGCCACCAGTGCTATCAGCCTGATACCTACAAAATTAAATATATTGCTAAAGACATATGGTATCTTTATACACGTGCAAAGTGGATTTGCTGTAACGCTGAATTGTCTTTTGGATAATGTTAGTATTTTAGTTATGTGTGTAGTGGATTTGCCAACTGTACTAGCAGACAAATTGTTACATGTGAAAAGTCTGATGTGGGGGCCCACCTTGTACAGCATCTTTAGACTAACTTGAGTAATGCTAATATTTGTTAGCTTACCCTCTGCATATCTAAACAAATGCACGGTTCTCCCAATAATCATGAGGTAGGTGGAAAAATATATCCATCCTTTATGATTACTATACAGTGCAAATCTTGCATTATGATGAAGTGTTTGACAAATTTCTTCCTTCTAATTGTAAACATTGCTCTTCCTGTAGCAGCTTATTCTCTGTTGCATATAGGTGGCTAGTTAGGACCTTTAGCTAGTTCATAATAACTTCGGACAAGTTGGCTGATTGTTCCATTTAAATGTAAAGATGTAGAAGAAAAGTAAATAGTCTATATTTTTAAGTTTTCCTCTGAGAATGTAAAAGTAGTAAATCCAAGAAATTAGATTCCACTATATTGAAACACATAGGACTGAAGAAAGCACTATATCCTTTTCTTTCCCCCTTGTGCCCCTTTAAGCCTCCATCCTTTTAACCAGTCTGTTTGCTCTTATTTGTCATTCAATTCCAGCTGCCGAGAGCGGTTAACACCCAAGCTCTGAGTGGAGCAGGAATATTGAGGATGGTGAACAAGGCTGCCGACGCTGTCAACAAAATGACAATCAAGATGAATGAATCGGATGCAGTAAGAGCTGAATTTTCGACTTGAATAATGAGACAAATTAATGAGGCTCAACAATTGCATTTTAAGGCTGTAGAAGTAGAAAATGGGTTATTAATTTGCTTATTGGCTTGGATTCTTAGCTGTATCAGTTGACCACCGTGGCAGTACATGTATAATTTGCTTCTTTAAACAAGAAATGTTGTTGGTAATCTAATTTGTAATGCTTGGTTCTTTCATCTTTTGTCAGTGGTTTGAAGAAAAACAGCAGCAATTTGAGAATCTGGATCAGCAACTTAGAAAACTTCATGCCAGCGTTGAAGCATTAGTCTGCCACAGAAAAGGTAGCTTCTCTTTCATGTGCTTACATGAACTTAAGTTTAGGAAATGGTGATGAAAGGAGAACTTATTGTGTCAGAACTCTTGACTAATGAGTACAGTTATGCAGGAAATTTTAATGCAAAAATCTTGTAATTGTAGCTTTTACTGTAAACTGCTGTATCAATTCGATATACCTGCTATTAATTTTAATTCTCTCTAGAATATCAGCCATCCCTTCTGTTGAACTTGAAAGTTACTATATTGATCTGGTATAGTTTTTTTTCTTTTCTTGCAGAGTTCTAATACCATTCCTAGCAAGGATTCTACTGCAGTAGGCATATATAAATGTATCTCTAGATCTCATGGCAAGAGTAAATTCTTTCTGAGCAAAAAGTTACTGCATAAATCCATTCAAGCGTTGTATGTTTCTGTACTGCTCTGCTAAATGAGTTTAAGCTCTTAAATAGGCATTTTCTGTTATATATTTGATTCACATAATGATACATCATCAAGCTGCTGTTCAGGTAAACTTTACTGAAAAGATATTCTAAAAATATCAACTTTGGATTTATTTGTATTAGAGGGAAGCCTACAAGTTTATGTCTTGACCACCTTTGTAGCTGTTTTGTCAAAGATTGCTTTCCATTACATAAAAACAAAACAACAAAACCACTTCTGTTTGCAGTGCAAAGCTATAAATATGCCTTTTGGTTACTGTGCTATGTTAAAATTTATAGATTATGTTTCAACTCTGTACTTTCAAAAGTACACAGAGCTGCATCTTCCTTATACTACTATGAACTGTTCTCTGTAGTGTAAAAAACACGGACATGAAGAATCTTTGGGCAGATGACCTCAAGCTTGAATAGTATTTTAAGGAGTAATTCAATTGGAAAATTGACGTGATTTTTTTCTGTTGATTTGAGAAAGTGTTTGTTTAATTTTAAAGAAATTATTTAAATATGAATATCACATATCTGAAGATGTTTTTTCTTCTGCAAACATTTCTGCTTCTAAGGATTCTACAAAAGCTGTAGAGTTGCAAACGAGCTTGCACTTTCAATTCTTAAGTATTTTGGATAAAAATATATATTCAAAGGTCCTTTATAGGAGTTAACTTTGTGCAAGATGACTTGCATGGGATTTGATGAAACAATTGCCTTATACTTAGTAGTAAATAAGCTGAGAACTTCAGTTTCATAGATACCAGCCAGCCACTCAGGTATATATTGTATTATTTTGTTGTATTTATTTTTTTTTCCTCTATGAAGTGTCAAAAGATAGCAGTGTGTTACATTATGTACAATTAGAAGAACTTTAGTCAATAGGGCAGTCCAACAAAAATAAATTCACTTGTGGTGGTGGTGTTCTTGTGAAATACATAGGATTTTCCAACTCTTAACAGTGCTTTAGACCAGCTGAGGTTGGTTTGAAGTTGCTCTCAAGGTGACTTGGCTTTGGTTCTGTACGCTTGGACTTTTCCTGAACCAGGCATTTTGTTTATAATGAAGTAACATTTTTTTCCATGTCTCCCGATAGAGATGATAACAGGGTCAGCAAAACATTTACTGATGGAGAATTCTGTGCACTGTGTTCTCCTAAATATGGTTTCATTGTGAATGCCTTCTGTATTCTATCATGAGCTTTAGGAAGTACATCTTCTGTTTTTCATTTGGAATGAAGTTCATGAGGACTGCATTAGGGCTGAGGCTCTGTTGTGTTGATCTGTGCTGCAAAGTAATGTAAGTCGACTACATTGCACTGAATGTTGTTTCTGTATTTTAGAACTTTCAGCCAACACAGCTGCCTTTGCTAAAAGTGCTGCCATGTTAGGTAACTCTGAGGACCACACTGCTCTATCTAGGGCTTTGTCTCAGCTTGCAGAAGTTGAGGAGAAGATAGATCAATTGCATCAAGAACAAGCTTTTGCTGATTTCTACATGTTCTCAGAGCTGCTTGGTGATTATATTCGTCTCATTGCTGCAGTAAAAGTGAGTACTGGCCAAAAAAGAGCTAATTTTGTGTTTAAAGTCACAATCCTCAACTTGTACGTTCAAAGAAAATGAATGTTTGTGTGTATATGTACATTTTTTACACAGTTGACACAAAGCTTTTGCCTTTCATTCTGAGTAAAATAAATAAATTAGTGATCAATTATTCTAGTGTTACAATTGGGAGGAATTTATAGGATGCAGAAAAAAAGTAATTGGTGAATATCTTCTTTAAGCAGTACTAATTGTATATAGGATCGTAGAATCACAAGGTTGGAAACGACCTATAAGATCATCTAGTCCAGCTGTCTAAATATATGGTTTTAGAGCAAGCTATATGCTGTGAAGTCTAAGCAAGAGTGTGTTTTGGCCACGCTTGTTGGTTAGCCAGAAGCTTCCTTAAATATGAAACAAATATAGATTTCGGATATATGTGTCATTACAGAAAGCATCGGGTTCTGTTGTTAGTCATACTGTATAATATAATTAGGTTTTGAAATGGAAAGGGATGTCTGAGAATTTTATCCAGAATTACCTCTGCACTTGTCAAAATAATCTTTTCTCTCTCCTCCCTTTCTACATTTCCACCCCCTTTGGTTGCTTTGGTAATGTTTTGTTGGAATGAGGTACACAATGTACTATGGGGCACTGTCCACTCCGAAGAGGCTTGTTGAATGCCTTCTGTTATTTATAGATCGTATTTAGCTGTGCAGCCATGCTGTTAAGTGAAATGCAAGTAGACGTGTTAGACACAGTGAAGTTTGAAAATAATTCTTCTAGTTTTATTCAGAAACACCTTATCCTACAAAAAATTTAAATAACTGTTACATTTCCAGATGTTTAATAAATTCCTTCATTCTCACAGGGTGTGTTTGATCACCGAATGAAATGCTGGCAGAAGTGGCAAGATGCTCAGGTTACTTTACAAAAAAAACGTGAAGCTGAAGCAAAGCTCCAGCTTGCCAACAAACCTGACAAGTTGCAGCAAGCTAAAGATGAGATAAAAGAGGTAATGTTATCAAACATTATTTTGGTGATCAGACTTTCTGCTTTAACTCATTCATTCTGCATCAATGCACTACTTTATACCATTTTTATTTAAGAACTGCTTACTCATTTGCTGTCTGCCATATTTACTGAAATTGTTGAAATTTATTTTAAAGATATGCACAATTTCTACGCATTGTAAGATGTGGAAGGCAGTCGAAAGATGTCTCTACGGAGTCTGGGAAATGGGAGGAGGGAAAAATGGACAAGTTGAATTGCATTTACATTTTAACAAATGACTTGGATAGAAACAGGAACATCTTCACTAAGATGCTAAAATTTCATACAAAAAAAACCCCACAAAAAAATAATGGAGAACTGTTCCCATGTTTTGCTTTATTGTGCAGCGTTTATCTACCCATATATATTTGTATGTATATATGGTGTGATTTCAGTAAAAATAAGTCTTACATGTTGAAGTGTCATAATTTATAAACTTTTTCTATCATGCTTCACTAAGGAAATTGAAGAGGTAGGACAACTTAATTATTTAACATTAATGCATTCTGATTATGCAACAGTATTCTCTCATTAAATAATGGGAGAACGTTAGATTTCAAACCCTGTTATGCAGATATTTTGTTTGGCTTCCTCATTGGTCACTAATCACAAGCTGCTTTGTTGTTTCTATATTTCAGTGTATTTTGCATATGGCGTTGAAGTTTCCCATTAATTTGGCTTTTTCTTTTTCTTTAAAAAAGCCCTTGTTTACTGGGAAAACTTAGTGTGAGTCTTATGTGAGCATATTCTTTCTGGTTGGTATTCTTGATGTCATTCATCTGTTCACAGTACAAGTGATGTCATTCCTTGACCAAAATTTTCTTGAATATTTAGAGTAGTAAGAAATAGCCAGTGATCCTTTCTTAGTTCCAGCATGAAAAGAATTAATGGTGTTGTTCCTGAAGGATGTACTTTTCCTGTTTAGTTTATGACTAAAGAAGGTTGTTAGTAAACCCTCAGTTGGAATATGTGAACAGAAAATGGCTACCATTGAAACAGATTCAAAGTTGCTGATTCTGTAGTGATAATTCTTCTGGCAGAGACATTGCAAAATAGAAAACTACACGGATTGGACTTCGTAAACTGAGTTGTTTTTTGCTGGAAAAAAGTAATAAAAGAGTATTTCCAAAAATACCACTATTGAAAATGGGAAATTCCTCTTTGATGGAAACTATAACATGACAGATCATCATTCAGTGATAATTTGTGTTAAACATGGTACCTGGACGTGGCAAAGCCAGGATAGGGGTCCATACAGAGTCAGACATTGAAGTCTCCTACAGCTCTAGTTGCAGTGGTAGATCAAAACAGACAGTCTGTGTACCCTTCCCTTGTCCGAGCTTTGTGTTGTTTCAGTTATTAGATAACTCCTAAGGTTGTGTTTCCTTGAAGCAAATCCAGTTATGACATAATGTGCGGCTTTGTAAATGTGAATCTGAACATAAGGAGTTTCTGAATAAATGTGAACCAAAAATATAAATGTCCAGATGCTGACTGGAACAGGTTCATCTCGTAACACGACAATAACTTGATAATGCAGCACAAGATGTTTTTATGGATATACAGCACCACTGACAGAAATGTGTTGCCTCCTGGCCTTTTTCTGAAGAAGATAACTGTTAATTGGATATGTTAGCTTCTATGGTTCAGTTTGTAAGGTGGCATTTGAAATACCAGTTAACTGTATCTGCAGTGTCAGGCAGCAGATAACTTTTTTCACAGTGTATCTATACGGATGCTATAAATTAATAATATAAATAATTGTGTTAAAGTAAATGCAAAAGAAAGCCTACTAGTTACAAGATAATGTTTGATGATAATCTTATTATGTGGCTAGATGTGTTTTGGTATAAACTAAGGATAAATACAACCTACTGTGGTGTAGTACTGTTGTGTAAATGCCACGCTCCCATTATGACAAAAACCCCAAGCTGTAACAGCATTTTCTCTTAATTTTTCTTCTATATTCTTATCCTTAATAGCTTTTTTATTCTTCCTGTCTCGTTAGTCACCTCTGAAACAGACACTGTTGTTTTGATTGTCCCAAGCAACTTGCATCCTAACTGGAAGACCAAAAAATGCAGCATTGTGAGCTTGTAATTTCTGACGCAAAGATAAGCATATGTATGACTGTAGGCAGAGAGAAAGATTTAATCACTTATTCTGGGACTAGGAAAGTACAGGAAACTGACTTCTGAGACTCTTCTACCTTCAGTTGGGTAGGCAGTCACAGAAAGCTTACAGATTGAGGTTTCTGTTATAGCAGCACCTGCAAATAATATCTAAAAAAGCTGTAGGGATCCTTTTCTTTTGCTAAAGAATCTCTAAAATCGATTTTATTAAGCTTTTATTCGTAACAATTCTGAGATGTTTTTGTCATCTACAGATGTCATTATGTTAGATGCCATTGTTTGATCTGATGTCATCGTATTCTGCAAACTGTTATGTAGAAGTCGTTATTTGTCCAAAGGATGAATAGGTCCTTTTCATTTCCTGAATTAATGTTGTTAACTTACTAGGAAGTTCACATACTGATTGACTGTGTGGGAAACACAAAGTCTCATCTCTGCATGTCTTTCCTTTGCCAGTGGGAGACAAAAGTTCAACAAGGGGAAAAAGATTTTGAACAGATCTCCAAAACGATTCGCAAGGAAGTGGGAAGATTTGAGGCATGTATAATTTTGTCTAAATAAATGATAGTTTTACTTTAGATGATATTGACATTCAAAGTAAAATTGATAAAGAGGATAATATGCTATAATTTATTTGTTAACAGAAGGAACGAGTGAAAGACTTTAAAACTGTTATTATCAAGTACTTAGAGTCATTAGTGCAAACACAACAGCAGGTAAGAAAAATTTTAAGTTTCATACATGTTAATGTTTAGAATGTTACATACCATTATTACAAGAGACAGTCTTTCAACTACTTCCAGTAGTGCTCTACTGAAGAAAACGGTGGCTTCAGGTTCCCAGCTGTTACTGGGCTTCCTTGCACAGCTCTTATCTAAGAGAAGCAGGGGAGAAGCTCCTGTTAGGGGAAGAGGGTGTGGGGAGGGTCTTGTCTGTTTTTCTGAAACTCAAATGCTTGCTCTTTAACAGTGGAGTAAATTCTAAATATGTACTTAGACCTACTGAAGAGACTGGAATACTCAAATGCTTATTGCTCTTTTTAAAAGTTTAATGTATTACTGAATATTGTAAAGCAGTAAAGTTGTTTTCAGTGACTCAGAAACAGACTTTGTTCCCTGAAGAGTATTTGCTAACATTTCAGCCTTTTTTAAATTGAGCAACAAAAACGTGATGCACGTTAGAGATAAAAGTAGCAAATGAACCTTGCAAACCCATTCTCTGTAAGTGTATTCTGTAGTACTCTGCTCAATGTGTAATAATGACTGTTAACCAGACTTACATATTTTTAAAACGTTTTTTTTGCATCATGTAATAATGAGAGTGGGTAATATTCAGCATCTGTGTTCTTACCTCATCCAGAAGAGAAAGTTTAACACAAGAGGAGGAAGGTATATTTGTTTTCCAGCATTTAGCTATGTAGTGATTCTTTTTTTTTTTTCTTTAAGCTAATTAAATACTGGGAGGCATTCCTACCTGAAGCCAAAGCCATTGCCTAAAAGAAGAATATTCTAAATGAGAAGACATTCTGTATGTTTCTCCTGGATAAAATTAAATTCCACAGTGAAATCACTTTAAATCATCCAAATAAACCACAATATATTTTATGAATTAACATGTGGCTTTTTTTATAAACTACAGCATTTTATTAACAAGCTGCACGTCCTGACCCTCATTGAAGTGGACTGTGGCATGATGTTCTGCAATACATTGCTGAATTGAACACTATTGTGTCTTAATACTTGCACTAGAATGTGCACTGCAAGGCCAGAAACCTGGTATTTTTGTTCTTTATGATACAGTGTTCTGTAGTTTATCTGATCTTTGTGAAACAATTTAATTGCTTCGATTAATGTTCACTTAAACATTCCTGTAAAAATCATGTTTTTGTGATCACAGTAATAAAGGGGATATTCATTGTGAAATATTAAGCTCTGTCTTTGTGTCTGTTTGCTATTTCTTACAAGTAGCATTTATAACAATTTGAGATTGCATCAAAGGCTGAACAACACCGAGGAAAGGACTCTGAAGATGGTAATAAGGATCCATAGATAATTACTTGTGGTAAACTCTTTTGTAATTCTTATTTACTTTTTTACAGACATTCTTTTCAACTGAAATTACCATTGCATTAATACTCATAGTCAAAAGACACCTACAGTCTCAGAGTTTCTGAAGGACTAAAATTACTTGCATGATCCTACTGGACTGGTAGAGTTCAGCACTCTCCACTTTGAAAATAGCAAAAAAAAAAACAAAAAAAAACAACAACTTGGAAAAATTCTGGTAATCAAAGGAGGAGGAAAAGTCAGTCATTTGGTGAAGAGCATTAGATAGTTGTAAGGGCAGGCATTCTCTTTGAGTAGAAAATGCATTTGCAGGAGCTAATCATATCTTCTATTGGGAAGAAAATACTGGGACAGTTCAATATTTTTCTGAAATGCATAGCATTAACCTAGGAGATGCTGCTTTGTCTGTAGTGTCTTTTTAATGATACACTGAATTCATCAATGGAGTGTATTGATGTTAACAATTTTAAGACGATGCAACGCGTAAGAGAAGGTGCTCCTTTCAGCTGATCATAAGACTGCAGGACAAGCCTGTGAATTTGTATTGATGGTAAAGATAAATAAACAGCCGATACTAATTCTGAGCAGAATGGAAAATTGAAAGCAGTTGTAACGTCATACTCTGAGGATCTACAAAACAAAGTTAGAGTAAACTTCCAAGATTACTGTCTTCCAGTCTTTTCTGTCTAGAATTCTGCTCACTCAGTATTTCTGGAAATTTTCCAGGGAAGTGGTATGGAGTCAAAGTTACTTGAAAACACGTCAAGCCTTTATTGAGTATCTTAAAATGCTGCAATGGTAGTACTTTAAGCTTATCACAACCCATGCATCAGTGGTAGTCATTTGGCTTGTAAGTACTTTTCAAAAGCTCAAGAATGCAGTAAGTTAATGGTGAAGAAATTGTACTAGGCATAATGCTACTAAGTGTTTGGCTTGCAAGATGCTCATGAGAGCTGACCAGCAGCTCAACATTAAACATGATCCAATGAGAGTGAAGGTGGGTACTGCTGGAGTTAGACTTAAATCAGATATGCAAATCTCAGAATGGATAGAACATACATTAATGATCTTTTTTTCATTGATTTTCCCAGCTTTTTTAGAACTTGTTTGTCTTGTATCAGAACAATTGAATTCAGGATCCACTTTCTTTTCTTTCTGATAGGAGAATGAGAAATAGCCTTCACACAAGTATTCTTGTAGGGATTAGTGGGATTTTTTTGTCTCTAGTACTGGACAACTGAAAACAGAAAAGACGTAAGTGTGCTTTTCTTCCTAAAACAAGAAGCCTGTGGTGAATGTAGTAGCATTTTTGGAGTGCAGTGTCACAATGGGTTACTAATACAAAAACAGTGTACTTTTTTTTTCGCATCACTGTGCTCCAGTAAAATGTCACATTTGGCTTGCATAAAACCCTTGTTGTTTCAAGAACCTGTTCGTTTATTTTGTTCATACTGTCCCTGTCCCCTTCCTGGAGTACTGCATTCAGGTGCCCAGCACAAGGACAGGAGCAGGCCCAGACGAGGGCCATGGAGAGGATCAGAGGGTTGGAGCACCACCCCTATAGGGGAGGGGTGAGGGAACTGGGCTTGTTCAGCCTGGAGAAGAGAAGGCTCCGCGGAGACCCTGTTTTGCCTTCTGGTATCTAAAAGCGTCAGCAGAAAATACGAGAGACGCTTTCTCAGGACAAGAGAATAGTTTTAAACTAAAAGAGGAGGGGTTGATATCAGATATTAGGAAGAAATTCTTCTGCCTGAGGATGGTGAGGTGCTGGCGCAGACAGCCCAGAGAGGTGGGTGCTCCATCCATTGGAAGGGTTGAAAGCCAAGTTATCCAGTGGGTAGTGTCCCTGCCCCCAGCAAGGGGTTGGAAGTAGATGATCTCCAAAGTCCTCTCCAGCCCAAAATATTCTATAACTGTGAAGATTGAAGGTTTTCCATAATTCCTTGTATGATTAACACCTGTATTGGCAGATGTCATTCAAACCAAGTGAATGGGGGTGCTGCAAAAGTATCATCCGAGAGGAACTCACTGCAGGGTATTGCACAAAAGTAAATGTTATTTCCCTGAAACTCCACACCTGGTTACTACTGAAGAATCACTTGTCTGAGCATAATGATTGCTGGCAAAATACTCAGCTACTGTAGTTCAAGCAACTAACCTTTAGAATGTTGTAAAAAAAAAAAAAAAAAGCAAAGAGCTCCTTTGTCTAATTTACTTTTTAGATTATGACACACTCAGCAGATATTCAGTACCATGAAGTCTGGATTATGCCCATTCCTGTAGGTTATACTTTTTGGATTAAAAACGTATGCCTATTGAAAGACAACATGACAGCTCAAATCGAGGACACTGTTATCTTTCTTATAATTATATTCAGTCCACAGAATTCTCTGAGTCTTTAGTCACTGTCCATTTTTAAATGGAATAGCCAGTCTTCTTACTATTCTCCATCCTACCTCTCCTGGGTTATTTTTTCTCTGAAGGCCTCATACAGGGATTTGTGTTTTGGCACCTCTCAAATCTGTGCCCCAGATATGTCCACTTCATTCACATGGTGCTGGAGATGAGCTGCTGGCTGTGTTTAATTTGTAGAGTAGAAAGACTAGCAATCTGAATCTGACAAAATATGAATCTATTATAACTGTGTAGGAAAATTAACTTCAATAACGTGAAGAATTGGGGTTGCAGGGTGATTCAAATTGACTCTTACTTGCAAGGACGCAATTCTTTGTGTCTTTTGTTGTTGTTTCTTGGGTTTTTTTGTTCATTTTCATTTTCCATTGTCAAGTAAGAGAACTTCCAAATAAGCAAAATAACATTTGACCGTGCTACTGAAATAGTTTGTGGCAAGGTAGTTTTGTTTTCTTCTGCTTGCTTCTCTGTCTCAGAATCAGCAAGGCAATGACTAACATCAGGAAGGCAAACAAAATAATCAAAATCTGCCTCCAGATTCTTGTCATTGAGAAACATAACAAAATAGGTGTCAGAAAACAGTTTACACAGAGGATATTTATATGAAAACAAAAAACAAACAAAAAAAAGAAAGAAGCAATAGAAATGAAAAGGGGAGAGAAAACTCAAGATAAATCATATAGCTGTGGTTTAGAGATACCGAGATAGGAAGAGCAAAAGGAAGGAAGATAGCACAAATCATGAGAAATAAAATGCCTTTATCTTAGCCTCACATCTGTTGTGGTGCTTGGGGAGGCTCTGCAGGTTAGAGGAGCACTGCACTGTAAGAAAGTCTGTGGTTATCTTATGTAGTGGTAACAGACTCATTTCCCCCTTGCCCCACAACCCACCTCATACATGCTCTCCTGCTGTTCAGAAAACTACTTACTTGTCAGCTCCAAGCATTCTGACCATTAGCAGAAAGGAGAAACAAGCTTTTTCTTTGATACTGTGAGTTACTGCAGAAAATTGGCTGATCTTTCCAGACTCAGCCTTTTCCACCTCTTTTTCCAATGCAGTCCTGTTTGCACTTGCTGGCTGCTGAAAGTCCTCTGTGACACTTTGGAAACAGCTGCATCTGCACCAAAGCAGGAGGGAAGATATGAACTCCTTAGTAAACAGATTTTGCTTCTCTACATGAAGTTTTCTGATGCTTGACTTCTTACTATTTATTTAGGATACCAGTGTCTGTCTGGTCACCAATTTACACAATGCCAGCTTTCTGGTAGCACCTGAATAGTTAGCAAACTGTTTGCATGGTTTTCTATTCACATTGATGGCATTTTATGGGTTCCAGTTTCTTAAATTTTTGTTTCTCGAAGTATGAGGTAGGAAGATGGTCCTTGGTCTGCTAACCATGTGGAGAAATTATGTTTTTTCTCCGAACTTTACCATGGAACTTTAGAGATGAACAAACTAATGATGATCTATTGTTCAAATTAAGCATTTAACATTCCAAAGCATATTGATGCGTTCGAATGCAGCTCAACATGTAATCTTCCCTGTTCCTCCTGGCTGATGCACAGTCACAAGTTCTATTATATGCTATTGAATTTGAAACCAGATTAATGTCTCAAACTTTTCTTTGTCAATAAGTTATATGGTATAGGGGTGAAAAGCAGCTTTTTGAAATTACTGGTTATTAGATTGCCAACAACCACAAATATCCCTCCTGTGAAATTCTTCCATTGGCTTCTCATCAGTGCAAATGCATTGCACCACTCAAATTGTTCATCCACTTTGCACTCGGAGAACAGAAACCGAGCCTGAAACCAGAAACTTACAGTTACAATAGCATGATAATTGATAATTCTTCTTCAGCATGCTCAGATTTAATGGCCCAATTAAACTGTTAATACATGGCATGTCTTTCCTTGGGATGATTATAATAAAGTTTCCCTTGGGGAAAAATCAAACTCCTTGTTCAATGCCTTTGGTTTGACTGTGTTCCCAGGGCTTGACACCTGCAGCAAAAGAAGTACCAAGTAGGACTAGGGATGAAAATCTGTTTTCTTGAGCCACCGTTACCACAAGGCAGCACAGCGCTATTCCGATAGCAGCAGGAGCAGCACGTAGCAGCACAGTGCACATGTCCAAGGATATTAGTTCTGATTTCACACCGCTTTCAATAATGATAAGTACTTACATTGTTTGGGATTAGCTTTTTTTCCTTCTTGCTCTTAGTAAACAGCATTTTATTTTGTACTGAATTCTTTGGGCCACAGGTCTCTGCTTAGAGAAAAACACATTTAAATTTACCTGGCAGTAAAACATGGAGAAATGGAGATAAAAAAAGCTTTCTGTCATCCTGCTGTGCTTCCAGGCGCTGTGAGCCCTGCAGGAACTGCACTGCTGTCTGCAGATACGTCAGTGTGAGCCCTGCAGGTACGTGGCTCTGAGCCCTACAGGTGCATGGCTCTGCACCCTAAAGCTACGTGGTTCTGAGCCCCACAAGTACGCGCTTGTGAGGTAGCAATGCATGGCCGCAGTCTCTCCTGCCCATCACTGGAATCTCCTGCGCTTCTCGATTTCCTCCGTTACATTTTGGACTGAGCGTTGTCATCCAGGCAACAGTTCTCAGCGCTGAGCTTCCTCTCCATTCCAAGCACCCTCTGACGCCGCGTCTAACCCCGTCAGACCCGATCGCCCGCCCCATCGCACCCCGGCCCGTCCCGTCCCGCCCCCCGCCCCGCGCGGTGTCACGTGCGCGGAGTCACGTGCTGCCCGGAGATGGCCGCGGCGGCGTTCGTCGGGTGCCCGCGGGCCTGAGCGCGGCGGAGCGGCGTGCGATCGCCGGGCGGCCATGGAGGTGTACATCCCCTCCTTTCGCTACGAGGAGAGCGAGCTGGAGCGGGGCTACACGGTGAGCCGCGCCGCCCCGGGTCGGGCCCGCCCGCGCCCGCGAGTGGCTGCGACCCGGCCGACTGAGGCTGCGGTGGTCGCGCTGGGATGGGGCGGAGGGGGCACGTCCAGGCGGGGAGGCGAGGGAGGGAGCCGGGCTTCTCGGAGCCGGGCCGGCGGTCGTGCTGCCGCGGCCGAAGGCACCGCTATGCCCGGGGAGCGGCCCCGTCCCGGCGGGTTCCAGCAGCGGCCCCCGCCTCGGAGCGTTCTGCAGAAAGCAGGCGGCGCCGGCTTCTTTCCTCACGTGCGTTCGTTCGGAATCGCGTCCCCCAGGGGGGCTCCGTGTAGGTGAATGGCGTGGAGCGCTTCCCTCCTGCCGCCCGATGTGTGCCGCTCCGCGTTGTCAGCACGAGCAGAACCGTGGCAGGCTGTGCGGGCTCTTACCGCTCTGCGCTCGGCTCCGTGACGCTGCCGACGTGGTGCAAAGCTGTACCTTCCTCGGGCGCAGCGCTTATCGATTAAATCAAAGCGGATGCGAGTAAGGGACGTCATTGCCCTTCCTTTGGCTGACGGTTGGGTCGTCATTTTCTGCTGCAGAGCCTGCAGGCAAACCTGAGAACTTCGGCAGCATTTTGCCTGCGTGTGGCCAGCAGTCTGTGAGTACCACTGCTGGTGCTCCTCCTGCTTGGGCCTCCGTAGGGATCTGTGCTGACACCGAGCGAGTCCTGTGCCGAGAGCCAAGGAGGATGTGCAGTGCTGTGTGTGCATGAGCAGGAGTGTGCATGAGCAGGAGATGTCTGGGCCTGCGGAACAGCTCAGCCTTGCAGACCATTCTGGATGCATGCAGATGGAAGGGTGACCACAACCATACTTCTGCCTCTTTGTTAAATTTGAGTGCGTGTGGTGACCTGCAGCGTGCTTTAGGAGTATGAGATCATCTGTAAAACATGGCTGAGTATTTAAAACAGGCAGAGTCAATGGGAATCCAGCACGTCCCTCATCCCTTATGGAAAAAGGTTGAGGGAACTGGGCTTGTTTAGTTTGGAGAAGAGAACACTCTGGGGAGACGTCATTGTGGCCTTCCAGTAGTTGAAGGGAGCATATAAACAGGAGGGGGAATGGCTGTTTATGAGGGTGGATAGTGATAGGAAAAGGGGGAATGGGGAGGTTTAGGTGAGATATTAAGAGGAAGTCTTTCACGCAGAAGGTGGTGATGCACTGTAACAGGTTGCCCAAGGGGGCTGTGGATGTCCCATCCCTGGAGGCATTCAAGGCCAGGCTGGATGTGGCTCTGGGCAGCCTGGCCTGGTGGTTGGTGACCCTGCACATGGCAGGGACTTGAAACTGGATGATTGTTGTGGTCTTTTTCAACCCAGGCCACTCTACGATTTGGTGATTCTGTCAAATAAATGTCCCTTGATTGGTTGAAATGACAGAGGGATGTGCAAGTTAGGCACACAAATCATTGCTTTTTTTTTGCTTTTTTCTTCTAGCAGTATATATTTTTAATATTTGAGTTAATATTTTTTGAATGTTTGCAGTCTGACTCCTGCTACCCAGAGGATCTGTTCTTTCATTTTACATGCATCAAGCTGTGTAAGCATCAGAGAAAATCAGAAATGAAACTATCCAGAAACCATAGAAATAATTAAAAAAAAAAAAATTTTACAACACTGTTGTTTTCTGGTCAGCAGCAATGACTGAAGCGCGTGCAACTGAAACCTGCTTTTAGCTCAGTAGAGATGGATGATGATTCCTGCGTGATTACCTTACCTCTTCTATCACGTGATAAGTCAGAATTTCTACAAAACATCATATTGAAAAAAAATCATTCTGTAAACTGTTGGATCTGTTCTAGGGTTTACCTGAATATGAAACCATACTAAAATTTGTAGGCAGAGTTCCTCTGTGTCAGGCATATTTGTGGAAGAGAAGATGGAAGTCAGTCCTTATAGTGACATCTGCCTCCTATTTTATGATGTTGGCGCATTATTTAAGAGGTGGATGGTGGTGATATGGCAACAGAGGCTGAACCTTCTCACCAGTATTTCATTCCATGTTGTTGCCATGTGACAGGTGGCAGCAGAGAAGCAGTGTGACAGAACTGGAAAAGCATATGAAGCAAATATGTGGAACTGAATTCCTCCATGCAGAAACAGTGGCACCCACTGACATTCCTTGACATGTGCTGAAGTTTACAGAGACCCCAAGCAGTAGATGTGAGCACAGCGAGGGGTGGGCAGTGTATTTCAACAGTAGTGACAGTGATGTGAAAGACAAGCCACATTCCAGATGGCCACTTACAAGTGTCACGCCACAAAATGAAGAGCATCTTGATCATCTCATCCACTCAGATAGGCAGATTATAACCAGATAGCTGTGTATGGAGCTGAATATTAGGCTTCGGTGTGTTGGAAACTATGGTGAGTACTCTGGAATATCGCACAGTTTACACCAGGTGGCTTCCATGATTGCTTACAGAGGAACAGAGAGAGCAGCATATGCAAGTTTGTTAGGACCTTTTGAAGCAATGTGAGGCTGAAGGTGGCAGTTTGCTGGATTCCATCATTACCACTGACAAGACGTGGTGTCACCACTACAAGCCAGAATCAAAATGGCAGCCCATGGAGTGGTGATATTGAATTCCCTATTGAAAGCAAAGTTCAAGATGCAGCCCTCAGGGCAAAGTGACGTGCCCTTTTGGGACAGGAAACAGATGAATCTTGTGAATTTCCTGGAACATGGAAAAACTATCAACTCAGACCACTACATTGTGATGCTAAGCTGAAGGCTTGAACTTCCAGAGTCATGCCAGGGAAGACAGACCTTTCTCTTGCAACATGGTAACATCAGGTGTCTACCTGTCTGAAGACTATGAAGCCTGGTGACAACCTTTTGCTGGATTGTCCTGCTACATGTGCTCTATAGTCTGGATTTGGTGCTGTCTGACTTCTATCTGTTCAGCCAATGGGTGATGGATTGTGTGGGCAGCATTTTCATAGCACCAAAGCCATTATAGCAGCTGTGAAACAGTGGGTCATCTCCACTAGTGCAGATTATTATGAGCTCAGTGTGGAGGCTCTTCTTCATCACTGGCAAAAATGCACTGCTGGTGGTGGTGACTGTGTTGAAGAAGAGTGTTCTGTAGCTGAGAATTTGCTCTATCAAGCAGCGTTACTGTGCTCTTTGTTGTAGGTTCCTTGGAAATAAGTAAGAGGCATTACTTTTGGAGTTATTTATCTACATAAATAGCTTAAGTGTTATACCAAGACCTGAACTTCATGGCCGGTGCAAATGAGGACACCATAAATCCTCCTTCCAGCAAAACTGAGGTTGATGAGAGCTCTGTTGGAGGTAGGAAGATACTTCATAGGAAGAGAGATTTCCTTGAGAGGAAAAAAGTAACAGAACAATTATCTTTTGTTGAACAAAAATTTCACCTGGAGAGTTGGAACATGTAAATATGCCAGAAGTTCAGACCATGTAAACTCTTTTTGGGATGGCCCACAGTGGGGTTATTATTCAGAGCTGTGCTCTAAAGTATGGGTTTTGCAGAGCATTGAAGTCTTTGTGATTAAGTAGACGTTTCGCCACTTCTGAGCTATTAGGTGTGATGAATTAGAAAAGTTGAGATAAGAAAGGGATGCTGTTACATACCTAATCTCCTTGAAATATAGCCTTTAAATGAAAGATGGTTGCTATCCTGGGGCTCTGTAGCATATCTGAGTGAATGGTGTTTTTTCTATTAAATGTAATAGATAATTAGATTTCCATTATTTTGTCATTAAGCTTGCATATTTTACTCACCTTTAAAACAGTATGATAATGTTCACAGAAGGGCTGCTTAACACAGCTGGTCTTGGACGGGTGATAACTTGCTCCCTGGCGTGACTGAAATGAAGAATTATCAAAGGCAGTGTGATCTAATGGTGCAAAAGCGCGATGGAAGTGGAGGCATGTGGATGGTTCTGCTGGGTTCCCTGCTAGCAGTGTGCCAGGAGGTCATAGAGGGCATCTTCTCTGCTCTGTGCTTATCAATGGGCCATTGCGGTGAAGGAGGGCTTTAGAGATGTTACTGATCATGGTGGTGGCCTCCTGCATGCTGTGGGTGGCTCTGCAGGCTCATAGTGCTTTCCTGGCAATTCTGGCCTTCTGCTTTCTTATCTGTCAGAGCAGGATCTGTTTTCTCTCATACTCATCCTGCCACTGTCACACTGCCTGGAAAGGAGAGTGTTCATCCTTTGCTGTGAGGAAGCTTGATACCAACTTGCTTTTTTGCTTCCAGGTTGATTCAGAAAAAGAAGGGAGTACAAATAAAATGAAGCAAAAGTCTGCAATGCAACATTTGAGGTGGTACTTGCTCAACAGAACAAATGAAGAGCTGGGTTGCTTTCTGTCGTTGTTTCATGGCTCATGCCAGAATGCTCTTCTCTTGTACAGAACCGTGAAAGTTTTTTTTCCCCCCTGAAAAATCTAGAGTAATCATACACTTCTGCTCTTTTTTTTTTATTTTATTTTTTATTTTTGTGTATACATAAAGTGGTGCAACAGAATAAGGAAAATGTCTGTTTTCCTTGTGGACAATTAGATTTCATTGTCAGTTTAAATTGATGACACTAGCTTCCAAACTATTGAGCCCGTGCTAATAAATGCAACAATTGTTCATAATTTGGCAGTGAATGACCTTTAAATGCAGACGCTTACTAAGGATATCCCTAGGGAACAATTTAACTTCGAAATGACACCTGTGTGTTCTTGTTATCATTTAAATATGCTCCCTTTGTCAATAACAGAATAATAAATACTAGTTAGATTTCTAATGTTGATTCAGATGCTAGGAAACTTACTGAATATATTACTGTACATTTGATTTATATTGACCAAAAAATTTTTACAGTGGTGTACTGCTGGTCAAGGTGACATACGTTTAAACGTGTTCTAGAGCAGAGGTCGTACTTGACTGACACATGTGCTTACAGTGTTTTTAATTAACACTTTATTACTACTCCCAGAATCGCTCCTGGTGTTGCAAATGTTGTGGAAGCAAGGTACAACCTATAAGACTGTAAAGTACCTTGGGTGTTTTTGAGAGTCTGTAAGCTTTATCTGCACTGAAACAGTGTTTTGATCACTAGAATCATAGAATTGTAGAAACATTGAATGTCCCTGGATCAGAATTATCATTCTGGTTTCATCCGCCCTGCTATGTGCAGGGTCACCAACTACCAGACCAGGCTGCCCATTTAAAGGATTTATAAATAGATAGACCTCAGTGATTCTTAGAGTAATTATCTTTAAATCTTAGCAGTCTTGGAATTCGCAAATAGGAAGGAAGTCAATGAAACTTTACTTATGCTGCAGCTTAGTGACCACATTGTGTTTCTTACTCAATAGGCTACTGAGGACAAAGTTTGGTCAGTCTTGATCCACCTTTGCTGAGCAGAACCACAGTTGTCAGGATCAGAAGGGACTCTTAAAGGTCATTAGTCCAACTCCCCTGCTCTGAACAGGGCCATGTACAGCTCAGTGAGGAGCTCGGAGCCCTGTCCAGCCTGCCTTTGAGTGTCTTCAAGGAACAGTGCATCCACCAACTCTCAGGACCACCTTTTCCCATGTCTCACCACCCTTAGCGTAAAAAATTTCTTCCTTACATCCAACCTGTATCTCCTCTCTTTAAGTCTGAAATCAGGGTCTTCACCTGACCACCATGACTGTTCAGACATCATCAAGAATGGCTTGGCGACTGCATCAGCCAATTCCTTCAGGACTCTGGGATGAGTTGCAGAAAAATCTCTTGAGGAGGGCTAAGGAAGCTGGCTGACCCAGGGGCCTGTTGTTGGGAGTGCTGTGCTGTCTGTTGGTGGAAGTGCTTCTGTTAAGTGCCCCTGTGAAGATGCAGCAATTCAGGATCTCCAGTGACAGCACTTTGGTCATTCTTACTGTCAGCAAACATCATTCTGTGTTACAGTTTTACAAGAATTGAGTGAGGAAATCTATCAGCTTTTCATTTTCACTTCTTGTCAAGCTTTAGATTTCTGTGGTTTGAGGAAGACTAAAACTGCATTTTGTAGAGCCCTGTGAAAGAAGATTTTGATGACA
Organism: Centrocercus urophasianus; assembly: GCF_019232065.1. NCBI lineage: Eukaryota > Metazoa > Chordata > Aves > Galliformes > Phasianidae > Centrocercus > Centrocercus urophasianus. The sequence goes on from NW_024884878.1 coordinate 2,084,406, forward strand.
AAGCAGAAGCGTTGTCATTTACTTTGAAGGTGCAATTGTATTTTTTAGTGGAAAATGAAAGGATAAGTGTATGAAGTCTTTTAACAAGCTGTTTATCCTTGGATTTTCTGATGACAAATATCCTACCTGCAGGATACTCTTTCCTGGAACAGTCTGTTTTAGTCTTATTATTTCTACCTAAATATAGTGCTATAAGCAATTCACATTATGTAAACTAGTAGATGTTGTATGTTATTCTGTTTTAAATGAAGAACTTGGAGCGTGAAAAAGATGCTTGCATACTTCCAGGATTTGAAATAAGCTGGGACAGAAATGGGGGCAGAACACTGTCTGTATTCAGGTCTCTCCTCTATCTCTGCACAGCTGGCAGAGGGGAACCTCCATCCCATCCTTAGCAGTCTCACCTCCAAAACGTGCAGGAAACCCATTGAATTGCTTTACAGAATCACAGGGTTGGAAGGGATCATGAATCTCCAACCCCCCTGCCACATGCAGGACCACCAACCTCCCCATTTAATACTAGACCAGGCTGCCCAGGGCCCCATCCAACCTGACCTTAAACACCTCCAGGGATGGGGCATCCACAGCCCCTCTGGGCAGCTGTTCCAGCACCTGACCACTCTCTCTGTAAAGAACTTCCCCCTGACATCCAACCTAAATCTCCCCTTCCTCAACTTAAAACCATTTCCCAGCTCAGGTGGAGGAGCTGTTTTGAAGGACAACATAAAAGAAGAGAAAAATTTCATGAAAAATCTCTGACTAACACTTTGCTGAATGTTTACGGAAGCCAGACTGTGGATGTGAGCACAGTGAGGGAGGTTGGTGCTGTTCAGCAGGGGTGACAGCAAAAGTGGTCACTTCTGCTGGTACAGATTTTTACAGGCATGGCATGCAGGCTCTTGTTCATTGCTGGTGAAAATGTATAGCTCATGATAGTGACTGTATTGAAAAATGTTTTGTAGCTGAGAATTTGCTCTATCAGCTACTGTTGTTTTGCTCCTGGTTGTCATTTCCATGGAAATAAATAGACAGCAGTGCTTCTGCAGTGACCTGCCTGAATGCAGGCAGAGAGAATTCATTCTTCACTCAATGTGTGCCAGGCAAGCCAAGAGGTTGGGCAACCTGGTGGATCTGTGTTGGTGAATCACAGTTAAGATCGGCCTCTAGGTGGCAGTTGTTAGATCGCTTGCATGGTATGAAAATTCCTGCTTGAGAGGGAGTAGCCACGCTGGGGGTAGATGTATGCCAATGAGGTGTTGTGAAAAATAGTGCGTGCCCTTAACTGCAGCTTTAGCGTTTGACTGCTTTGACTTGTGTATTGGAAACAGCGTAGAGTTAGGATGGTCTTTGTTCCCACCAGTGCGACCTGAAAACTGTGAGATAAGGATTACTGATCTCTGTTATTTTATGTATTTTTTATCTTGCCCTGTAATTGATTCGCTTTTTAAAAATTGATTCTGCTTTTTGAACTGGAGCAGAGGGTGCTCATGTGCTGCAGTATCTCCAAATTGGAAAATAGTGAAATCTAAAGCTTTCCTATCACCTCCTGTGTAAGGACAAAGAAAGTCTTGATTGTGTGGTGAAATAATCAATTCATCAAAAGCAAGTTTATATTGATTACATGGAACTGCTTTTATGGAAAAGTGACCATGTGCACTTCAGCTAAGTACCTCTTCCACAAGCCTCCTCTTTTTTGGGGGGGTTTAGATTGCCTTCTTGTTACTCAGTAATAAGCCCTTTCCAGAAAGAGGACTACTTGGTCTCACATCTGCTTTGCAGTCAAGCTGTGATGATAATTTCAGTATAAGTTTATTGTCCTTTAGAGATATGGAAACAGAAAAGCATGTCTTCATTTTAGTCATAAATTAAAGCATTAGTAGATTTGTATTAATGTCAGAGAATGTTTTAACAATATTTGCTTTGTTTGAGAGCTGTGAAGAAATGGATATTCAGGGAAACCAGCATCAAACAGATTTGGAGTTGAATGCTATGTAACTGTAAAACAGATTTGGAGCTCAGTACTGTGACATTATAGACTCACAAAATGTAATAGCCTGTTGCCTTTCTATATTTTACAAATTTGAAGAAAAAATGTATTCTGCAACAGCATAGGCTACATGAAATTCCCAAACCTTCCATTTCTAAACATGTATCAGAGAACATTTAAACGTTAAATTAATTGAAGTTAAGTTCTGCCTGTAAAATACCAAGACCTAGCTTCTGATTTTAAGTCATAGCATGGGAGCCTGGAAGGGCAGTACTGACTCAAAGCATCTGTTTTTTGTATAGAACTGAAAATATCAGAAGCTGTTCATTGTGTGGAGCACATAAAAGGTGGTTGGTAGTGGTTCATTCTTTTTGCCATTTCATGTGAGTGTTTTAAGAAGTCCTGTTCTACACAGGCTACAAGGCTCAAGTACTCTCTGAAGTAGGGCTGAATATACCATATTTTGCTTTCTGTATCTCCCCTGTACATCACAATGTGGTTTTCTGGTATTTTCAGTTCTGCCTTCCCTTGGCAAAGAGTTCTTTCTTCTGTGTTTTTGCTAAACTTTTTTCAAATCAGTTGAGAAAAGGGAAAGAACATTTTTTAGATGTTTTAAGAAAGAACTTGGTGAGAACTTGCCAGGAGTGTTAAGACAATTACAGTCCTCTGTATATAAGTATACAAGACAATCTTTATGTTGGCCTGAATTAGAGAGAAAGTAGGAGAGCATATTTGAAGTTCACCTCTTTTAGTCCAGAGGTCTTTTAGTATTTTCTCTTTTAGCACATAATTGCTACTGTATGGAAGGCAAATGTAAGTGGAATGCATTAATAGAAATCAGAAACAGTTCTAGGAAGCATGTTGTCTCTACAAGCATTTTAGTATTCACATTTGAATTTTTAATTTACTTTTAGATGCTAATTTCAGCTTTAGAAAACTCTAAACAGTTTTAAGACTGAAAAAAAGAACAAGGATTGCTACCTGGTTGGTAATTTGAAAATCTGTAATATGTCTGATTTTCGCCTCATCCATGGGAAAAAGAAGGCATTTTTCTCTGAAAATGGAATGTTCTGTGAAGTAGGAAAAGGTGACTGTAATTTAGTTGTTTTAGTGTTGAGCACCTCTGCTTATTCTTTTGTTCTTCTTTTTTTTTTATTAATGTGGATATAATCATGAATGTCATTATTCTTTAAATCCAATAGTCAAGATAGTACTGCTCATGCTGAACTTCCTTGGCTACCTAGGTGTTTGAATAACGCATTTTGTGGACTTCCACAGAAAATGCAGTTACTTCAGTCTGGAAATAGATTTCGTGCCTGGGAAGGAACCAGCAACATGCTACACGCTCACAACTAGTGCATGCTACTTGCCAACTAAATTGTCAAAAATGGCTGATTTGAAAGGGGATGAAAACTTGCTTAAGGTAATCACAGATACAACTGTTATCTGTTAAAGGCTAAGAACTTAATACCCTGTTTCTCAAATGAGATTTTACTATAACGAGATAGCTGTATCACACTCCTAAGTGAAAAGCTCATGAACTTGCATGGTTGCTTCCAACCTCTACTCTGCTAACAAGCTCCCAAAGTTGTTGTTGCTTATAAAAGTGGAAAATGAACCTGATAAAAATGTTTAGTCTGCAGGGCTGCGTTTTATTTATCATATCAGAAAAGAGCAATGTTTTGTTGCATCATGGTCAAAATAGAAGCGACCTTGCTTGTTCATGAGTGCTCAAAGCTTACAGATAAGAGGCAAAATAATAGAGTACAATAGAAAGAGTGTAGTGTAATTATTTGTGGCTTGTCAAGTGAAGCCCTCTCAGCCCCAAGTGATTCAAATCTGGGAACTCTGCACAATTCTGTACACTAACCATAGCCAGCATCAGAGAAATCTCACCCACCTTCTCCGACAGTGCTGAAATTGCATCAGTTTGTCATGCACTGAGCATGCCAGCTTCACGCAATATCATTTGCTTGCAAATGGGCCTGGCCCCGATGCCCTGAGACACATTCTTTGGTATCTGACTCTTGGCCTGTGATTTGTCATGTCTCTAGTGCTATCGGCACAAAGTAATTTTAATAGATTCTGATGGTTTGCTTGTGGAAGGTAAAGAATGCAGTACAGATTGTGTCAGGTAGCTCTCTGTGGCATGTAACATGGCTGAGCTCTCATGATGGTGATAGCCAAACAGAGTATGGAGAAATGGGAACCCTATTTTCAATAGTATTTAACACCCCTCTTCTCAGTACTCCGCTGGGGAAGAACTCCGTTGCTAATTCAGCAGAGCCAAGAATTTAGCAACTTAAGAGAGAAACATTATTTGTGCTTAAGAGCTGTTAGTGGATGGAAACTGAGGACAAAAAATCTGTGGCTTTGTTCCTTCATGCAGGGGCAGAGGGAAGGCAGTACTTAGGTATAAAAATTTTCTGTGATTTCTGGGGAGTAAACTGTTTTCATTCCATTTTTATTTCCACAGTGTTTAACCAAATATTAATTATTTGGAGATTTAGTAATCTCTAAACAACATCACTGCATTTCTTAGGAGTTATGATCTTCAACACTGTGTACAAAAAAATAAAAAAAAGTGGTTGTACAGTTTGTTCTAAAATGTATCTGATGTGAAATTGGGTAAATATGATTTAGAATATAGATTTCAGAAGAATTTATCCGTAGATCCTAATTAGCTATTTGTGACTTGTTGGATAATTAAACTTTTGTTTAGAGTAGTTTTGTTTCATTATGAAACAAACGTGTGACTTTTTTTACTCTTCTTATGACACCACTGAGATGAGATTATTTTGCCATTGACAACTCTGATCTTTGCATCATTTTTTTTTCAGCTGACTTCCTAAATTGATTACTACTTCTGAGTTGGAGCCTGCAGCATAGCTCACCAGAATTCTGCTGACACCAATCGATTAACGTGAAGGTGTTAATGTTAGTGATTTCATCTGAGAAACATTCAAAACCATGTCAGTAATCTGTTCTAAAAAACTGCCAGATCCTTGAATCTTGTTATTTTGAACATGTTAGTTTGGGTTAACAAGAATTTCTCTGAAGAGCAGAAAAAAAGAGTGTGTTACTGAGTCCTGTGGGAAGGGCAAATTTTAATCAGTTGTTGTACATTAGTATGGCATACATGCACATGCTTTAATATTTAACAAACTGTTTTAAAAAAATGTTCTTATTAATATTCATGGCATCTCTGAGGAATTTATAAAAACGCTTGAGCACAATCCGTTTTTTTTGTTTGTTTGTTTTACCTAGGGAATTCCTGACAGCAGTGTAACTCTGAGCACCCCGCCAGCAAATTTGTGCAGGTCTGCCATTTCCTTCCCCCTTCAGCTTCAACAGTTTTTAGCATTTTTGTTTAGCTAAGCACAATGTTCCAGTGAGCCTGCATTTTTTCCCTTTCTGTTCTAAATATACTCAGAAAAATACTATTGTGTTACACAGTTTCTTAGAGAGGTTCTGGGCTACAGCCAGAGCCCACTGTTCATACTGTACACAGAAAGAAGGAAGAGTTCTTTTCCAGCGTGAGGTATACCAACTTTTGAAAATGTTCTGCTTTTATTTCATGGAGTTTTGTTATGGTATGATTTTTTCTTTTTAAAGCACAGTGCTAGCTGTTTTGTTATATGTGCATCATTAAAACAGATCTTGAGAGTTCATCCAAAGTAGCTCTGTTCTTCTCCCTTTGAAAGCGTTAGAGGTTCTCATAGTGGCAGCGTTGCTGAAATAGTCATGATCTGCTCCATCTCTGTCTTTCCAGGCAGGAAAAGAAATGTCTTTGGTTTGCTGAAGGTCTTCCTGTGGGATAGCCATTCTTTCTGTTCTTAAGTAGCATTACGTTTTGAGGCAGACTTGTTACATCAGATGTTTTATCCTTTTTTGAATACCACTAATACTATTCAGTAAAGCATTTTTGTTCTTTAGTACATCTTCTTTAGCACTTCAGACTTAAAAATGGTTAACAGTGAAGAATGGGACCGAGTGTATTTGTGTCTAACTGTGTACATACATAAGAGTATGGCAGATACAGACCACTGGGGGAAAACTTACCAATCTTTAAGCTAATCAAGAAACTACAACAATTTGTTGCTACACTCCTACTTCATAGCACCTCTTCTTGCATATAATTTTCACCATAAAGTGGAAATTATCCTCTTTAAGTGCTCAGATTGCCAAGTGGCCAACCTAGGAGGAGGTAGGGGAGTTGGTGGCTTGCCTGTGAAGCACAAAGCAGAGTCAGGACAGGAGTGGCAGGAAGGCAGAAAGCTCTGGTTGTCCAACACTTGTACAGTCCTTTGCCCTCTCTTGTTAAAAAAAAGGGTACTGTCATGTTTCTGTAAGATGGGAAAACCACGCAGGAACCTTTCCTGGAGTTAATACCTGAAAGAATGGGTGTGTTCCACCTCAGTCCTGTCTCATCCGAAGAGGCATGGAGGTGAACTATACAAGTTTGGAAGTTATGAGGCTTCAGGTTTCCTAATGACAGAACTTAAAGATCAAAGTACAAACAGTGTGTGCCACTTGCTACCAAGAATTTTCAGGAGTTGATCAGAGAGTTGTATTTTTGAGAGTAAAAGAGTACTTCAGGGGGAATTGAGACAGCGACTGTTGTTGCTGCGTTGCATATGTTTATCTGCAGAAGTTACTGAAGGTATGATCTAATCTTGCATTTGCTTAATGCATTTATCAGTTACCTCTTTTTGACTTCATGGATGCGCTGTTCCTTGCCAGTGCTAGCTTTGGTGCTTAAAGGTTTGTGCTGTCTGGTTTGAGTGATGTTTCTTACATGTTCCCTACTAGTGCAGACCTTGTCTCTGACCTTATGCAGGAGGCACTATGTCATGGCTTTTCATGAGATTCTTGTCTGCTTCACCCTGTATGCCTTTTGTTGAGCACTGGTATGCTTCATTGAACCTTGGACCATGTATTTTGCCATACCTCAGAGGTGTAGGACAAGGCAATAAAACAGCACTTTGGGATCTGCCGTTCCAGTTCCCTTTTGCTGTTTGCAGTCAGGCACATCCAGGTAGCTTAGCTTCACAGTATTCTCAGTGTCAGTAATTTACTTGTTGCTGATTTTTAGATGTAGCTTTTCCCCCTTAACATCAAGGAAATGATCAAAGAATCTTCTGCAATTCCTACAGGGCTGTATATTGGTGCAAATATTGGATGTACAGCAGTATGATGATGTGCCTCTGGTCTAAACACTAAATAAGCACTTGTCTTTCACTGCTATCCTTGGCGTTGGCAGAGTGTTTGACCCTGACCAAATTGGAAGTGCTCAGAATCACTGTTATTAGCAAGAATGGTGACTAAGAAAAAAGGTCTATCTTCATTGTATCTCATGCAGGCAATTTCTGTGTTTCTTGGGAAAACAGTGAGATTGTTTTGGGCAGACAAAAAAGGTCAGTGTTTATTCAGTCATCAGCTGCAAAATTTGTATGATGGAAGCCCCTTTTTACCACCTGCATTAAAACAGTTCTTAGTTCTAGCTTGTAGACATTGAAACACAATTCCATTTACAAATCTCCAACAGATTTACGGAAGAGATTGGGAAGTGATTGATCAATTTATCAGGACAGACAAGGGAGTAGCTAGGTAGCTTGTGTAGTGGCTAATATCCTTCGACTGTCAGCTGTTTGAAGGCCTCAGTGCTGGATCACCTGTGCATTTAACTAAAACAGTATTAAATTTTTATCTTGAAAACAACTTCAGCACAGACTTATTTGGAGAGATCTGACAAGACAGATTTAATTTTGATTACTGTTACATATGCAGGTCATCAAGAGTGGTTTTTACCCCAGAGTTCAGTATGTGCCAACTGCATAGCTATTTCTGGAGAGATACTTCTTTGGACATTCAAATCTGCAGAGCAGACGATTTACCACGAGGTTGTGCTTTGAGAAGGAGTTATGTAGAAATCCCCCAGTTTGCCAAATAGGTTCTCACATCCCTGCAGTCACAGTGTGGGTTTGCACTGCCACACAGAGATCAGGTTTTGGAAGTAGAAGCAGGTAAAAGGCCATCATTTGATCAGAGCAGCTTACTGATGAAGTAATATGTCTGGTACTGTAGCTGGCTGGGCAGTTGCACATGGGCAACATAATTTCTTGAATTTTCTGACTTTAGAGTGTGTAACTTTTAAGCTCAGTGTGCTTTGGCTATATTTTTATTGCCTAATAACGGCTAACTTCATATTTTTACAGGATGTATTGTGGTGCTCTGTGCACTTCAGTGAAAATAGTATCAAAGTTCAGTGTATAGTTTTGGAAAAAAAAGTCAAGTTACAGGCTTCTTAAATGTTTTATAGCATGTCAGTGTTGTTTTTTTTTCCTTTCTTTTATTCTCTTTTGTGTAGTGTTGTAAATATTTAAATATAGGTCCCCAAAATAAAATCTCTTTAAAATGTGGAGCTTCTATTGAAGACTCTAGGGATTTAGCGTGCTAAATTAGCACTGGTTGAATGCATTCTAAAAACATCTTTTGGCTGCAATTGTTCACTTCAGCAACTTTGATGAATGGTCAGAAATGAAAAATCATGTTTTGTAGACCAGACTGTGACCACTAGAAGTTCAGAGGTCTTCATTTTGCCTCCGGGTCCCAGCTAGTCCTGAGCTTCTGGGAGTGGTAATGTTCATACTGGGAGCTTACAGAAAACAAGTCTTGGGCAATGCTGGATTGATGTGGAAATTTGCAGCAACTACAGAATATTCCCCTTACTTTGCAGGAGTTTTGGAACAGTGACTTTTGTTTGTGACTTCAGCTTTCTCAGCAGAGGTTTCCTTTAGTAGTGGAAATAAGCATTGCTTCTGTTACTTCAAGACCTGCTCCAAAAGTAATGCCTCTTATTTTATTATCTCTGGCCACGATGTCAGAGGCAGATGTTGGTGGTATGGCAGGAGAGGCTGAGCCTTCCCACCAGTATTCCATTACATGTTATGCTGTGTGACAGCTGTCTGCAGAGGGGCACTCTGACAAAAGGGTGTCTGACCTGGAAGAGCCTAGGAAGCAAGAGGCTGGATCTGAATTCCCCCATATGGAAACTGTGCACCCACTGACATTCAGAAATGCTTGAACATTTATGGATACCAAACAGTGGCATAAATGCTCTGAGAATTCACACTTGGTTCAAGCTTTACAGTTTCCAGGTTGCTTTTGAGCCAAGTTGAGTGCTGAATTTTTGTGTGTATATGTCTGTAATATGTAATTTATTTAATAAAAAAAAGTGAACATTCAATACTTGATATAAAAAGCCTATTTTTCTTTATTAATCTGTGAGCATACTCATATTGCTGCTAAGATCTTGAACTGTTTCTCCTACGACTTTAATTGTTAAATGAATAAAGAGTGTATTAGGTAACATGTGTCTTGCAGAATCCATTATCGGTCACCTGGGTTATTAATTGTGTGTTAAAGCAGGTAATGTTTAGACAAATAGTTAGATACTTCTACAACTTCCTCTATTATGTATAGTATAAGTAGTAGTGAACTTAATCTAATGTATGGGGACTTCTTGTAGCAATTGGTATTAATGTTAATTGGGGAAGCACAGTAAAAATGTATTTTTCATTTAAAGACAGTAGACTAAAGGTTGTTCCTCCTAGGCATTTTTAAGATTTTTTGCAGGGGAAGTTTAAACTCGTAATAATAACTTCTCAGCCAAAGATGGAGGTATATGCTAAGTGTTCTTTACAAGTCCTTTTCTTGATTATTTCCTCATTTATATTAAAAAGAATAATTTAATTTTAAAAATTCCATCAAATACACTGGTGGATTTTTGCTTCTAAATTATTAGCCTCAATAATTCTGTGACTTGAATAAGGTAATTATACTCCTAGCTGAGTTTCATCCGTATGAACTCACGTGGATTTGTTTCTGGAAGGAGTGGTTTTCTGTCGGGTTTATCTTTGCTCAGGTGCCTCGCCGACCGGTAGGGGTCACTCTGTGCATTGAATTTAGGAGGTATGTAAAGTCACTTTAATTACATTATTTTTAATTGCATGTGCTAGCATATTTAAACCATAAATCCTAGAAGAGAATTGTGCTTATTATTTGTTACATTATTCTACTGTGTTTGAGTTGGGAGTGTCTGTGCCGAGCTTGAATAGTACTTAACGATTTAAGGGAAAACTGCAAAGCATTCAGCAAGGAATGTGTAATGCAGTCTCAGTTGACTTTGTAAGAGTCAAACTTCATAGCTTGAAGAAAACGTGAGTGGTTAGGAAGTGGCTGTGGTTGTATCTGCTATGTTTCTGTGCCCTAAAATACTGAAAAGACACTGGAAAATCTGATGAGACAGATCTGTGGACTTCATGAATGCTTCAGTAATGTTTTCTTCCACTCGAAATTAAAACTTTAAGGCCACTTTTAACAACTCCAGTGGAAAAATATCAAGCATGTGTTGTTTTTTGCTGAAGTGTGTATTTATTAAAGTAAATAGGTGCTTGTGAGTGTTCTGCCCAAGTCTGTTGGTTAATCATGCAACATCAGTGTGGTCAATTCAAGTCACTGTGTAAAATCCATTTCCAGCTTTTCTGTATTGGCTGTATTAAGGAAAAATCTCTTTTCTTCCCATAAAATCTATAGCTAAGGATTTGAAATACTTTAGTTTAAGATGAGTATAAGATAGAATGAACGGACATAAACATCTTGATGTATTCACAAATATGATTTATCAAATTTTGAATGAAATGGAAAGACTTTGTTGCTTGTACTACTTTAATTACTGGAATTTCTTAATGAGGGATACATTGCACATAATTAAATGGAAGAAACTGCTCTTTTAATTTTCATATCTTTTACCTGACCTCCTCTTCTAAACAAAGAGCAGAGTTTTCTGTACCTGCATTGTTCTGTGCTACAGTCGTGTTTGTTGAAGCTCACATACATATCCTGAGGAACCTTGACTCAGAATATGTTTTAGCAACTAAGCATCTTCCACTGAAGTGACCTATGGAAAAATCAGTTTTCCAGCAAAATCACCCTCTTCTGATGCCCTGTCTCAGATCTGAGAGTTCAGGTTTGGGTAAGTCACAGTGCTCTGATTGCTGCAGAAGAGCCTGAAGAGCCACATGGAGTTGGTTAAAACTGAGATGAAGAGTAAGAGCATATTTTGAAGTTTTCTCTGTAATAACAGTCCTTACACTCAGAGCCTGCCTGTCAGGAGCAAACTGATTAATTTCTGTAATTCTGGTATGACAGCAGATTGGAGCAGAAAGAGGTAGCAGGCTATTAGGTAATAGTGTTGCATGCTTTTCTGTACCTGCTGAGATTTGCTTAATTTGATTGATGAGTACCATCTAAAAACTTGTGCGGATCACTTCTATACACATTCCACTCTGACAAGAGAATGAAAGATCTGCACATGCATGATCTCTTTCCATTATTTGATTGAGATTTATATTCTATTGGTAGTTTGGGCATTATAACGAAGAATATTTTTGCTTCTTTTCCTTCTCTTTACTGGGCATTGTATAGCTTTGAGAAGGGGAATAAACAGTTGGCGAAAGAGAACAACACTGTTTACACTGTATTTTTGTTTTGCTAAGTTGATATTTGGGTTGATTAGGTATTCTAAAAAATGATAACATACAGGCACAAATGCCTGATAAATGAAAGAAATGTCTTCAAGTGACTGATAAATACTTGATGGGAATTGAATAAAAAATTTAATCATTCTGATGAGGTGATAACATTTTGTTACAACTGTTAGTTGAACTAATAAAATTACTTCTGTGAACGAATTCCTTAGTGTAGCATGAGATTACTTGCTTTTTCCTTCTTGTGATTTTTGTTCTCTGCATCTCCAGTGAAATAATCATAGCTTATAAGAAAAGCAGCTTTCCCTCTGCCTCTAAGTCTACTAATTGGTCTGGTCACTTAAGCCTGACATTTTGATGCTTTTATTTCTTCAGATCTTTGAAACAGGCCTCCTGTGAGATTACCTATTTGTCAAAAATTAAGAAAACTGAATATGTGAATATTTCCACCTCTCCAGTAGATGAATATGTGGCAAAATTCTGCTGGCTTCATCTTAATGATAGGTTGGTGACGTGCTAGGAATTGAGATGATTAGTTTCAGTTAGGTAATTCTAGTAGTTACATTTGTACATACTGATCAACATGACCTACATGTGATTTATTCTGGTGGTTGATGATAATTGAGTAGTGATAATTGGAAGAGTATTGTATGTTCTTTTAAAAGGCAGTGTTTGGTTAGAACAAATGGCTGTTTTATTGCTTGGTGATTGATTGTATTATTTCTTGTAACTGCAGTTCTTTCTTCCAAAAAACTACTTATTCCACGGTAGTTTGAATAAGGCTTTCCATGGGTTAGAGGTTTTGATGCAAAATAGCTGGGTGACAAAATGTCAGCATCGTGAATGACGCTTTCAGGCAGCGAGGTGGACCTTGGCAGTGGGGAATTAATTTTGCATCTTCATCCACGGAGGAAACCTGTACCCAACTCTCTCTGAAATATATGAAGAGTGTATTTTTTTAACTGTGTTGACAGGAGCACCAAATTTGTGTGTTCAGACAAAGAGAGCAGGTTCCAGGATCCTGCAAGTATAAAATATTTTATCACTGTATTGAGCACAACAGTGTTGTGGTGGATTTAAATGGGTGTTACTCTTTATCTACTGATTTTCTATACATATAAGCCTTGGTTATATTTAGGTGTTCTTCTTCGGTCATAGATGTAGTGATTTTATCTTTTTTAAACTGATTTGACTTTCAAATGCGTATGTACACTCATCTATCTTAACCTTAAAAATTTAAAAAAAAAGGCAAAAAAGAAAAACCCACCATAAGGAGTTCCATGCCCAGACTGTTGGTAATGTAACTGAGAGCTGATGACATTGAAACTGCCTAGACAGGGAGGGCAGGTTACTGCTTGTGCACTGAATTTTGTGCACTAAACAAGTCAGTAATTTTACCAAGGAGCAGAGTAAGAAGGTTGAAAGTGAAACTGGGAACAAAAGTAAGATGGAACTACATTGCACAATTTCTTGTAGACCCTCATGAGTTGTGTGCTTTCAGTGCAAAGATGGAACCCTTCTCAGAGCCTTTTCCTAAGTGGCATGTTGTGCAGTTATGTGATGCAGGCTGTTATGTGTCATGTTAGGCTTTGGGATTCAAGACAACAGAGGGAACTGTAAATTACTGTGTATAAGTAGCATGGAGGTGTTTGAGATCACATGCACGTTTTTTTCAGGATTCCTTTTTAAAATGTTAGGTTCTCGGTTTATTATCAGCCTTTTAAAGACAACAGCCTATGGCACTAAAGTCTGTGTTTTTCCACTAACAAAGAAGGGTACCTCTGATGCATAATGAATGCAAGTACTTCTTTTTCTTTTGACTTTGACTTTAACTCCATTGAGTTAAACAAGGAAAACAAAATCATGGCTTCAGCTTAGTGTGCCTGACTGGAAAGAAGTGATGATACTGCTACAGGCATGCTTTGAGCAATGGCTTGGGCATTTACCCAGCTCATATATCCCTGTCATAAAGAGTCAGTTTCTCGTCTTTTGAAGTCAGACGTAGTGATGTGGGCTTTCTGTGAATCACTCACAGGGAAGAAAAAGTATTCTGTCTCCTCTAAAACAGAAACATACCCGTGATGGATGTTTTCCTGTAATGAAATAAAGGAATATTAAAGTAATGTCCTAAATGTGAGGAAATAATTTGGGTTATTGCATGATGGAGTTAGGAGCTGGCAATTGCCTTAGAAAAATAAAAGCTGAATCTAAAAGAGATTAAGTTGTAGCTATCACATCTGAAAGTTAACATACGTTATCTTAAGACTGGAATAGTAAAGTGTGTTTATTGTTATTCTCTTTCAAATTCTGCTTGTCCTCATGGATTCATATGTTAACAGCCTGTCATACAGTCTCCGTTTCCAGGCCTCTTAACTCCTTCTCTATTACAGTAGAACTACATGGCTGCTTGGTTTTCCTGAGAAAACTTGCTACAAGGTACATCCTGAAAAAATTGGGAATAAATACAAAGTAGTATATCCTTGATTTTCAGGTGGTTCAAAATAAGTTCACTGATTAAGCAGGAATGTTTCTTGTGCTTTGGATAGTTACTTTGCACTAGAATTAAAAGTCAGATTTGTGTTTAAATGTTGCGTTAATTTAGAAGTAAGTTCACTTTGGTAAGAGTGTTTGGGCTGATGTTTTTTTCATAATTGGTTATGAATTGCTGCCATCATCAGTATAAGCATCGAGGCTTTGTGCCCACATATTTATGCGTATCAGATAACTGAGATGAAGAGAATTTCCTGTTTTCTGTATAAGCACAACATACAAGAGCCAGACTTGGAAAGGACAAAATGTAATTTGTCTGTGACTTCTTGTCTAAAGATATTCTTCCTGATACTGTAGAGTTCTGAAGAATAAAAGTTTATGCAGTAATGTTTTGGTAGAAATGTAAAAAACTTCTTCGTCTTTGTTTTCTTTGTTTATTTTTGCAGTGACTTTTTAAAAAGATTTTTAAATATAGATAAAATAATTCTTAAATATACATAAAATACCTGTTTAACGTCAGTAGTCTCTAACTTTGTGAAGATTACGGAGGATTTGCTGTTCAGAAATTCAGCATCACAAATGTTGAATACATTTTATTTTTTTTATCATTCATTTCCCCTTAGATCTGTACATATTAAATATGTATGGTTTTGTGTATGTGCAAATAAATGCTGACACTGGCTGTAATATCTGAGATGACAGTTATTGCTAGACGTATGCTGAGCTAGATGTGTAAAAATGTTGAAGATATTTTCGAAAACCACTTGATAACATTCCATATTTCATTTCATTTTTGAGTCATTGTAACTATCAGCTTGTAGTCAGAAATTTTCAGTTACAGGCAATAAGCACCCGTTGAAATTCTTCCTGAGTTTCCATGAGGTTAATTCACCTTCTGAGAGGAGAAAAAATTAAAAGGGAAAAAGATGTTTTGCCAGGGTTAATAAAATAAAAAGTCTTGCATTTGCTGCTCTGAAGAGCTGTAGTGCTGCGGTTTTTTGTGTGTACATCATTCCCCCCTGCTCCCTTAGAGGTGAAATTGGGAAGTTTCATTAGAGTGGGAAAAGTAGTTGCTCTCTACCTCAAAGTTGATTAAAACTTAGCCAGATGGCCTTTAAAATTTCAGTTTACTCCAAGATGTTCTCTGTTCTCAAAGCAAAATTATTCTAGGTTCTTTGCAGTACTTATGTTACAAGAGCACCAAGACGAGAACATGCTTACCATTAATCTTTTTTTGTCTGAGAGAGGTTTGAGTGATTCAATGAAACAGAAAACAGCAAGACTCTTGCCATCTTCCTCCTTTGTTGTTTATATGTGGTAAATAGGATTGTCCAAGTTGTTTCTGCTGAGGAAAATCACGAGATGCACCCTGTTTAAGTTATTCAGTTCCATTTCTCTGATACTCTTAAGGCATGTATTTCTTCAGTAGTGTGGGACGTTGACTTAGTCATCCTTTGGTCTCATTCTGCTTGTTCAAAGTCAAGGGAAAGGAAGTGCCTCTGAGAACTGAGTCTTTCTTTCCTCCTGAAACAGAAGTAATTTTGAGTGTGTGAGGTGGCCGATAGCTTTGCTATCTGTTTTCAATTATAAGTAGTTAAATAAGTGTATGGATTAACTTAGGCTGAGCAACAGTTATCAATCATGAAGAATGACTCTTGGACCATCTTTTTCTCCCTTAGGTTTTTCTTGTTTGAAAAAAAGACTTACTTGTTTCCATCCACTCTAAGATATGAAATGAAGAGCAAGTTCTTCTGAGTTCTTCTCATTTATCAGCCTAAACCTAGGATTTTGTGATTTAAAGTTCTTCAGTTATTATGCTGGCATTTATTTTAAATTGTTGCAGTTCACTTTGTCCTGACTGCTTTGAGTCTTTCATCTATACAGCTAATATAGATTCTGTGAGGACTGTCTGTACAATTACGTCCTTACAGATTACTCTGTGCAAAATAAGTTTATGGTGATAGGGAGATTCTATTCAAGGTGGACGAAAAGAAGGGAATAAAAATAAGAAAATGGGTATTTTATCTGTAGGGCATTGTAGGACAGCGTGTGTGGAGAGCTGCTGTCCAAGAGCTCTTCAGCATTTAAATCAATATAGATTGAAAGACTCTCATGCAAGTTGATGTAATAACCTCTGAAATACTAATGATCAGTTATCCCTTCCATTGGGAAACTGTACCAGTCCCAAGCACAAAAATGGTCATTTAAAATGTCTTTACTAAGCAGCACAGTATTCTGCAGAAGTAAATCTTGAGCAGATCTGGCTCACTAAATGGTAATTCCATCTTTTTTTAAAAGGTCAGCGCAATTAAATTTTGGCAAGATTGAGTCTTCAGTGTCTCTTAGCGTATTCATCGGGACACATTGGCTGGTAGCTTGCAAGTGTTCATGAGCAAATCAGGTTAATAATACATTGGTACCAGTACAAATAGATTGTCCTCATCACTGCATAGACAAAACACTCATGAGAACTGTGAGATTCTTTAAGTACTAGTGGCATGATATAATGAAGTTGTATTCCATTAAGCAGTTATATACAAGGGAGCAAAATGTCATCACCTGAGTGTGGCTGCATTTCTGTGATACAACCTCATCTGTTCCGTCAACTAGTTTTGCTGTGATCAATAAGCAGTTTTCTGTGGCCTTTCACTACTGTCAGATGTCATTGAATGATGCAAATACACGTCAGAAACTAGGAACTTGACAGCTCACCTAGACTAAAGAGAGAAGTGTGGGAGAGGGTGTGCTGCTGGGATTGACAGAAATGACAGCTGGATGTCTGCTGTGTATAAATGATTTGGTATTGCTTCAGACAAGATTTTTCATTTTCCGTAAGTGTGCAGCAAGATGATTGTGGCTTGTACATGAGTCAAATAATTCAAAAATACTGAAGAGAAAAGAGCCTTCTTGTGTTACAGGGCACAGGATGAAGTATTTTGAATGGTCTGCTCACAAGTGACCTCTTCTTTTATTCTTGTGTCTTGATAGTAAGTCTTGGGTACTACCTGCTCTTAAAATAAGGGAAGAGTAAATAAGTATTGTTGTTCTCAGAAATATATGGTGGGGAAAGTCTCCAGTCACATTAGCATACTCTTTCATCAAATAATTGCCTTGCATCAGCGACTTCAGGTTTTTGTTAGAAAAGCAAGGATCAAAGCTTTGGGAGTGTGTCGTCAGTTCTTTGTTTGTTTGTTTTGGTTTAGTTTAATTATGAAGTAGTTCTGAAATGGCTTTCAGAACTGACAGTGGAGGATTAAAGCAAACGGATGTATTCCACTGTGATGAATTTTAAATGAAGTGTGCAGTTTTATTCTTATTTGAAATTTTTATTATACTTCATGATTCCAACAAGGCATCGGCTGTCATAGTTGTTAATAAAAAGAGGTTAGTGGTATTCAGTTTTGCATTTATAGTATTTAGGAATGGACTTTTGTTCCACCTTTAACGTAAGAAACTTATAGCTCAAATTCCAAGCAGAATTTTCTGGGAAATTAGGAAGTTTCTGTAATCGGTGTTTGGAGATAAATTGACATTTAAGGTGTTGAAGAAAGAGCATGGCATTTGGCTTTTAGTCTTAAGGGTTGATTTACTCCTTAAGAAACATAGGCTTCCTTACCGTAATTGCTGTCTCGTAGGAAGGAAAACATGGAAGCTGATTTTGGAGAGAAAGCAAACAGTAAAATGAAATGTGCTTAAGAAAAAAATCTTGGCTTTAGTAATGTGAAATAGCATGAGATCTGTGCTTTAAGTTATTCATGACAGCAATCACTGTCACCTGGTAGCCTTCCATTCTTGCTGTCCTGACCGCTAGCAAAACTGCTTAGAAGATGAGGGCTAAGGTTTCACAGCCTAAAGAAGATTAGCATGTTTAAAATGTTTTTCCCCTCTCAATTTAACACAGTTTGCATGAAGGAAAGCTTCAGAATTCATCTTGATACTTCAGCTGTGAGCAGCCTTAAGAATTTTTCATGCAGCCCCTGCTGCTAAACAGGAGATTTTGTCTTCAGCAGGGATGCTTGTGATACTGCCATGTTCATACTGTGTCTCGCATGATCTCAGAGTCAGAATTCTGACTTCTGTAGTGTTTGTTTTAGACTCTCAGGAGTATATCTCCTCTTCATCTCCATGGGTTTTCTTACATGAGTTTCCAGCAGTAGCTCTCCTCAGCTGAAAGGCTTAGACCAGGTTTTCTGAGAAAGGTGTGAACCTGGATTAAGAGTAACCAAGGAAAATATAATAAATTAACTGCATTCCTGTTTTCTCAGGTGTTGGGTCTTGCCTCTACCTATCATTTATGGTGTTAATTACTTGGAGTGAATTCTCTTTGTTTTATATAGGAGGAATAGGCTAGTTGCTCATCTGCCCATACACATTTGCAACAAGTGCAGGGGAACGCAAAGCAGATGATGCTGAATCAGTAATTGCTGCTCTGCCAGCATACTTAAATTCATTTACTGGATATGATGAACATGCAACTTTTGCGATGAAAGGAAGGCTGCTGCAAATGTTCTGTGTAGGCTGATTCTTATTTTGAATCAGAAAGTGGTTTTGAATTAATTTCTAATTTGACTCATCAACTCACAGGCAAGGTTGTTCTTTTTGCAAGTGAGAAATGTTTTGTGTGTAGAATAATGACCACAAGAAGAGCAGTGTCAAGGTGTAGCTATTAAGTGAGACTTTTGTCTCTGATCTCATTGTGACTGCTTTTAATGGGGGAGAAACGGTGATGGCTGACTTGGGGGGGAGGCGGGGAGGAAGTAATTAGACAGCAGAAAGCTATTTCAACTGCAGTCTTACATGTGTGGACTCAGAATACCTTGAGAATGGTTACTGAAGATCTCTAGAAGTCAGCACGAGAGATCTTCTACAACATAGTGCTTTCCTGTGTTTTAAGATGCTTTCAGTTTTAAATGAGTCTACTGTGTATTAATTTCTGAAGTTTATTTTACAAAATCACTTTTACTTTATTATGGCTATTTGACTGCAAATACTGGTAAGATTAGATATTTCATAGTCCAGTATGAACCCTCTGAGTATTGTAACCTTCAGAATACTTTGAAAATTGCTATATCAAGACTGTAAAATTCCATTTTTCCATTGCTTACAGTCTTGCACTTAATATGATATGGTGTTTTTAAAACTGTTTCTAGAGCTATTCCTGCAGTAGTTCTGAAATCTCTTGCAATTCTACATGCACTGCACAGTGATAGTAAGATTTGGGATAAGAGAATTGTATAGTTGACCAAACTTGTTGAGATCATATCAGTTTTCCATATCCTTCTGCTTTTTTCCTCTGTGTATTGCATCCAATAAGATAAATATATAGTTGGATTTTTGTATTTACAGATTTTGCAGTGTTTCTGTCACTTCAAGTTCTTGTTCCTTATTAAGACTTCAGAGATACAAACCAGTAGCTCAGTAATTGCTTTCTTGAATCTGCCTTTAATAATTACATTTAGTAAAGCTGTATCGAAAATTAGAAAGGCAGACTAATGGAAAACTAGATTTTTCACTGAATTAGAAAGCAAGACAATCCATATATTGACAACATTTCAAGTTGAAACAGATCAGGAAAACTGTTTTGGACTGTCTGTGCAAAGAGGCAAACAGAGGCCTGATGTGCAGTGTCATCTGCATTTTATACAGCCAGAGAAACTATAAGAGATTTCATGTAAATAGGTGTCTTGAATGGGGACAGTACAAATCCGATTTGGAAGCAAGTCACTAGAGGTTTTTTTTTTAGTCAGAGATCTTTTTTGTTAACACTAACACTAAGAAGTCCAAGGAAGTGCAACATTGTGCTGATTAAAATACCTTGAAATAAAAGGCCAGGGAGAGAGGAAACATATTTTTAGTTGTTATTGTAGACTGGATCATAATCTGCAGAAGAATGTTTCTTGAGTTTGTTATGACAGCACTGTGAGCCAGTCTGTTTGAAGAGAGTAGAAAAGGTATTTGGTCATTGTTTAGTCACAACTGAGACCTCTCACCAAAAATTTAAGGCATTTGGATTCCCATTTTAAGAACAAGCAAAAACATCAGAACTATTTTCAGACTTCTATTCCTGATATGCTGAATGTTTTAAATGCTTTAAATCAAGCAAGCACTTGATTTACTTACAAGCACAATACAAGCACAGTATCAAACAGGTGCTTGCAGCCATAGAGGTATTTAAGGTTAGAGTAAGTGGATTTACATCACGTTGGTCGCCAGTTGTAACTGGGATTCCTCAGGAGAACCCTGTTTTGGAGTCAATTCTCTGTAAGGTTTTCGTTAATGGTCTGGATGCAGGACACCACTGTACACTATGTTGGTGGACAGTGCTGAATTGGAAGAGCTGTTTGACTCCTTCAATGGCACAGCAGCCTTGCAGAGAGATCTAGAGAGACTGGAGAGCTGGACAGTGTCAAACCATGTGAAGCTGAATGAGACCTTGTGCTGGATTCTGCACCTGAGACAGGACAGCCCTTGGCTCTGTGAGCAGACCCGGAGATGAGAAACTGCAGAGCAGCCCCACCAAAGGGATGCAGGATTCCAGCACAGGGTGTGGGTCTGGGTGCTGCTGTGTGGGGCAGGCGGTGAGGCTCAGGGGTCCTTGTGGGTCCCTTCTACCTCAGGATATTCTGTGATTATATGAACAACGAAGAAAGTATCAGTAGACAGCCACAAATCTGAGAATTGCGTACATTTTAGAGCCTGTTAAAAGTGGTATGCTAATATTATTCTCCCTTGGAATGGAAATAATGAATGTATGAGAAAGCAGTGCCACTTAACACAAGTGCTGCGAAGAACAAAAGGGAGGCATGGCTTCAGTTTCCTCATAGCTGTCTTCATTTGCTGATTGAACAGACCAGTATTACCTGTAATTTGGGGATGATTCTGTAGACTGTCAATAAATTACTACTTCAACCGTACCTTTTTTTACCTGATCTTTTCAGTATCTGATGACGAAGATGAAAGACCCTTAGAAAAAATATTTTGAAATTAATGGAAATACTTACTGTCTCCGTGGTTTAACACTAAGCACCACCCAGCCTCTTGCGGGGTAAGAGTGTGAGAACTTATGGCTTGAGTTGCAGTTTGCTAGGTAAAGCAAAACCTGCATGTGTGAACAGAGCAAAGCAAGGAATTCATTCGCTACTTCCTGTGAGCAGGAAGACATTCATGCCCTTCCAGGAAAGCTCATCACATGTCACAGCGTGTTGGGAAGATGAATTCACTTTGAATTCCCTCTTCTTTACCCCTTTACCCCTTTTCTTTACTCTTTACTTTACTCAGCATGACCCCGTATGGTATGAGCCGTCCGTTTGGCCAGATTTTATAGAAAGTGTTCAGTGCAAAGGAAAGGTCTGCAAATAAGATAACAGACTTTACAGTATGTATTTCTATTTCTGATTGGTAGAATTTATAAGCCGTATATTTTGGGGTTTGATGGGTTGACTTTTCTTTTGTGCAAAGAAATTTGCACAAAATTTCTATTTGAAACCCAGTGTGCTGTGTAGTAGTCATTGTAAACTGCAGTAATTCATCTTTTCTTCCTTCAAGTCCGTTAGAAATGCTGCCAGGTTTTCCTGTCAGAAATGTTAATGTTCAGTTTTAGTTGAACGTTACAATTATACAAGAAATTAATGGTGAAGATCTTACAATGCTAGTGTAAAAGAGTAAGAAAATGTCACCTTTCTACATATTATGGCAGTTTTTTTTTTACCTACATGTCTTAATGAATTTTCCTCCATTTTCTATGAGCCTAAGTAATAATTAAGGAGTTTTTTTCTACAAAAAAATCCTCAGCTGGGTTAATTCCGTATTTTTTATGCATTTCAATGATACAGAAGTTTTGAGAAAAATAACTTTTTATTGTATTTCAAGAATGCCTTGCCAGTTATTATTGGTGGCATATCCCAAAAACACTGGCCGTAACAAAATATTGTGTTGGTCCATGACTGTGCAAATAACATCTTCTTGAGACTTCTTTTTCTCATGAAGCAGAGGAGCAGGGAAGTATTTTTCATGGAGAGTCGCCTTCTGCAGGTAGAAAAATCAATACGTTTTGTGGAATAGCTCTTCTTTTTCTCTTTAATATGCTGTAGAAGGAGGAGCTGAGAAGTGTTGAACCTAAGAGTAGAATATGCTGCAATTAGAATTCTGATGTTAAATGAGATGCCTACACTGATGGTATGTGTAGAAAATGGCTTTGGGCCATATGGGGCTTGTGTGTTTTCCCTCCGTATTTTACAACCCTAATAAAGAGCTTTCAGCAATGATGAAACAGCAAAATCAGGAAGAGGCAAGGAAGTTCAAGAGTCACAGATTCTCATGTCTGAAATAGGGACCAGTAGAGCTGTGTGTGTCATGGCTGTGTGTCTGTGTAAGTGTACTGGCTGTCTCTGGTCTAGGCCAACAGGCTCTCTGAGGACTTGGGCTTTTAACCTTAGGCCTCTGAATCATACCCAAGTGAGATGCTTTAAGTAGGTTTTCCTGGGGAAAACCATAAATTAAATCCTTTAGCACTGCAATAGCAAAATTCCCAGAGTCTGTAGATTTACAGTTTGCATTAATCTTGAGGCCATACTTACTGTACACATCATTTTTTGTGCTATTTCTTTCACTCTCTCATTCTTACATGAGAAGAAGCCATAAAGGTATGTGCTTTGCTCGCTGGTTCCCACAACACTGGCAGTCGTGCAAGCGAAGCAGACATGCAGAGAGGAAAAGTAGTGTGCAACTGACTGCTGAGAATGAGTTTGCAGAGCTGGATTGCTGTGTGTGGAAAGCTTAATAGACAACGCTGATGTTTGAGTGTTGAATCTGTAACCATCATTTCTTAAGGGTTTCCCTTTTCTACTGTTTATTTCTAAGAAAGCAAGTGGAGGTGAAAGGAAAGGAGTGCAGCATTTGGAGAGGTACTGCCCAGCTGTATGGTTGATGGATGTCCCTTGTGTAGACTCCTAGACTAATGAATGAATAAATGAATTTTTGAATGTTAAAATGTCTGTTCTTTTTTTTTCCTGTTATCACAATGGCTCCAGGTTTTTGGTGAACCATGAAAATTTGTTGTGTAGGCCTGAAATTTGCAGTAACTTTGTGGAGATTCCATAAAATGTCAGTAGCTTTTATCACAGAACCACAGAAACACCAAGGTTGGAAAAGACCTACAAGATCATCCAGTCCAACCATCCACCTACCCAATAGCTCTCAGTAAACCTTATTCCTCAACACAAAATCCAAAGCACTGACAGTGAAGCACTAGCAGTGGTGATGCCATTGGAAAACCTCTGTTATACAAATACTCTGTGTTCTTTTACATTTTTTTTTTTTTTTTTTTTTCAGAAAGGTATACATTGGCCAAACTTTTTTTTTTTTTTTTTTTTTTTTGTATCAGAGGTGGTGGTTGTTGTTTCTTTCTTTCTTTTTTCACAAATAAAGTACATTTTTCTTTATGGATGTGCTTGGACTGTCTCAGTCAAAACTTTCTAAAAATATTTTCTATCTGAATCACATAACCTGGTACGGAAATGTCTAAGCCCAAAAATTAAAGGTTGGCAAAACTGTAAGAAACTGAGTACAGTCTTGTAATGGAAAATATTAGATTGTTCTAACTAATCGTGTCACAGCCAGTTATTTCTGTAATATATTTTACTAAATCAACTCTGTGTCATATCCTCTTGGTATGTTACTGAGCTGCTCACTAAAAATAGCACCAGTGTGTGTGAACTGCTGCATGAAGCAGAAGAATAAGTAATCCACTGATGCAAGGTGAATGCCCCTTCTTTATCCCTCCATGTTTCTTACTTGCGAAAAGCACGGGTGCAAGAGTAGGTTAGCAAGGAGGGAGAACGTACAGAGTGCTGAGCAGCTGCTACTTAAAGCAGCTGGAGGTATTGCTTCATAAACATAGTAGGCAAGGTAAGTTGCTGTAAACAGAGTTGATGTTTCTTGCAAATATGTAGAAAAAAATTCCAAGTAAACTAAGAAAAGTTTTACATTCCTTCTGCTGGGAGGTACTGGAGACTCACAATAATGGGGCTTCTGTAACACAAAACATTTAAAGGAGTTATTTATGGCAGAGTTTTTTGTGAACAGAAACTGCAGAAGTTTTTCTGTTTTTTGTTTTTTCGTTTCTTTTTTAATAAATGGTGGGATCCAGAAAAATACGAAGACTCAGTGGGTTTTACATAAGGGTGTCAAGTTGTCATTAAGCTCATAATAAGTTAAAATGAATATTTGAAGCCTCAGGATGAGGGAGTGAGTGATATCTGGATCACCTATTTGTGTAGTGACATCTTACTGTAATCCTTTTTTCTTACTTTTTCCCTTGATAGCACTTCTGAATTTGTGCAACAGGATTTAGGGGCTGTTCTTATCTGAATGATTTGGTATCTGCAAGTGGTGTGCAAACATGGCTTGTTTTGGAACAGTGAATCAAATGTGTTTCAGACCCAAGAATCAGGAGTTTGGAAGGTGTCTAACATTTCATAGACAAGATAGCATTTGGGTAACTTTTTCTTGCAGTGCTGTTTTTAGAAATCCTCTAGCTTTTATTAGTGGAGTATCCAAGCCAAGGTGACTCTTCAGTAGTCTGGGCATGGCCATGACTTAGAATCATAGAATCGTTTGAGTTGGAAGGGACCTCTAAAGGTCATCTGATCCAACTCCTGCAATGAACAGGGACATTTTTACTCCATGACTACTTCACAGTCAGAACAACAACAGCCAGCCCAGGCAACAATGCCTGCAGAATGACTTTTTTTTTTCTGTATTTGAGAAAAAGGCACTTTCAGATTTTTAGACTTCCAAATTAGACATTTTGACTCTGATGCTTCTAGATTGCATTTGAAGAGAGTGATGTGTTGGATTACCTTTGATTCTGATTACACATTTAGCACAATTTTCAGTGATCCGTTGCATGTCGCCTTGCCTGCAGTGAGCAGTTCTTGCACGTTTCCACTATCATACTCAAATTATAATGTTTCAAACCTTTCTGAAATTTGTTGTATCAGCTAAATAAAGTATTACGTATACATGTACAGGCATGTAATGACTCACTGTTTACTTTACTATATTCCAAATGATGGAAAGGCCAGTTATAAATTAACATAATCCTCACTGAATCAATTTTCATTGTCTTTGGAATTATCAGTATTTAATTGTACAACCAGTGCTCTCTGATAGGTTATTCAATCTTGTAGCACAGTATTGCTGAGAGGATGCTTCAGTTTTATATATTGTGCCGAATATTGGTTTGTATTAGTGTATCTGCTGCCTTTGAATCTACTTAATGCATTGATGTAATTGTACTGAATGTAGTTCTGTGTTTCAGATGTTGCATTATCTCAGGCACGGGCGTTGAGTTGAATTCTGTGCTGCCTGAAGTCTTCCACTACTGCCAGTACAAGTCTGTCTGAAATGTCTGTGATTCAGCTGCTTGCTGTATTTACTCTGTACAACTAGGAGTGAAAATTTGGAGATGTTTTTCTCTCATCCTTTTTTTTCTTCCATTGTGCTCGAGCCAAGATTTGTGACTACACTGAGTCCAAAAGGATGTGCCTGCATCCCTCTGAATCCCTGCACCAGGGGAGATTCAGGTTGCACATCAGGAATTACTTCTCCTAGAGAGTGGCTGAAGTGGGCTGCCTAGGCTGGTGGTGGCGTCGCTGTCAGTGGAGGTGTCAAAGGAATGTGTAGCTGTACTGAGGGACATGGGTTAGTGGGAAATACTGATGACAGGTGGATGGTTGGACTGGATGATCTTGGAGGTCTTTTCCAACACTGGTGATTCTGCAATTCTCTGATTCTCTGAACTTCACACTCATTCTGCTCCCTTCTGTTGGATGTCTCCATATCACCAGCTTCTGTTCCTGCAGATGTACCTTGATAGAGCTAGGCTGGTCCTGGCAGCACTAGGTTTTATTCAGACTTTGCTAAATTTTGCAGCTTGTGCAGCTGTAACCACTGCTTCTGTTTTGTTGCCAGCAATGCATGAACTAATTCTGGCTTACAACTGTCTACATTCATTGTGGCCACTAGGATAAGTATACCATAGATGTTGTTAGCCACATCAGGTGAATTCAGGAGCTTAGTAACTTAAATTTTAATCTGGGCCCAGTATTTTATTGTTTGTTTGGAACTGTTTGTGATGGTTACTCTTGCAGTTTCTCAAGTAGTTGCACAAGGTTTTTCATTTCCATTCTGTCTGCCTTCCATACAGGTAAAGAACCATCTAGTTTTCTCAAGTTTAATGCGTCAAAAAACAAATCCTGATAACCTCTTTCAAGTCTTTTCTCTGTAGCAGCAGGCTCAGTCCAGTAAGATATGAAGCTGCGTTGCAGCTTGAGTTTGTCTTCATCCCATTTTGAATTGCTATTCAAAAGAAATTAACTTCGCAGGGAAACCTTTGGTGAGCAAGATTGCATTCTTAAATGGCTATAGTGACTCTTCAGAAACAAATGCTGATGTTTGAAATAAAGCTGCCAATTTTGTGTAAGAACAATAACGATAGCACACAACAGCTTAGGTAGTTGTGGCTCTGTTTCGAGGGGCAGAACAAACAGTATTTCTTTGCCTTGCACTAAGTTGATCTTTAGTACTGTGTGCTTTGTGTGTGCTGGCTAAATCCTGTTGTGTTTAGTGTTCCTATGTGTTTAGTAACCTGTCAGGACAGGAAAAAGCTAAATTTGTGTATCATGGTAAACATATATCTGAGACAATCCCAAGCCACCTTCTCCAAACTGTGATGCTCATTACCATGCTGTGTTCTGTTTAAACTGATTTCTGACTGAGGAGTGGAGATCTGGGTTGCATGGCAAATATTTGTCTAAATGCAGTCTTTACATGTCACTCACATGTTCTAAGTAATTGGTGTTTGTGCCAAGTGTTATCTCCTTCCTTAATATATCAAACCTTGAGGAATAGGATGTAATATCTTCACCTGCTCTGCTTGCAGGTGCCACTCAGCACTGTCGCATAATGGTGCCTGGGCTTGGAATTAGCGGGGCTATTGAGTTTTCACCTCAACTCTAAGCTTCTGAAAGGGACATCTGACAAGGCTGTTATTCCCTGTTGGCGCAAGGAACGCTGCTGCACATTGGTTTAATCATGCCAGGGAGTTTCTGGTAATTAAATGAGCAAGTTGGGAGAGTACTGAATTATTGCTAGTTCCATGGGGCTGCAGTGTACACTTTTTTAACATATTCTTGGACACAATGGAGATTTTTTTTAGCAGACATTTCAGTATCAACATTTTGGAAGTCCTGAATAGCCCACAAGTTTTCAGACAGCAATTATAAACGTGAAGAAAATAACACAGACTTAAATTACCATAGAATCATAGCAGGAAGGGACCTTTAAAGGTCATCTGATCCAACTCCCCTGCAATGAACAGAGACACCTACACCTCAGTCAGATGCTCAGAGCCCTGTCCAGTCTGACCTTGAATGTCTGCAGGAAAAAAACTTTGGTTTCTAGCTTCTAGTAAAGTGGACTTCCTTGCAGCTAGTTGGTTGCAGCAGGGGGATGTTTTCATTGTAGCTAGAAGCTGCCTCTTGCCTTGAAAAGTGCAGGGATTCTTCACAGTCTTTATGGATAAAATAGCGAAGTGTTTTCTGATGAAATATAAAACTCCTAACATCTCATCAGACATTGAATTCATCTGTTTCGTGTATATATTTTTGTCATCTTTTTTTTTTTTATTCAAGTATTTTATCTCTGTTTATTATTTTCATTAGAAAATTCACGTATCTTCCATTACAAAGACTCATGGTTGTTCTATTAATGGAATATTTCTGGTAAAAGACATTGAGATAATCCAGATGAGCAAATGGAGCAGAGCAGGACATTGTTTTGTTTTGCTTTGTTTTGTGTGACTGTGAGGACTACAAGGTGTTAGGAACCTTTTCCTTTTTCAGTAAAAGATAAAAACATTTTTTCTTGAGTTTAATTCAAAGGATGTTAGCCAGATAGGTGACCACACTGACAAGTAGGTTTTAAAGGGATGTCATCTGTGTAACAGTTGTTCTCTGCAGAACTAATAAAGAAAAATAGCAAGAACAGGTAGATCTGGTAGCTTCTTGGTTGGTTACAAATTAGATTTCCATAGTCAGTGTTTTACTGGCAAGGGAAAGGCGTTTTAGCTTGGAAAGTCAAGAAAGTTATTTTTCAGGAAATGACAGTGAAGTTCCTTTGGGACTTTTTTTTTTTTTTTTTTTTTTTTTTTTTTAATATATGAACGATGTGCTTGGGAAAGATTGGTTTAAAGTGAATTGAAAAAATCAGAATACTATTTACTCTTATGTGTCAGCAGCTTCTTCACTCAGCAGTGATACTGGCGCAGAAGCCTCCCTCGAGCCTTCCATCTTGCAGGAGTTAGTCTCACTGGGTTGTGATATAAATCGTTTCACCAGCTCTCCCTCTAAGCCCCAAGAAGTGTGACATACTTAAAGGCCGTCTTCAGAAAGAATTCCCTAGAGTTCTGTGCATGTTTTTTATATGTAATTCCTACCAATACTGTGCCATTTTATGAGTGTGGAACACCTATACTGCAAAAGAAGGTTGAATGTGGAATATCCTTAATTATTTCATAGGTTTCGTGGGAAGGACAAACTACATGCTGAAGACTGTTGAAGAGCCCATAGCCTGGTCTTCTTTTGTGGGCTTAATTAATACCTGACCTTGTAGGTAGGACTGAGTGTAACAGTTTGGATCTACGTAAGAGAGATCACAGTGTTTGGAGTGCAGGGATAATAGGGATTTTGAACTGAGTTTGGGTAAGACAGCATACCTGGAAACGTGATGGGTGTGAATCTCTTGGGAACCTTTCTTTATCAGTGAAACACAGAGTGTAGAGCCATATTGGAGGATGGAGTGTGTATGCATGTGCACAGAACTGGATTGGGGAGCAGGGAGGGGAGCAGGGCTGGGGGCTGCTGCTGGGCTGGGGGCTGCTGCTGCCTGCTGCCTGCTTTCATGCCATCTGGAAAATGGGATCAGCCTGTTTGGGCACCTCTGCCAGGAAGGAGGGATGCCCCACAGCTCTGTGCATGTTCATCCTAATTCCCAACTCCATGTTTGTTCTCAGTTCCTGGAATTTAACTGCTATCTCTTTTTCATTTCCTGCCTCCAATAGCTGCCTTCATCTGTAAAGTACTCACAGAGCCCCAGCTAAACCAGCTGCTCCACTTCTCTCCTTACTATCCATTCCTACAGGGGAGGGCTGGTTGGGTACCAGCTGCTCACACTGAGTGGGGCTGCAGCTGCTGCAGGATGCAGGAGGAGATGTGGCTGTAAGCAACTTGCTTAAGCTTAAGAACAGCTTAAGTCTCAGCAAGTGAGCATGGAGTCAATAACCCAAACAGGTGATGGGGGAAAGAGCTGCCCTGCACCCGCACGGAACTGATTTCTGCTGCCTCTCCCTCCCTCCTGAGAGTGAAGTCAGAATAAGTGGATTTGTTTTCATCTGGGGGACAGTGAGGTTCAGTTCTGTCTGGGCTGCTGAGAGGTTTGGGTTGGCCCTGTGTCCACCCCCAGCTCTGGGCAGAGAGCATTCAGGCAGTGCCTTACCCACACATGGCCATGGCCATGACAGCGCCCCAGTGGTCCTGCTGATGCCAAGGACCCTCATTCTGCCCCTGGTTGGTTGGGTGGAGACAGGTTTAGAGTCATCTTTTGATCTTTGGTATGTGCTGCGGTCTTGTTCTAATTATAGCATAACAGAGAGAGAAAATGTGCCATTGTCTGAGCAATAATGAAACACTAAGCATGCAGGAATCCTATTCGTGCCTCGTGGACCATAGCTGTCATTTCATTTGTCCTGGAAATCCTTCCATGTGGCCATGACAAAGATTTAAGGCTGACTGTCTTGGCACTTTGAAATCATTAGCTGTTCCTGAGACAAAAGCCTATCAGGCATGCTGAAGCATTTGGAGGGATGTATTTATTTCTGTCAGTAATGTATTAAATAGAAGTGTGTTGGTAAGTTTGCTATTAGGAGAGAAAAGTACAGTACAAGAATCCTGTAGGATTTTCTTTCCTGTGAATGTTAGATGAATGTATCTGTTTCCTGTAAAACTCTCTTTTTCTGCTTCTGGTTTTTGCATCTCCTTGGTTGCCCTAAACCTTTTTCTTGACTGTAATTTTACAGAAGATTATATACTTTGTAATTAATTTTCTCTCTATATAAATACACACAAAATGATAGTAATAGCTTACAAAAATAATAAAAAATGGAATGAATCTAATTTCTTTGATTGAACGCTCAGAGTATCATCTCTGTGTTTCTCATATAATAGGAAGCCACACTGAGACATTACTCTGTCAATTTGCCTTCCTATTCTTGATCATATTTATCATTTGTGTCGGATTTTGTTAAATTTGTCCTTCTGGGTTTGGGGTGGAGTTTTGTTTTTTATGTTTTTTGGTTGGTTGTTGGATTTTTTGGATTAATTATTGGAATTATGTGTTTCTACATCAAATTAGAAGATAGGAGTCAGCTGTTTTTGTCGTGTGAGTGCTTGACATGCATAACACTGAAGGAGATTGCTGTCAGTTTAGTTTTGTATGGTTCTTTATCTTCTTAGCGTATCTCTGCACTTAAAGGCTTGTGTATGTTATATTTGCTCCTGTTTTCTTCTGTTTAAGCTATCTCAAAAATTCACAGAGATGCAACACCAATTATTTGTTCTTGCATTGTACATTGTAGTTATTATGTAATACTGTACAACTGCCGTGCTTTCTGGAACAAGAAATATTATTCCTCTTGAAAATGTGTCATGTAGCTAGTGGAGCTGTGATTTCAAAAGGGATAAATACAGAAAAGTGGCAAAATTATGTATAATTGCCACTAACAAAAAGTGGTTTCCAGTATCTGAATATATTCCATCTCACTGAGACAAAGTAGAGGCAAAGAAGGGAGCCAGAATGGTTCCACCCTCTTTTTATCCTGCGATCATATTTAAATATTTTTGTAGTCAGTCCTGAAAGCTTTGAGTGTCTTATTAACAATAACTTTAACTCCAGGAGTTTCCTTCGTTGTTTTGATACCTATGAATTGTAGAGCTGGTGCTACAGTTTTGGTAGGCAAAATCAGCATTATTCATGATGATTTTCAATTTGGAGTTGCTTACCCCTGATGTCATTATGTGGGTTAAATTCTGTTGGAAGAACACTTTCAATGATCTTCTGAGTTTGTGCAAACATCTCTGCTAATTGTTGGGCAGTAACCAAGAAAGGTAAGTCACTTGTACTTTCAGCATATTCATAGAAGAAAGTTTTCTGATTGTTACGTTCCTATCTGTAATCCTTTGTGTCCTAGTAAGGATGAACTTAATTTCTTTCAGTGCAGTGTAATTTCTGGTAATTCATTGACTATGGGAAAAGCATTGTGCTTGTATTAATCAGTGATTAGTTGTTGCGTTTTTCATTTAACTATCTCCTCCAAAAAGTCATATGTCTTTTCAGTTATCTGTTCGTAGAACATGGGCATTTTTAAAAGTAATTCTCTTGCAGTGTTGCATTTTTTTTTTCCCCACAGTTCTTCCATCTTTATTTTGGCACTTTACTCTTTGTTCGCCTGTTTCCTCACATTGTTCTTCTGTCAGGGCCTGCAATTCCTCCGTTAGATTTGTGAGGCTGGTAAATAGCTACTCCGAATTCACAAGGAGATTTGCTGTGTTGTAAGCCAGTGCCATCCTGCTGCATTTCACATACAGCCTTGTCCTCACGAAACTGCAGCACCAATTTAATTCTGTGCCATTAAGATGCTCCTATGAATTGTGATGTGGTAAATGTGGAGGAGACAAGCTTGGAATATGTGCACTAATGACAGTGTAATTACAACTGAATAATAATATAGCAGTCATAAGCACAGTATGTGATATTTCATGTACTTGCAGTTGTGCTTTAAGGCACTGTATAATTCAATTTAGTATTTAAATGTTTTAGATGAAAACATTTACAGATGCCTGCTTAATATATTTTCTGCAAATTGCTTTAGATTTATGACATTTAGGTGCCGCTGTGAGTAAATAAGCATAATTTATGGTGTTGGGTTGGTATTTTTTTGTTTATTTCTAATGTTTTTTGTTTTAAACAGTAGATGCACTGTTCATGCACTGTAGATCCATTGTCCGTCTTCGTAAATTTCAGGTGGCTGCTAAAACTGAATCCAAGGGCTCTGCACTGTAGGAGGCAAAGTCAAAGCATTTGTATTGACGGAGCCAATTGAAGCTCTGAAGGTGTCAAAACTGTGGTCTTGAAGTTGTCAATGTTGCATGCAGAAGGCTGTGGCTCTGTGTTTGCAGGTCTTCTGTGAAGATCCTGTAAACTTGTACGTCCTCTATCTGGCAAGACTTATGCAAACTGTGCTGGTAAGATTAAAAGGGAAGCCAGACAAGTGCTGCATACTTTTTGTTTCTGAAGACATTTGTACAATTCAGTAACCAGTGGTGAAACAGAGCAAAACAGGTACCAGCTTTGGAAAGAAGGTCAACAGAGGGATTTTTATTTCCCTTTTACCCCATGTTCCAACTATTCTCCTTCATAAATGACAAGTCTGCTGTCTTTAGGCAGGAGATTTCCCTGAAGTTGCACATGCCTAAGATCAGGGTGGGTGTGCACGAGTCTGTGTGACACAGGAGGGTTACGTGCCCCAGGAGCGCTCACAGATGAGGCAGGAGCCTATTTGACATGCAGCCAGCAGAAGTGCTGAGCTAACGTTGGTGCTGAGGCTCTTACCTGACTGAGGTGCAGTTGGGTGTCATGAGTTGGTAGCAATTGCTGGAGCTTTAGTTAATTCAAAACCATTGCAGCATCTGAAGTGGCCACTTCACACTCCTAATTTGAGTATTTTTATATTCTGTTAGCCAGTCCTCCCACAAACTGTCCTTGAGTCTCCTTATCCACAACATGTTTCCTGTGCAATCAGAGGCGTTTTGTGCCTTGTGCCTGTTTCTTTCATGCAGTGTGTAGAGTATAAGATGTAAGTAATGTTTTCCTCTAATATAATTAGGATGTTAAGTCTGGACTAAAGAAAAAAGTTTGCATTGATTTTTCTTTGCATCCGATCCTCTTTACAACTCTGAACTTAAAATATATTCCTGAGGGTACCTTGGAGTTTTTGCACATTGAGAGGAGAATTGTTTAATAGCCTATAGCTATTCTCCCAAAATAGTCTAAATGGACAAGGAAAAAAAAAAATCAATGCACCCAAATAAGGTCATTTGCTCACAGTGATTAGGACACAGAAATAGTCCTTTTCAAGGAGGTGGAACGTATCTCAAGTTATTTTGATGGATTACAAAGGTCTGAACTAATTTTGGTAGTGTAAACATCGGTGTGAAGTGACTCTGGTCCCATCCATCCCGTGTTCAAAGGTGGATGTGTTTCAGGCTGGATTGAATAAAGTGCCATCTGGTTCTCATGTGGTTTGACTTGCCAGCAAGAGCCATCACAGTTAGAGCTGTGTTTGAAAGGCAGGTTCCAGCTGACAATAGGAAGCATTTATCCTGCGTGATTCCTGCCTGTTTGCTCTGATCCGAGCTCCGAGCACATAACTGTGTCAGAAAACCCTTTTTTCTGTGCTCAGATGTGAACACTGTTTGCAAATTTATTTCGAAGTATTTTCACTTGCTCCAAGTCTCAGGTCTTGATGTAATCATCTTTTCTGACCATTGTCTTTCATTCTCCAACCCCTACAATTCTGTGATTCTCCTGGAAATAATTATTTCCAGCATTTTCTGAGCAAAACAGAAAATGAAAAAAAAGAAAAAAAAAAAAGAAAAAAAAAAACACCTGGAAAGATCAGGCACCTTTTTTGTATTGCTTTTCTGCTGATCTTGTCTTCATTTAATAGACCATGTTTTCTTGAGTACTTCAAAATATTTCTCATCACTTGCCCTTAGTACTGACCTTGCAACCTGAGTATCAAGGAAGTGTCATGTTAGTGACTACTAATTAGTGCATCCAGAGAGCTGCTTCTGCTGGCCTTCAACCTCCTAGAGGCAGCAACCAAAGCTGTCATATGTATCATACAAAGAAAACAGGCGTTTGCCATAGCTTTTCTGTTGTTGCCCCCACACACCCCAGGTTACAGATAGTAGCATGAGCTCAATTGAAACTGCATCTGACTTTGTAGGTTAGGAAGTAATTAACCCGCAGTGTAGTAGTTGAATTTTTTTTCTCCATGCATAGCATAAGGCCTTTATTACCTGGTTCTTACTGCATTTGTGTTATTTTTGTGTTATATGTAAGAAGAGAGAATAAATCTCTATTTCCTTCCAACCTTCTTGTTGTCGTTCCTACTGTCCTTTTATTTTTTTAATACTTCCCACTGTATTAAATATTTCTGAAATTGTCTTAACATTTAGATTTTAATATATAGTGTAAAGTCCACATGGAACTGTCTTTTTCTTTGTTGAACAAACTTGTTAATAAAAGAGTCAGCCATGATACCCATTTGTCATTTTTCTGGTTTTTTACCTGTTTCAGCTGTCATATTTTGGAACCACCCTACATTTTGGGTATAATGTGCGATCACAGTCTTGTCACAGAGCTATCTGTGCAAAAACCATTTATGTCTTTTTTACTACTTATAATTTTTCAGGTCTTCAAAATAGAAGTGCTAATGAGTGGAAGGAAGCATTTTGTGGAGAAGAGGTATAGTGAATTCCATGCTCTCCATAAAAAGGTAAGTATCTATTTACACATAGCAGATTTGTTTCACTCTAATTGATTCCCCTCACTTGAAATTGTTAACATTTATGGTTTATCTTCAATACATCTTGTGATTCATGTCTCTGGAAAAGAGACCTTACCTTAAATAGCTGTCTGCTTTGTGGAAGTGAGGATGGTGGGTTGCGGGCTGATCCTTTCTCTGCTTTTCTATTGCTTTTTACATGCTGCATTGCTAAAATGGCATCCGCAGTATGTTGGGTTTTTTTTCTTCTTACAAAATGATGAAATACAGCACATTCCTATAGCAAAGCAATACAGCTTTGTTTTATATGCTGTTATGCAAGTAATTTATGTTAAATCTATAAATTGAATTGCTAACCTGCTGAGCTGAGGCAACAACTTGTGCACACCAGGAAACTAAACATGAAAAGGACTGGCTCACTCTGCTGCTCGTCATTCAGTGATTGTGGTAAGAAATATCCCTTGATCTTTCATGATTGAGTGTCCGCTAACTGTTTTGATGCTTTTGAAGGGAGGGTACAACTTCTCCTCCCCAGGCTGAACTAGATGCTTCTATTGCATCCTACCAAAAGGCAAATTTTAAATCGTTTCTGCCTTGTGAAAAGCAAATACTGTGAAGAATGATTCTGGAAAAGCAGCAGCCTACTGGTGTTGGGGGTATGCTGAAGAGCTTCAGTCCTTTCCTGGGACTTTTCTTGCTTTGGCATTGGAGGAGCATGTGTAGGCTTCACTGCTTTTGCTTGTGCTGCTTTTCTTCAGTACCAAAAATCTGCATCTGCAAAAAACGGAGAGGAACACAGGGAAAAGCTTGTGGCATTTACAGCTCCTGCCACTGCAGTGTCACAGGAGCTTGCTGATAACAGCATGTTTGGTATCCCTGAGTCATCTCATGAATGGTGTAATCCAGGGAGGAAGCAGAGAGAATGAATTTTGACAGCCTTATATTGATATAAGCCAACTTGGGACAACAGAAAGAAACTGCTGAGGTGTATGTGTCTTTGTCCTAAAGAATCTTTAAAAAAAAAAGATTTTGCTTTACTGCACAGAAATCAATATGTACTATTATTTCTTGGCCTTTTGCTTCTTGCCCCAGCTGTGGTAATTGACTGCCACTTTATAAAGTGCATTTTCTTGTTTATTGCTTTAATTCAGATATCTCTCACATCTTTTTTGCCTTGTGTTCTATTTCAATATGATAACATAGGAGCAACAGTGTCAGAATCAGCAGTACAAGTTTACAGTGTGCTTCTGCCATACGTGTGCTTTATTTTACACACACTAAAACAACAAATGAAAGTAAAATAATAGGCTGACTAAGACACAACCGGTTAAGTTAGGAAGCATTGAAAGGGAAAAATTAACTTTTCTATGCTAAAAGTGAATATCTAAGTAGATTGTTTGCTGTAGTTGTCTGATTTCACTGTGGTTTCTGGTGTTGCATGGTTTAATTTCCAGTTATCTCTTGACTTACTTGCATGTTCCCCTCATTGCTGCACACAAGTGTCATGAATGATTGCAGTCTCAGTCTCAGGTTCGTCACCTTGCAGTAACTCCCTTTGTAGAGAATTATCCTTAAAGCACCAAAAAAGCCATTAATGACACCTCTTTTTTCTCTAACCAAAAATAGCAGCAAAATATTCAGCCAGAATTCAAACAGAACCCTTGGATTACTTTTCAGTCTGTTACATCTTACACCTCATCTGCTTGGTGTCCGTTTTAAGTTATGCTATGGTTTTCTTAATTCTTCCAGCACAGATGCAAAACACCCAATGTTTTTTGCTCAACATGCTATTTAAGTCTTTTTTTTCTTCCAAAGTAATACTTAGGTTTGTAATAAACAAAAAGTTCAAGAGGTCCTGATCTGAGGCTTCAGTGCTTTCAGTTGCAGAAATATTGTAGAAAGAGTTCTCTAACAATACATTACATCATTTCACCCTTTATTCATCTGCCTTGTGTTAGAAAAAGCAGAAAATCTCAAAGCTCTTAAGATAGTATAATTCTCTTCTTCCCCTTTAATTCAAAACATGAGTTCCACTCTGCACTGCATGCCTGAGAATTATAAAGGTATCATTAAATGTACTGCATTTTCAAGGTGCCCTGAGCACTGCAGATGACTGGTGAGCAGCAGAAATAAAACCTTTGCTGGGGACAGGTGGGGTAGAGAGGGGGGCAGATCACACCTTTGTCTGAGAAGGCTGAGCTGCACTAGAACCTTATGAAGGAAGGGAAGGACTGTTGAGAGATGATTCGTTCATCAGAGTGCCAATAATGCCAGTTAATATTTAGGTTCTTTTACTTATTTATTTAGTTTTGGTATTTTTTAGGAAAGCCATTTCCAAGATGGTGGTTGGATTTGTCTTTCTCTGCTCTCCTTCTCTTGCATACCAGGGCTGTGAAAGAGCTAAGCCCCATTTTCTTTGCAATCTGGCTATAATGGAAAGGGTTTAAAATCTTCGAGGCTGCTACAACACATAAGTAGAAATTACTTCTTTGTCACATTAGAAATGTAATTGAAGTCTGAGTGAAACTTTTGTGATTTTCACTTAATTCATTTTTACAATGAATTAAAATCTTCCTGTCTGTATAACACAGTTAAAAATACGATGATGTACCCATATTTACTCACTCCTCTTTTATTCCACTTTTTTTCTTTGCATTTCAGTAGTTGTTTTTTAGTATGAAAATGTTAGGTGGCAGTGAAACAACCAGTGCACTGAAATCTAGAAAACACCTAAGATCTACGCATCAAGTTTTGCAAATTATTTATAATTTTAGAGTAGTTGTTACTTTCCATATTTGGACAAATGATTCTATAATTGATCTTCTGAGACATCTTTTAGACTTGAGATAAATAGGACTACAGTTTCATAAGTATCAGCGTCCTCAGCAGGTTTGCAGATGACACCAAGCTGAGTTGACACGCTAGATGGAAGAGATGCCATCCCGAGAGACCTGGACAGGCTTGAGAGGTGGGTTCATGCCAATCTCATGAAGTTCAGCAAGGTCGAGTGCAAGGTCCTGCACCAGAGTTTGGCAGTCACAAGCACAAATGCAGGCTGGTCAGAGAATGACTTGAGAGCAGCCCTACAGAGAAGGATTTGGGGGTATCAGTTGATGAAAGTCTCAACATAAGCCAGCAATGTGTGCTTGCAGCTCGGAAGACCAACTGTATCCTAGGTTGCATCAAGAGAAGGGAGATGATTCTGCCCCTCTGCTCAACTCTCATGAGAACCCACCTGGAGTTCTATGGCCTCAACACAAGAAGGACATGGATCTGTTAGAGCAGGTCAGAGGAGGGCCATGAAGATGATCAGAGGGCTGGAGCACCTCCCCTGTTACTACAGGGTAAGGGAGCTGGGGCTTTTCAGCATAGAGAAGAGAAGGCTCCACAAAGACTGCATTCAGCCTGCCAGCATACTTGAAAAGGACCTACAGGAAAGCTGGGGAGGGACTTTTTATAAGGGGCAGGTAGTGACTAGAAGAGAGGAAATGGCTTTAAACCGGATTAGGGTAGATTTAGACTAAATATTAGGAAGAAATTCTTTACAGTGAAGGTGGTGAGACACTGGAAGAGGTTGCCCAAAGAGGTTGTGGATGCCCCTTTCCTGGAAGCACTCAAAGCCAGGCTGGATGGGGCTGTGAGCTACCTGGTGGAAAAATCAGATTTTGTGTTTTGGCTTTAAGGCCATTCAGTAAATGTACATGAGTTTGGTCAGATTTCATTTTCATTTCTTATTAAATTGTAATCTAGCGCTGTTAAGAAATCAGGAAGTTGCAAAATATTTCCAGAGCGATCGAGATTTCTACGCTGGAGCTTCGTTACCTGTGATTGTAGAGACGTTGATATGTTGGCACTGCTTTTTCCTATAGTGACATCTCAGCAATCTCAAAGATGAAATGTAAATTCTCAATCTCCCATGGGTACGCATGTCAAAGTCAATTTTGAGTTTCTTTCTTTGCCTCCCTTGCCTCAGATCTACTCAGAGGCAATATACAGCAGAAGGAATGTCCAGTGTCACCTCCTATTAAAATGCATTGAGGCCTATTCGAGTTACTGTTTTTGCTCCATAGTTTTGAGGGAAATGTTAATACTGGTTGGTTTTGAAAAAAAAAACGTTGCTCTAGAAAGAGAATTCTTTCTGCTGTCATAATAGATATTTGTGTCTGTCTGCTCTCATTTATGCATACGCACACACATTTCTACATATATCTATGAAAGATTTTGTATGGGAATCTTAGAGGAACAGTTGTGGAGCTCTGTTGGAAGTTATATTCAGTGGCAGTCTTGGTGTTTTTCTGTGTAAGCTACTGAACACAATTGTCAATCCATTGGGGTGAACTGAGGGCATGGATATCTTGCTCTCTTGATTCCATAAAAATGTTTAGCTCTTCTCCTTCCCCCACTTTTACATAAATGCCTATATCTGGTGTTAGAAATGATTGTGGTTTTTTGTCACCAGACTTGTAATACCTGTGTACAGTGCAGTCATACTCTAACGTGTCATGCAAAGTCAATTAAAGAGGAAATGAAGCACAAGAGGAACTTAATGTTCTATCTTATATCTTCATTGGGTGCTTAAGGCTGCAGTGGGCACTGAATCCAGCTGTCAGGTGCTAGATGTTCCTTCCTCATCTACTATTAGCTGCTGTGAGGTAGGTTGAGCCCTTGCTCTGTGGTTTCTGGGCTTCTTGAGTGTTCTCCCAAGGCTCAGCCTTGCAAGTCACCAGAGTTGGAGATTGACATTGCTCTGCTTTAGTTATCCTTCAGCCCTCCTGCCCACTGCTCAGCTGCAGTCAGTTAACAGTCTGGCTCCAGCGTGTGATCAGTGTGACATAGTTCCTCATTTCATGTATCCTAAAGTAGCTGCTGCTGTTTGGCTGTAAAGCCATTAATGACAAGTTGTGCTAGGCTTTCTGTTCACTGAAAAGGGCAACTGAACACAGGGATTTTTAACTGCAGCCTGTAGGTATGAAGGGGCTTAAGAAGTCAGTTGTTACTTCAGTGAGTTGAACTTGATTGGAGAGGATCTTGATTGCTGTACTGTTTTCCTTTATGTGTGGTTGTTTTACTGATGCTGTCTCTCATCTCTAGTGTAAACGTGTTTACTTTAAAGGGGCACTATTATCCTTTCTCTTCGTCTGAATTTCTTTTTGTTTTAGCTCAAGAAATGCATAAGGACTCCAGAGATCCCTTCAAAGCATGTGAGGAACTGGGTCCCAAAGGTCTTGGAACAGAGACGACAAGGCTTGGAGTTGTACTTGCAGGTGAGTTTCCTCCCACTAGCGTGAAGTAAAAACAAAAATGTCTTTTCAGGGTTGTCTACTATCCAAAGCATCTCTAGGTAGTTCAGGTATGAAGTGGGCTGTTCACCTATAAGCAACTTAAAATGTGGACTGCAAGTTGCATCCTTACTGGCAGTGTTCACTTAGCAAGTCTAGCAGCTGGACTGTTAGCATTTTGCTTTTCATTAGACTGCTTCTCATTAGGCTGCTGACTGACTTTGGCGAACTTACAGGCACTGTATTTTCCTGCATATAAAATAATACTATTCTTTCCAAATCTGATTTTATTGTACTAATGAAAAGTGCAACAGAAGAGAAAAAAAGGAGGCTTTATTTAACTAACCTTAGCTTAGGCAAACTACAGAAGAAGCAGCTCATCAAATTCATATCCCTCTTCTGTACATGTCTAGTTCATCTAGTTTAAGTAGATATTCATCATCGCATACTCATCTCGCTGTTGGCACTGCATTTTTAGTCCTACCTGGACACTCATTATGCTCCAGACTGTAAAGGTCACCTACAGGAATGATTTGGATGTACAAATATATAAATGATAAATCCCATCCTTTTTTAATAGATGAAAATTCTATTCTCACTGTGAACTTCAGACATTCTTTAAAAAGCAAGTTGGAAAGAAAAGTCCAGCTCAGTTTTTGGAAGTCCAGCTCAATTTTTGTTCTGAAATATGAGGAGAGTTTCCGGAAGTAGAGGGTTTTTTTAAATTATTTTTTATTTTAAAACATTTAGTGACTATTTTTCAACTGAAACATAGAATCATATAATTTTTTGAGTTGGAAGGGATCCTTAAAGGCCAGATAGTCCTACTGCACTGCAATGAACACCACCTACAGTGCCACCTACACTTTGATCAGGTTGCTCAGAGCCCCATCCAGCCTGACTTTGAATCCTCCAAGAATGGGGCTTCTGTACCACCTTACTGGGCAGCCTCTTTCAGTGCCCTACCATCCTTAAAAAATTCTTCCTCATATCCAATCTAGAGGTCTGTCCTTGAGTTTGAAACCATTTCCCCTTGTCTTGTCACGGTCCTGTCTGCCAGTACTTGAAAGAGGCCTACAGGAAAGCTGAGGAGGAATGTTTTATAAGGGCAGGTAGTGACTGGAAGAGAGGAAATGGGTTTAAACTGGAATAGGGTAGATTTAGACTAGATATTAGGAAGAAACTCTTCACTGGGAGGGTGGTGAGACACTGGAACAGGTTGCTAGAGTATCTGTCCCCTTCTTACTTGTAGCCCCTCATTAGATACTGATAGGCCATTATTGGGTCTCCCCAGAGCCTTCTGTTCTCCAGGCTGAACAGCCCCAACTCTCAGCCTGTCCTTATAGTGTGGTGTTCCATCATCACAGTGGATGTCTTTGAGGAAGATGATAAAGAGCTTTGGTCCCAGTACTGACTCCTGCGGGATTCCACTTGTAGCTGATCTCCGTCCAGATGTTGAGCCATTCACCACCCTTCTCTGAGTACAATCTTGCAACCAGTTCCTGGTCCATCAAACAGTCCACCTCCAAATCCATGTCTTTCCAATTTGGGGAGAATGATGTCATGGGGAAACCTTACTGAAGTCCACGTAGATGATGTCAGTGGATCTTCCCTTATCCATTGGTGCAGTTACACCATCATA
Organism: Centrocercus urophasianus; assembly: GCF_019232065.1. Lineage (NCBI taxonomy): Eukaryota > Metazoa > Chordata > Aves > Galliformes > Phasianidae > Centrocercus > Centrocercus urophasianus. The sequence continues at coordinate 2,126,041 of NW_024884878.1, forward strand.
AAAAACATCAAGGTTGGTCAGGTAGGGCCTGCCCTCAGTGAAGCTATATTGGCTGCCCATATCATCACCCTTCTCTTCCATGTGCCTTAGCATCTCTTTAGGATCTGTTCCATGGTCTTCCCTGGCACAGAGGTGATCCTGACAGGTAGTAGTTCCCTGTGCCCCCCTTTCTACCCGTCTTAAAAATGGGTGCAACATTGCCGTTTCCAGTCACTTCGGTCTTCACCTGATGGCCGTGGCTGTTCAAATATCATCAAGAGTGACTACATTTGTTATTGTGGGTGTAAAAAAAACATTGCAGTTACCAAGTCCTTTTGGTTTTGAAACAAAAGGATCTTTTTGGTTTTGTTGGCTGTCAGCACAGTTTGTGCAATCAGTGTGTTTTTATTTTAAGGACATTTTCTGTGACTTTCCTTTTTTTCCTGATTTTCATGGAGCTGCCTTCTGGAGAGTATCAGTACTAAGGCACATACACCTATTTCTTGTATGAGGTTTTGTTAAGAAGGTACAAGGGTAAATTGCTTAGCATTTTTTAATTAGCGATTAAACTGTAAAAGAACATCTCCCTCTACTGGAAGACTTAGTCGGCTCTTGTACATTCTTCATGTAATTAACTTGTACCCTCTTCTTTTACTGGTGGATATCACAAGAAAATGCAGTGGTTAAGACAGGAAAGGACAGCTATGAGAGCCTGATTTTAGGAAAATGAATGCTCATATCAAGGCAGTTCACTTATCAGAGTGCCAAGCACTTTCAAGACAGTGTAGGAATGTGCTCCAACTTCAAAATACATTCTGTTTGTTTTTAATTCAGCATTGTGTGTATAAAGTGTGGCTGATACGTTTTCAAGTTATACTAATGGAATTTAATCTTCAAAAGTAGGTTGGCTACTGCCATCATTAGTAATCAACCATTTCTGCAAGTGGTCAACTACAGTGGGCTTATTTTACTTGCTGTAGTTTTTTTCAAAACCAGTTAGAATCTCACGCAAAGATTTTGAGCAGATACACAACTATTACTTTCAAACTATTTGTTTTATGCAGCATATGGTAATTTTTCATTATTTTACTTTGCATCTTGGAAAAACCTGTGCCAAAGACAAATAATGCACTGTGCCAATTGCGGTTACACACAGACCTCTTTCTGACATATTGAGTTTTTAATATATTTTTAATGAAGTAACCTCCTGTAGTTGAGATTTGGATAAAAATAGTGAGATTAAATTGGAATGTTTGATCTATCTCTGCGTCAAATAGTAAAAAAAGCAAAGAATTCCACAGTCTGAGATTGAAAGTGCTGCTGCTTGAGGTACCTCATCTTCTCGTGGTGAAACCAGCCTTTCAGATTCTTTCAGTGTGTGAGTTTTGTTTCGTGAAGTGCCTGGTCAGGAGCCCAGAAACATTTCGTTATAGTTTTCTAATGAACAGCAAAGTGGTGAATAAACCAAATATTATTAGACTGTGATATAGAAATATGCACTCTAGCTATATTAGAACTATTCAGCAAAATCCACTGTCATCCATTGTCAGCTGAAATTCATCAGATAGGTAATTTTTGGTTTTGAAAGCTAGTTGAGGATGTGTTCTTCCTATAATGATCTGATTTTCCTGAAAGTGTGAAAGATAGGTTTATATGTGTTATTTTTAAGTATTTCTAAGTGTTTTTAAGTGTGTAAGATGTTGAAGCAGCACTGAGGGCCTTATTTTTGGTTACTGTGACAAGTGTTTCAATCTGATGAGTATTTGTTAGATTTTGTGTAATGTACTCTTGGAAGGAACAGTTCTTATAGAGCTTATTTTCAGTGAACTGCTAATAGGGAAGAATTTGATCTAACCACCTGCCCTCTACTGATTTGAATTTAGGTCATATCCTGGTCCCACTAAGCTGACACTGGACGTTATTCCATCCAGGCTCTCTGCCTGGGGTCTTGCCCTTTGTCAGGCCTGCCTTTTGACATTCAATGGAATAGACATTTTCTAACCCTTTGGGCAGAAGAAATTTCATCATTTGTTGATGTCATCAGTCCAACGAGATAGAAGACATGGTTAACAGAATTCACTGTAATGTGGCACCCACTCGACATCAGAATATGTCACTGCTAGTTTTCATTGAAATTATTTGATTATAGAGAGATTTTGGAGAAGGCCTGTATTTGTGATGAGCTTCAGGATACTGTCTTCTTTATTGTGGTCCAGGTGATCTGAAGAGATTCTTCCTGTGACTGGCAGGGATCTCATACGAAATTGAGGGCTATAAACCTTCTGAACCTGTCTGTGTGGAAGGATGTAAGGTCTGTATGTATGTACACCTCTAACCAGAGATAACACATAGAGATAATACTTCTCTCAGTAGATGTCAAGAAAGTGTACTTGCCTTTTATTTACTCTTGAACTTCGTGAAAAGAGAGCAGTTCTGATTCCTGAAGGATTGGTTGGAGCGCTTTTTGGCAGTGAGGTTTGAAGACTTGGTGAACTTTGATATTCCAGTTGTTTCAGGGTTCCCAATCTGCAAAATGAGTTATGTAGTTTCATGAAACTGGACTAGAGATTTGTTTTCTGTTTAGGGAAATAATCTCGAGATCTGGGAAGCACTTTGACCTGTATTTCAGTATTCTTCAACACGCAATTCTCTTTGAAAAAGTTCATGAGAAAAATAAAGGAGAAAATCACTCATTACTGTACTCATTACTATATATAAAGTATATATACTATATATTCTTTTTTACTCTGGTTTGGGGAACTATGCAAAGCAAATGCCAAAGAAAAAAAATATTTCTTTAATTGTTGACTGCAGAAGAAAAAGTATCCTATGGAAAATTTGGCCCAACATGTCATTTCTTCATTAACTATGATGATTTTCTCTAATAACTTCACAAAATATTAAATTGCTTGTGATGAAGTTAAAGTGAATAAGCAAATATTCTTTTCTAACTAGACAACCTCAGTGAGGGGATTAAATAATTTGTAGCTCGAAAAGCAAACAAAAAAATCCAAGCTTTTGGTCACTTGTATTTATTTATATTCTGGAACATTTGAGCTACTGTCATTTATGTTGACCTGGTTCTGTGCTGTTGCTTCATAAAGTTGTAGATTAAAAGAAATGCTTTTGTTAATTTGGAAGCAATTGCAGAGCATTGCCAAACTCGAACAGCGTTTCATGTTGCAACTAAGGATATGAATCCTCTGTTGCCTTTGAGTGTTAGTCATTTTCACTATCATCCTGAGGAGTCAGATAATTTGATTTCCTAAGGCTTGTTTTATTTAATTGTGAAGAAAGTAAGTTTTCCATCAGCTACTAGGAAGATCCATTAGTTCTTCACTGCTTAACTGTTCCAATTTTTGTTGGCCTCTTCCATTCTAACAAGGAGGAATATGAATTTGGGCATTTATAGCTTTACCCATCCTGAAGAACATTGGATAGGTCTCTGCTCAAAGAAAAGCCATCTAGGCTGCTGATGCCAGTCAGCAGCTACTCCACAGAGTGCATGGTCTGGAGTTTTGCCTTTTTAATGTCTGAATAATCCTTTTCTGTAACTGTTGCTTAAGTGCTCTTCAGAACTTTTTGTTGGAGGAGAACCAGAAGGTGAAAGTGGGGAAGCAAAAATTCTCAGTGATTAGCACAGGATTTTTCACTTATTTCTCTTCCTTAGTAAAATAGAGGGAAAAAAAATGGTATTTATATCATGCTAATACATAAAAATCAGCCAAAGATCATGAGGGATCAAAGATCATCACAAGGAGAGGGAAAAAAAAACTAGACTGTCACATAAAAGGAGGGATATTTTGGCTAGTGGGTTGTATGGAGTTGGCATAGAAAACTGGAACCAGGAGCGTTCTGTTTGTGCTTAATAGAAACAATTCTTGAACTTTATCTTAGAAAGAAAGAAAGGATGAAATAAAAAGGAATGACTTCAGAATATTTTTACCCTGTGCTGTTGCAGCTTTTTAGAAATACTGAGATCTCTGTGTGTGATAAGTGCACTTCTGGGAGACGCTGTTTTGCCTGTGCCCAACAGAATTGTTTGTTGCTAATTAGTTCTATAAATGTTAATGGCAAAATGATCATAGAAGTGCTCAATGATCATTCAGCTATTTGAATTTTATTTCTGTGTTTTTCATTAATGACATGTACCCATTCTGTCAATTTCAGCATTCATTACAATTGCCCTTCCTTTATATTCTCAGAAATGTGCTCTATATCAAGAGTTGAGCTATTCCTGAATACCTGTGTGTTAATACATAAATGTATTGAGATTGCAAAAAATTCAAACTGTTTAAAGGAAAGAGTGGAAAAGCTCATGGAAGACTTCACACTTATCATAGGAAGTCTGTGACTTGGGTATAACTTTTGAGGCTGCTGGACTATTGAGGGAAAGTATCTCATGCTATTCATTTACACTCCTCCTTGATAACCATTAATCACAGCCGTTTTTGGAGATGAGATACGGTACTAAATGCACCTCTGAGGATAATTTATTTGCATGTGTTGGGTAGCTGGCTTTATATTTAGAAGCTGAATGCACAGGAAGAAATTTTAAACATTGAAACTTCTGTGCAAAATTTGGACCTGTTTTTGTTCTTCTCACTTTACTTTGTGTGTCTCATCTGTGGGCTTTTTCTCACTGTGCTTCCTTTTAACCTTTCACCGTATCTGAGAGCAAGAGCTGGATAGGATTCACTTTGACTTCCTTATATCATTCATTAATCACCACAAAGATTTCTTTGGAAGCCATCCTCCCCTTTGTCCTATGTACACATTCTCTGTTGGAATCTATTTCTAACTAATTTAACACCAAATTGGCTTATTTGCAGAAAAAAAAAAATCCCATCAGGTCCAGAACAGATGCTTATCTTTCTGATTGCTGTTTCTGGGAAGCAGTTTTCTTTTAAATGCAGATGATACATCAATACATCAAGAAGAAAGAGTTTAGTTTTAGAAAGTTGGAAGTAAAAGTTGGAAGCAGTGAAATAAGATCTAACTCATGTCTTGCTGGAAAGGCAGTTGGATCACACGTGTCCATTAATCACAATGAAAATTCTCTCTGTTATCCGAAATTAATCAGTATCATCCTTCTCTAATGCTATTTAGTCCACGGTCATCGAGGTTGAACTCTACCTGTAAGGAGCTATAAAAACAACGGTATGACAAGAATAAAAAAGCAAAATGTTCTTTGTCCTTATTAAAGATTGTGAGCAGAGTGTTAAATAATATTAATGGCTTGGATTGTCAGTACTTAACAGTACTTTCCTAGTACAAGTGATTTTATTGATCGATACAGTCTCAATGTAACAGGGCAGATTATTCTACTGATTTTATCGAAACCTTAACTAAGTTTGTTAGTATACCACGTATCTTTAAATAGATCTAGATGATGATGTAGATTAAGAAAAGCAGACCACCATCCATCTTTTTTTGATTGGTTAATAACTTAAATCCATCATTGCTAAGACCAGCTCTTTTAAGATTCTGTTGTGCATACATGTTTCTTCGGTGGTACAGATACGTAGCTGGTTTTCAATGGCTGTGGGTTTTAAGAGAGTGTGTTTGATAGATGCAGACTTTTATATTGGCTTAGAGGAGCTGTAAAACAGGAGGGGAAAGCAAAATTAATTTTGCAGATCAGTTAACAGAGAGCTTTTTAATAACAATCTCTGTTTACAAATGTGTACTCTGCAGCAATGTTTAAAGCTTCTTTCAAGTGTGCTTAGGAGAATGGCCTGATTTTCTTTTTGCTTTTTAAGTGTTGGTACTTTGTATTTTATGATTTTATGATGTATAGTTTCCTTCATCTTCAATAATCTGTGGATTTTTTTTGCTACATAGAACTATACTACATGATTTTCTCTCTCATTCTTCTCTTGAGTCAGAACTGATAAAAGTAAATTTTACTCAGTTAAAAGCAAAATTTACGTTAAAAGTCATTAGAAATTTCAAAACCATACATAAGCAGTTTCCTCTTTTCATAATGCTGTAGTATAACTTACTGTTGCCCAAGTTAAGATGAACATCAAAGTGCATGTACTGCATATTGTATGTACAGTGAGAAATGGTCTCCATCGTGACCTCATGTGCTCAGAGTAACCAAAAGATTTTGAGGGAAGAGAAAGAAATGGAGTTCTTTGCCCTGTGTCACAGCCTGTATAAGCAAGATATTAAATCTGGAGTCCCCATTTTGTGGCTCATGGCTGCAGTCTGCTGACTCAGTCATTCCCATATCCATGATGCCTTCTAGAACAATAGAAAGTTTGAGTCTCTTATTTTACTTAGCCGTGATGAAAATAAGCATGTGACCATCTGTGATCCTGAAGGCAACTCCTCATTTAACACACAGATTTTACATTTTGAATTTTTTTTTCTCTTATACATATTTAGTAGATTTGTATGAGTTTGTG
>NW_024884878.1:2132442-2172874 GCF_019232065.1 Centrocercus urophasianus
ATATTTAGTAGATTTGTATGAGTTTGTGTAGGGGAAAAAAAAAAAAAGAAAAAAGTTTCAAACAACTTCTGTCTGTTGTAGTAAAGGAAGGAGGGAGATGCAGCTCTTGTAAGGGCAGTTATCCCAGCCCAGAACTATGATAGAAAGATAGTTGCTCCCACTTTTTCATCAACACATAATATTTTAAACACGTTTTCATTTTCTTCTCTATGTTGTTTTGCATAAGCTGATTCTTATTTTTCTGTGGACAAATGGTTATTGCTTTAAATTGTGCTTACAAGGCCAGTTAAGTTTTACAGACTTTTTCTTCAAAATCAACCTGCAAATTTACTTACTGAATTGTCAGTGAAGAAAAAAATACTTTCTAGTGAAAGAGTATTTTATTACTGCATGTGTAGTGCAATACACAATGGTCTGTTATGATTACTCAGCAGTATACACATTACATAAACAAGTAGTTTACACCTATGTTTGCCATATTGTTGCCTTGATGCAATCCAGTTGTAGTCTGTTGCCTACACTCTGTGTGACTGAAGGCCATTCATTAATTTTCTTTAGGTGTTTGTAAAGTGTGTGTGAGTATAAAGGAGAAGTAGGTGGAGAAATGAATAAATCTGTCCTTATGGCAGGGTTTGAGTTTTTACATGTCAGGACATTTGAAGGTGGGAGGTTGAAAACAAAGTAGCGAATACGTTCTGAATAACCAAATGCCATTCATTCTGTGCTTGGGATGAAGAACTGGCTTTCGGGGGTAAAAAGTAGTACGGGATCATGTAAGCAACAGTTAATGCATCTTTGAGAAAGCTGAATGAAAATTTGAATGATAAAATTATTCCGACAGTTCTTCACTTTGAAGTGTGTGATAACTTCCGTGTTTTTATCTAGCGTTGTTTATATCTGGTAAAGGGTCTGGAGCACCAGTCTTATGAAGAGCTGCTGAGGGAACTGGGATTGTTTAGTCTGGAGAAGAAGAAGAGGATGAGGGCAGACCTCATCGCTCTCTGCAACTCCCCTGAAAGGAGGCTGCAGCAAGGAGGGTGTCAGTCTCTTTTCTCAAGTGACAAGTGATTTGACACAAAGCAACGGCCTCAGGTTGTGCTGCAGAGGTACAGATTGAATAGAGGATTCTTCAGGAAAGAACAGTCAGGCTTTGAGACAGGCTGTTCATGGACGTGGTGGAGTCCTTGTCCCTGGAAGTATGTAGGAGATCTGTGGATATGGCATTTACGGGAATGGTGTAGCAGTGGATTTGACAGTGTTAGGCGATGGCTGGAACTGGTGATCTTATGGTCCTTTCCAACCTAAAATGGATATTGTGTTTAAAGAGCACAGCCCACTGACTGGTCTGGCGAAAGTGTGGACACACAGCTACTCTTCCTTAGATAGGCTGCAGGAGGATGATGCTCGTTATTTTCTGCTAACAGAATCTTTGAACACAGCAGCACTGTTTGCCTCGAATGTTCTGTTCGCTGTCTCATTGTCTCTGTAATAGGAAGACAACGAGGGTTTGGCTAAGAGTTTTAAAAAAAAGCTCCTGTTATTGAAACTATTGACTGTACAATGTCTTGACTGAGACAAACTGGAATTTAAGTGCACACGTTTACAAATAAATACCTGCTACTAAATAATGGTAAACTTCTAATTGTGTTGTGCATTTTTCCTGTGGACATTAATGCCAGAAACTCATGAAGTTTCATTGTGATAAAATACTATGATTTCTATGTGAGAAAATCTTATAAGATTTTCAAAGGAAATATACATAAATGAAGGTGTATAACATGATAAAGGCATATAATATAATAAAGGAAAGTTAGGTTTATGATGCAGTTTCTTTTTTTAAATTACTGATAACTGCTGTGATTTTATCTAAAATACTTTTTCTTCCATAGTTGAAAAAAGTTTGCAGAAACAAATCATGGAGTAGAGGCAGAACCTTAATTTCATTAGGCACGCTGTAACTGGTGAAGATTAATGCATATATCTCTTGCTAATTCTTTTCAATTACTCAGTTCATATAAATTCCCAAACCTTGTTAATTATGCTGAAGTCAAGTGGTAATTTTTAACAGTATTTCCACAGCAGGGGAATTTTCCTGGTGTAACCTTGCCCTCCTGCAGAAACTCTCAGCAGATTAGGCATTCTGACTCTAGTTCATTCATTTTCAGCACAAGCCTAATTGCTGCCGACTGCCTGCCACAGGTACCCCGGTTATCGTGCGTTTAAGGGATGTAGGTTCTTCTGAGAACAAATAAGGAAAGATTAATTGTTTGTTTTGTTTCATCCCAAGAGAAATGTGGGAGCTTAATCAAGAAAAATAATTTCTTCTGTTGATTTGGCTTATTTGTGGAAAGGGATAATTGTATAGAGGCAAAGCATAGAGCTATGCATTTTGAAAGAAATTTTGCTGTTTACCTACATGGGAAGCAAAGATAAAGCAAAATGAATGTAACACAGCATTGGAACTGATGGGGATGGTTCACATGTCTCATAGTAAGTAATTTGGCTGCTGGGCTTTTATTTGAACCAATATTGCTAGGTGGTATTGTCATTTGTTTTGTCTGCTTCTTTGGAAATCTAATCAAGGAGACAATAGTAGGTGGAAAAACGCTTTTCCAAATTGTCCTTAATTGCTGGAGCACGAAGTGAGCTAAACACTCTGGTATTTCCAATTAAAGAACTTGTTTCCAGCAAGGACCGTTAAATCTATCTTTCCCAATCTGATAAATAAGCTATCAAAGAGTGGAACAGATTAATTGAGAGCAATTAGTTCAAAGCTTGGTATAAAAGTCAGACTAAACCAGTGTTATCAATGAATGCAAATTTTACATAAAGAAGCTCTATTGCAATGAAAAGAATTTAATCTGTGATGCAGATGTTTTCTCTTGCAGCAAGAGCATTAAAAGACAGTTATTTGAGGACCTTAAGTAATGGGATGTCAAAACGTGTTTGACAACTCCTTTGCTACATACGTGTCTCCTACAACATAGTGCAAGGAATAATAGACATGTGAAGATTACAGATCCCACAGCTAAGAGCCAATCACAAGATTTACTCCACTTTTATCTAAAACTCAAGACAGCCCTGCTTGTGGAACCACAGAATGGCTTGGGTTGAATGGCACCGTAAGCCTCCCTGCTGAGGTCAGAGTTTTGTATCACGGTTTGTTACTGACTGGAAGATGTCATAATCTCTACCATGGTTTGTTTACATTTGTAATCAGTAGCAGTTGTAGCCTGGCATGTTAGACTATTATTCCTCTTTAATACAGCTACATCTCTACAGTGATGCATACCTGGAGAGTTTTGAAGAGTGTCCCTTTCTCTCAGCTGCATTTGCATGCCAGTTTGTATTGGTGTACATGTGGCAAGCATCAGTCTGTGTGTGGCTCTTCTGAATATTTTGGGGTGTGGTTGGAGCCTGCTTTTGCAGAATTACAGGTTTTTAATGGTTCTATTAAAAATACTATTTCTTATGCTGTTACAAACCACTGGGTTTATCTATTCTAGGAAAATGCTAACTTTCCTGATAAGCATTCTGAAAAAATGTAATTCCAGTTACATGTATCAGGGGGAGTTCATTTTTGATTTCTGAGAGTTCTTTCAAAATTATTTCTGGAATATCATCATCCGTGGGGAAATACAGTATTCATAACTGTGATAGTGTGTTGTCACATCACCTCATGTACTGATGATAACTAACATGGTTCAACAGACATAGTGCTTTGAAAGGTCTGTTTCCAGTATTTTTCTTTAATGTCTTTGCTCTCAATTTACTTGGTGGTCACAGTGTACCCTGAGTAACTGTTTTTCTGAGCCCTGTCACATTGGCTTCTGCAAGTTTTTTTTTAATGTCCTCAAGACATCACAAGGATGTTAGAAGAGTGGAACCTCTCCCAGTTACTCCAGATGTCAGGACATCTGGATTTCCCAGTGTGCTTTTCAGCATGAGATCCAGAGCTCACACCGACTTCAGTGGTAAAATCTCTAGTTTAAAGTTTCAAAAGGACTCATAAAGCAACAAAACACTTCAGTAAAGCTGTAGTGGAACAGAATCTATGCACAGAATTCACAGTTTGCAGCCTTGTGGCCATCAGCAGTGTAGCATTTGTCTCTACATTATTCCATCAAATATTTTTCTGTGTATTTGGACAAATCTGAATCAAGGTCATGCACTGACGCATGCTAATGGTTTTGAACAGCAGCAGTTATGTAACTTCCTAATGAGGAAGCAGTTTGCTTCTTTGTAATGGTATAAATACCATTTATAAGTGCTATTGGCTGTAGAGGTGGATATCTTTATTGCTAGTTTTCAGTCAGCTCATACAATCCCAGTAAGTTTATCCAACTTTTAAAACTGAAATGACGAGGACACATACTGGAAGAATAAGTTACCTTAGCACATTAGGAACATTTTTAGTATTGGAAATAAAGGCTGGTGAGGTTTTTTTTGTGCTCTAATGATGCAGTTGGCTGACAGTGATTATGGTTGAGTGCAGATATTCATGGAGGGCATTAATCATGCAGAAGTAGAGGGATCATTTCAGTCTGGTCTGGCAGCTATGCTTGGCATCTGAAAAGAAATTGACACTGACCTAAAGGAGAAATAAAAATATCCCATTGTTCTAATTTGGGGAATTAATTTTGCCCAGATATTTCAAAGGGGTGATATTCACCAAGAAAATCAGAGTGGAGTCCAGACCAATCGGTTGATGCTGAGACAGTGGACAGGTGGAGAGGTTGTTCTTGTTAATGTGTGGATGGGGACATCTAAACTGTTTTCTCTGTTCTGTGTTTACCTGTTTTCTCAGTCAGCACATTGTCATTTTTAAATGTATATTGGATTTGTTCATTCTTTCCCAGTTTTTCTGGATTGTCAGTTTTGTTTTAGATTTCATTTTGTCCTCTTGACTCATTCATGTGATTTAAGCAACAGTCATATTGTTGTCTGGTAATGATCAAGTGTTTGAGGTCACTTCCATGTCCAGCCAATAGCTGTAAACTGAAATTCTACTACAAACCCTCTCTGAACTCTTATGCTATATTCATATCCCACTTTGAGTTTTTGGCACCAGTTCTTGAGACATACTTAGGCTGATGGCATAGTTCAGTTTTATTTGCTAATCACAGAGTCCAGAATCTGATTAAGCTCTCTGCACCATAATATTACCACACTTATCAGTCTCTTAAGAGGCAGTAAGAAATGTAACTTAAAATAACAATTTAAACTTCACTTCAGGTGCTTACAAGATTTATTTATAGGGTAAGCCAAGGCCTTCAGGGACACAGTGACCCCTAGGAATGGTGCAACAATCTTTTCACAAGCTTTTCTTCCTTGGGAAACCCAGAGACCAAGAAATGAATAATAGAAATAAAGAAAATTTCTGTTTAAAAAATCTAGACTATGTGCTTGATGAACTAATGATTCCCAGTTTGAAACTCACTGGTAAGTTTTATTGTCAAAAATAAAGTAGTCATCCAGTTGCTGGTTAAGGAACATAAAGCAATTGTAGGTAGGAAGATAGTATCAAAAACATTTTATTTATAGACAGCAGCTCAACTTTCTTGCACTGTTTTAATGTTGTGTTCATTTTCAACAGAAATCCAGATAGCTGTGTTACTTCCATTAGGGAGCTCACTTGCAATCTTATTTATCCTTTGGAGAGAACTCATCCGTTCGTTAATGATATGGGATATGGGGAATATTTTGCCAAATCGGAGCCTTAACTGCAGAGCTGTATGCTGTAATAAATGCAGCCCCCCACTGATGCCGCTTGTCTGCCATCAGCACAGAGGAGGTAAATAAGCGTTCACTGACCAAGTTGGGACTGTGTCTTTTCACAGGCAATTGCACTGTTCTCACCTTTATTGAGGAATCCCTTGCTGGCGAGTTTTGGGAGGGATAAGTGTCAAAGAACAGAACCATAATGAAGTACCTGTGATTGAGCAAAGATTACATTGCTCCGTTAATTCTGTAAAAACTTGTCAGTTTGCCACCCAAATAAATGCCCAGAGTGCGTAAAACACGGAGCAGAGTGACCTCTAGAAGAAAAATCAATGGCAATTCATATTTCATATGTCTATAATTGCTTGTGAGAGCATGGCAGCAGTTTGTTTATAGAGCAGCTTGTTCTACCAGGAATTGTTTCCTGACTTTTTCTTCTTTTCAGTGGTGGTGCCTCTCGTGGACCTTGAGTTACAGCCAGGTGCAGCAATAGAGAACTTTTATTGGTGACGATTTTTTATTATTACTTTCACATTACTGTCGTCAGAATTGCTGTGTTTGAGCCGGAGCACTAACCTGTCATCACAGCTACTCCATGTTCACAACTGTTTCCTCGGAAGACTCCCGATGCTGTTTTCTGTTTCCCTTTTAGTAGGCAAGGCTTTATCTTCTGTGAAGTTATTCATTTGCTAGCATTTTAGCCGTCAAACTGAACACACTGTGAGACCTTCACTTTTATGCCATTTCACAGACAGACAAGGAATTCTCCATCTGCTAATTTAGAGACAGAAATTTCAAGATGCCTCCCCCGCCCTCTGCTTTGCTTTGTTTTTTCATCTCTTTTTTTTAAGATGCTGTTGTAAGATTTGTATCCCCACTGAGGACCAAGATGTCATAGGGATAGAGAAAATGCCGCTCACTGTATGGATTACTGTTAGGTCAACAAAACTTTGGCAGCATTGATTAACTTGACAGTGAGTACAGCAGTACATTTATCACTTATGGCTGTGCTGTAGAAAATCTAATAAGAGGCAAACAATTCCCTTTAGAGCAGTAACAGGTTCACTGTGGCTAACGGTGCATGCACTGGAAATTTCTGACTTTAAATTATACCCTTGCTGCTAGTTGGGTCATTGACTCAAAGCTACTGCACTTTTGCTGCCATGTTCTGTATTATTAATTTGATCAAAATTGCTTTGGCTTCTATAAATGTGATCAAACTGTATATTGGAGTTCATATCAGCTCGTATGTGTTTTTGAAGAAGGTGTGTGGAATGAGGGGCAGCTATCTATTACTGCTAAAGGCTGGGTTCTCACAAGATTGTAAGATGAAAAGACTCAAGTGTTGCTCCTAAATTAATCTCCCCTTCAGATTTTGATAAACCCGTGCCTGACGCGTATCTTGTTATTAAACAATTATTTCAGTGGTAGATCAGGAGGACTTTTTTCGTACATGTGATTCTGAATGTTACTAATTACCCACATTTGCCTTAAAAATTCTCTGCATGTGTATTTATAGGTAGATTTATAGATTCGTTGGATTTATAGAACCTATATTTATGTACATATAATTATCTTGTTTACTCAAAGAATTGTGAGGAACGAGTAATGAATAAGTGATTTTTTCTCTCCATTTATGAGTGCTGCTGTTTGACCAATAGTTACTGTTTGCTTCTAATACTTTATTTTGGATGCGAAGTGCTTTTTTCTGCAGTTTATTTATGCTTTTTAATATATATAAATTTTAATAAATATTTCCTAGAAGTCCACAGCCAATGCATTGGGAAGTGCCTGTGTTGCAAATATATAAAATGTATGTTTTCTTTTGTTGCTGTTGTTGATTGTTCTTTTAATTGAAGGGTAAGATATTATTTTCCTGAAGCATCCAAAAAAGCTTTCCTGTTCTTAAGATAAAGGCTTTGTTCCTGAATAATTGCATTCCTACGTACAAACAGGACAGAATGAGAACATACAAATTAGAACATCCTGTATGCAGTTTAATTTGTGGCTTTGTTTTTCAAACATGTTCAACAAAATTACTGTTCAAATGAGAAAGCAATTAATTTGTTTAATGCAGGGGATAGAGCTCGCTGGAAAAGAGAGCGTTTGTGATTAATAACTGTATTTCAAGCACTTTGTGTTATTTTTGGAAACAGTTTAAATTGGTGGGTTTGTTCTGCAATATCTGTAAAAATGATGTTGTTTTCTTTGGTGGGAGAGAAGTATTCTGCTTGAATCAATTGTCAGGAGGCTTAATGTAATAAGGCAGTTTGTGGTCTGACTAAAAGAAACACTGTGCAAAAGAAATTCCCATAGCAGTTTGTTTTTAACAGAAAAACTGAGTTCACCTGAAATGCTGAAAATATATTGAGAAGCAAGACTTAATAAGGCGGAGCAGTTTCACTGGGTTTCTGGCCAGTGTGAGCCTTGTAATGGCTTTTATTTAACCAAGTATCTGTGCTAATGATAACATAGCTCAATTATCAGCATAACAACAGGTTCTGTGCTACAAATCATCAGGCAGGCTGGCCAAAGTAAGGCAAGAAATTGAAATAGTGTTTTCAGTTTCATTCTCCATTTTTTAATTTGAAGGCGGAAGTTGTGTTTCTCACTCAGATCATACATTAGAGGCAACAAGACACATTTCCACACGTTTTCCTGGGTTCATGCAATAAAGGAGTTACCCTACTGCCTGCCTTACTGAACAGAGACCTGATATTGATTAGCTATCACAGTGGCATCAGAACTACTCTTAGGATTCAATTTTTTTGTTGTTTTGCATATTTTATTGATCAAAAGTGGTAAATGAGCATCAAGCGTGCAAGAAGACGATGAATTGTTTACTTGCATAAAATAACCTTTCAATAAGCGAAGATGCATTGCTCACACTTTTGGTGCTGTTCTGCTGCCGAAGCAGATGGCATTCAGCTGCTATTGATTTGCTCCTATAGTTACAGAGCAGCATGTAACAGGGCACACTCATTTCACTGAAAGAGAGGTGAGGGATTTTTTGCCAAGGTGGTGGGCTTGAAAAAGGGAAGGGAGGGAAGGATTTTTTTTTGCCTGGCCTTTTTTTTTTTTTTTTTTTTTGGTGTGTGTGTGTTAAGATTTTTCTTAAGGGGGGGTGGGAACCAAATAATAGAAGGTAGAAAACCTTATAACTCTGTTAGCAGCATTACAAAAACAAGACGCAGAGTGTGCATGGTTGCAGAGAAAGGGAGAGTTACTTTGTCTAATCCTAGCACTTCCAGTAACATTAATTCGTGATAAGGGCATATTGGCTCTAAGCAAGCGTCTGAAACTGCAGAAAGCATCAAAAATTTACTATGACACAATCTACACCTGACTTCATAGTTTCTGTATTTTTTATTTATTTTTTTAAATTTACACGTAGTTTTTCTTATTTGCATGAAGACCATCAGCTCCTTTCAGAGAGAAAATCACACTGTGATGTGCTGGGCTGGATTCTGCACACAGCTGATCTCGCTGATGAGTGAAGACTTTGGTAATTTGCCATTGGATCTTTCCATGAGGTGGTGTGATGGCACAAAGAGCTTTTTCTGACAGTGTATTCGAAAGGCAGTGTTTTGGCACTAAGGGATGAAAAAGCAATAACTTTGACAGATTTTAAGGAAATGCAGATATATCATAAAGCACCGTGAATAGAGCAGAGGAATGGTTGTCCTAGGACAAAGCACTGCACTTAACAGTGCAGGCTCCTTTCCGGAAGAGTAGTGCTGCTGCCAGCATGGGGAAGTCCTGGGTCTCCTTTAAGATGGAAAGAAGTCTAAGGAATATTTTTCAAAGAGAGCAAACCTTAATGTTTCTTCAGAAAACAGATGCTTTAGAATCAATGTGTAGTGCTGTCAGCCAAGCATTTACCACATTGTTATGAGCTGATTGGATCTTGCCCTCCTATGGGGCTAGGGAAATGTTTTAAACATAAGAACTATTACGAGCAGATGTTAATTTAACGTGATCTGGAAAAGTGGGGTATATTTAAATGGAATTTTTTGTGCACAGTGTTTCTAGAGAAAACCAGTTGCCATCACAAATTAAAATAAATACCCTTATGTTGTTGTATACCCTTATGTTGTTGCATGTATCCCTATGCTATCTCTTTATGCTGTTAGAGCTGACTTCTGTTTTGTCAGCTATCCCGTCTTCCTGAGTGGATCAAAGCTTTGTGATTCATTGCTTTTGTATAAGAAGCCACATATTAGCTCCAGAATTTGGATATCAAAGTCAGTTGCTTGTATTAATTGTATTAAGCATTCGGCAACAGATGAAAGAGGTTTTTACCATGCATTTGCTGCTGAGGATGAGTAAATATGGAGCAAATGCAATGTAGTATTTTCTTTTTAAGATGACTGAAATTTAACAAAAGCTTCTGGATTTTAGAACTAAGCAGACCAGTTTCCCTTACAGTTGCTCTTATAACATTGCAGATCCTAACAAAGTATCCTGCAGTCCTTATACAGCACCTGATTTTCTGTTGAAAAGACTACCAATTCTCAAAACTTTAAAAAAAAAAAGAAAAGAAAAAAGAAAAACAAAATAAACATAAATCTGAATGTATTTGTTGGGTTTCCCCTTCTTCACCTCTGCAAAAATGACACAGTGAGTTCATTAACCCCCAGAGTAGTGAATTCCCTGTGCTTTCTGCATTCACTTGTTTGGACTTTGGAGTGGGCACCTGCTGCTTAGTCTAATTAGTTTCAAAGGGAATGTTGAATCGTTACTCAGGAGTTTAGTCTGGCCCAAAATGTCGGACCAGAAAATATCAGGGAGACAAAATAAGTTCTCGTAAGGCTGAAAGCATTTTGTTACAGTTCCTTCTACAAACAGCGTGGATGGGCAATCATCCACGGGTGATTTCTAGATTTTTGGTAGCGTTTGTATGAAATTGTGGAAAGCAAGATTTGTTTTCACAGTTTACTTCCTGAATCTTTATCAACCACCTGACTCCTTCCTTGTTCCCAGCAAAGCCAACAAATATGAGTTAGTGCTGTTGAATATTTCTTATGAGGCAAAAAAGCAAAGAGGAATACTATTTCAAGGCTACTCTTAAGTTCTTATGGGGACTTTCCAGTATTTTATTGTTTCTCTGGGCTTTTTTCAGTTCATTAGAAGCTACGTTTATCTGATCAGAACCTCATTACCTAATCAAAAAATGCCGACATCCAATCCAGCATCTGCATCTGTTGCAGAATAGTCTGTAGCACACTGAGGTAGGGCTCATCCAGAGAGTGCTTTTTGAGAGAGCAAGAAAAAATCATCTTGCAAGGCTACTCGTGTTTCTCTGAGTATTGGGGGTACCAATCTATTGCACTGGGCTCTGAAGAATGAAGTAAAGCTGAATTCTTTGTTTGCTGCATTTTCTTCAGGCTTTCTTCCTTACTGTGTATTTAAAGGCATAGTAAATACAGTGTACAGAAAATACACCGATATAGGGGGAAAAATGGAAAATCTTTTGCTCTTCCAAATGAAAAACAAAGGGAGGGGGGGGAAAAAAGAAAGGATGCATTTCAGAATGTCTAGAAATTAAACTTGAAAATACTTACAAACACTGTTGTGTTTTAGCTGTTCTGCAGCTAAAATTATACTCTTTCAAAGTTGGTGTGTTTTGTTGGGTTTTTTTTACCATCAGTTCACTTAGTAGTTAAGCATTAATTGGAACTGTAAAGGTGTAATTAACTATCCCTCTAAATAAAGTACTCACTAAAAAATCGCTTGGTAAATTTTTAATCAAAACAACTACAGTGTGTTAAAATTAGAATCACAGAATCATAGGATGGCCTAGGTTGAAGAGGACCACAGTGACAATCTAGTTTCAACCCCCTGCTATATGCAGGGTCACCATCCACCAGACCAGGCTGCCCAGAGCCACATCCAGCTTGGGAGATCAGGTAAGGCAAAAGTGAAAATGCGAATAGCCTGTAGGCTATTGAGAAACTTTCTGCACGTGTATCCTCAGTGATGTTCCAGTTTAACCTGTCGCTGCTATCTAGTTAATTTATCCTGCGTAGTGTGAGGGTGCTGTGACAGGTGGCTTGATGGTTTTGTGGTTCAAGAGATGTATCTGAGTTTTGAATTCATCAGAAGAATAAAAAAAAAAAAGTGATTGGAAAGCTGGTGTAGAAATTTTTTACTATTCCCTAGTCTTGAGGTTCAGAGAGTTTAACTTTCAGGTATTGTCTTTCGGATCTGGGTATCCTGTAGTACCTACAGTCCAGGCTATCTTCCCTTTCAAGCTCTGCTGTACAAATGGCACACCCCTCCTTCTTGATTCCTTTTGTTAGGTAGTCTTTGAGCACTGGCTAGCAGGTACTTTGTGTGGAGTGTCACTTCCGTGCTGTAGCACATATAGTATCTGTACAGACCTTAAACATGATTGGTACCTTCTCTTGTTGAGAGATTGCCCATCAGTGAATGTTTCTTTGGTGCTGAAAAATGGTGATTCCTTAATGTGGCAGTGTAGGCGATGGATGTATTTAGGAACAGTTCTGATAGATGTAGTTCCCCCTTTCCGATGGCATACAACTGCACTCTCAGTGCAGAAAGGGGTGAGCTTCTTCACAGTTCTTCATAGTGGGGTAATACAAAGCACTATTCTGTCTGCTATTCAGAAAGGGGAACATTTGCTCTAAGAAGTCTGGTTCCTCTCTACTTGTTTTTTTAGTTAATAAGTTCTTTTGGTAACCTTTTTATCATTTCTTGGGACTGTGCAAAGCAGTTCAGGAAAAGCAGGTTAATAGAAGAATGTAGACTAAAGTGCTGTAAAAGATGCGGGCTTTGGTCCCAGTGGAGACTGACACTCCAGCCTACTTACTGTAGCTGGAATGTATTGATTTTCTTCTCCCCCTTTTTAGCTGCACCGCTGAATTAGGTGGTGTGAAGCATCTTTCCCTGTGAAGAGAGGAAAAACTGTCATGAACTTTCTCACCCTAACAGCACAGCATTTCAAACTAAACCCGATTGAAGGGAAAAGTCTGTTAGGACTCTTAAAAACCCTAAAACTCCGTGCCCCACACTCATTTCTCTCCGTAATGGCTGTTCCAGCAACCTTGTGAAGAAGCGGTGGGTAACTGTAAGAAATTATTTTTAAGTCTTTTTCATTAAAAAAGAAAAATAATTATAAAAAAAAATCTGTGAAAACAATACATTCTGAGTGACGATCTCCTAAGGTTAGCAGAGTGGTCTTGCTCAGATTTTCAGCAGGCTGTTCAGTCATTGTTATAATTGGCTGATGAGTAGGTTTGGACCTAACTAGAATGCCAGCGTTCGATTTCACGGTGTCCTCTGTGAAGATATGTCACCACTTACCCTGGCTTTAGTGACAATTTTCTAAAAAGGAAACTCGTGGGAAATCATTATGCTGTTTATATGTCTCCCCTGTTGGAGAGCATTATCCTGTGATATTTTAGCACTGTTTTCCACTGCATGATGGCATCTAGCTAAGGTTAAGGCAGAACAAATCCCTTTGCAATTTTGTGACTATATTTTACTTGCTGAAGGAGAAAAGATGACCGACAATTAAGTATTTTGGATGTCACTGAGAGAACATGTGCAACCGATCAATGGCGTCCTTAGGGAATGTGATTTTATGAAACTGATAAGGTAGAAAAATTGGGATTTTTGTGATTTGTGCTACATAATAATAATTACATCCTTTCAATAACCAAAAAAAGAGTCATTTCTGCTGATATAAACATCAGACTTTCCTTTGTGCGTGTGATAGGAGGGGGAGCTTTTGTTTTTTGTTGTTGCTTTGGGTTTTTTTTTCTGAAGGATGGAGTAGTTCATTAAAGTATGACAGTAACTGGTAAATACCCTCTATGATTTCCTAAGAAAATATAGCATTTATGCTCTTGGTTCAGCTGAGATCAACGAGTTTGAAAAAAGTATGTTTGGAGTAACTTCTCAAATTAGCCAGAGATTGTTTGTGGTGGGTGTTTTAGCTCAATTGCGTTTAGAGAAGAATTACTGTGTTCTGTTTTTTGTCTTTAATTAGTTTACTTAAGATACTGAGGCCCATATTTGAAATTCATTACTGTTATGTTTATAGAATTCAGATGTATTAGAAAACCACATTACTGATAAACAAACTGTGAAGTTTTATTATCGTTAAGTTTCCGGTTGCAGAACAAGCAAGGTGTAGTTGCGTTGAGAATGTCGTACATTCAGTTGAACGAGGGTGACTTTTGAGCACCTTACACAAATTGCAGACTGTGATTCAGAGGTTTCACCTGCTCAGCTCTTCCTTACAGATGACCAAGTCTGTGAAATCCTATCAAAGTTTTCAGTCAGAAGTCAAAAATCTGTTCTATTGTGGGATGTTGGAAATATATTAATCCGACTACAAAAGCACTTACCTCTGATTTAACAGTATGTTTGAGGAACTTAAATGCAAAGTTGAGAACGTTTAGACTTTTCTCTGGACACTTTGGGCTATCACTAGAGAGAGAAAATGAGGCTGGAAAGATGTCCTTAATTCAGTACGGCTGTTTTTCTGTTCTTCCCAAGTTTTGTTCTGAAAGTCTGTCTGTACAGCAGGTCAGTTTCTATCATGTATTAAACAGCTGGATCATGTGCTGGCCCTTTTTTGCACTGAAGCCAGTCAGATCAGTATATTATTACCCACTTTTTAGTATAATCCTTTTATACTTTATTTTGTACTTATTGTTAAAACAATGTCACATTAAATTAATTGGAAAATCCTCTCCTTTTTTTTTTTTTTTCTTTTTTTTTTTTTTTTCCCAATGTAGTCGTACAATTCTGGAAATGGCAAAATTCCCTATCAGCAGAGGTGAGGTGGCATCCAGAATACAGTGCAGTGTAAAACTGCCTTTGCTTCCCTCCAAGTTCTGCTTCTTGAAGTTTATTGAAGAGCTTATTGGAAAGTAAAGTTATTGATCTGTTTTTCAGTTTCTCAGTAGGACACTAAAAGAAAAGCTTTTTTTTTTTTGTTTTTTTTTGTGAACTACATCAGGGGCAGGTTATCAGGGTTTGAGTTGACATGACGCATACCATGAAATAGAAATAGAAGGAAATAAAATGCAATATTCATCAACCAGAGTGAGCAGGAGCATCAGCAAATACGTTCATAGCAGCTGCCAAGTGCTTTCCTTTTATGCAACAACATATTCTCCTTTTCTTTCCTGGCAGTCACTGCTATGTGCAGCAGCCTCAGCAGGCAACTTTTCTTTTGGACAAAGCTTCCAGGAGGTGCAGATATGAGGCTGCACACAAGTGTTGTGTGCCCTTAAGCATCTTTCAACAACTTCTTCTAGCTGTCCATTTTAATATAATGAATTTGATGGTTTTATTTGACCATGTCATGGACATTGTTAGGCAATTCACACACCCTCTGAATATGTATCCACCTCCGCTCCTCCTTCTGTGCATAACCCAACTGCAGAAGAAGATAAATTTTGCAGCAGCAGAGTGCTGATTTTACAGAATGCAAATGAAGTGGCATTTTTAATGCAGCATCTTTACATAGAGGTGAACTGAAAGGCTTAAAACCTGCCAACCACTCAGATCTTTCTGTTTCTTCTGTAAAAGTTGTTAGATCTCTTACAGTCTAGAACAGAAAATAGCAGTTTTTCCTGCCTTCATTTAACTTGTTAGTGATGGTGTCAGCTGTGGAAGAAATGTAGAATCTAAATTCATATCTGCAAATGAAACAGCAAAAAAGAACCATTTATCAAATAGCTTTGTTTCCAAATGCTTCTCTTTAGATCTCTGCACACTGTATGTAGTGTTTACATGAGCAAGGTTTTCCTTACACAGATAACCAAAATGTTATAAAACTTCAGCACGAAGTGCTTTGAGGCTGGAGTGGATGACCTCTACAAGTCTTTTCCAGCCTCATTTCTTTGTGAGCGTGTTACCCTCTACGTGCTGTTGCACTCTCCTAGTGATAGTACAGCATTGAATACAAACGTGGGAAGAAGTTATTTGTTTGTAGGCTAAGTAACATTCCCTCCTACCACTATTGTTATTTCTTCTTTAGATTTGTTTCTTCTGATAGAGAATGTGAACACAAACATAATGAACAGGAATAGCTTTGCTTGTGCAGCCACTTGTATGTAACCATTTATTTATAATTCTAGAGAGGTTTCTTCTGTGTGTATGTTTGTTCTAGACCAGATAACTTTGGCTTTCATTTGTATGTGAAGAGCTGTACTCGAACATCTGCTTATGTGTATGGACTGTTTTGTTTGCCTTGTGAAAAGCAGCTGCTGTTTTTCAGCCTGCCTCTACGAAACTGACAGAGCTCTGTTGTTTTCATTGAAAGTTATTCTTACATGATGAATGTACATGCAAGCATTTCATTTATTTGCCATGTGTTCTTAAGTGTACTTTTGATTGATTTATTTAAAATTGTAAGTCATCTTACCTGCAGAAAACCAAAGGACGCTGCAGTGCTCCCAGCCATTGTGTTGGTGCTGGGGAAGAACGTGTCAGGTCTGGCCAGCAGGCCTCTGGTCAGAGCTCCATCCTCAGGAGCCACGGCATGGATGGGGCAGCACACTGTATGCTGATCAAGAGCTGACACTATTAGCATTTCCTAAGATGTGCATTAATAAAATTCTAAAAAGCTGAGACTTACGTTTTCCACCAATGTAGAAATAGAGATAAAAACAAATGGTGTTACTAATGGGAATGTTTTGATAGCTTGAACAGAAGAGTTGAATATTTAACATGTAAAAAAACTCTTTTCTGCTTGTTCCTTTTTTTTTTTTTTCATTTATTACAGACAGTCATTTTAGAAAATGAAGAGCTTCCTAAAATATTTCTCGATTTCCTGAATGTTCGACATGTACCTACCCTGCCAAAAGCAGAAAGCTGTGGGTAAGCTCTCATCTACTGAAAAACAAATGGAGGCCAGAAGGCCCATATCCAGTCAGTGCTGATGCAATTTCATTGACTTAAAATGGTCTCGCTGCCAAATCTTAAAGCTGTAAAATAAATGGGCATTAGATTGACTTAAATGTGTTTGTTTATATATCCTCAAAATGTGGTAAAATAAATCCAGCTTCTTCGAAGGCAGAAGCAAAGTTTAAGATAGTGTTCTTGGAAAGTAGAGTTAAAGTAGGCTTTTCTTATCATTCCTAAAGTATCAGGTGAATTTTAGAAGATATTCATAGCTATTTCCTGCATAGAAAGCACTTGTTTGTGTGTGTTTTACAGCTAACATTTGGTCAAAGTAGAAATTCGTTCTGTGATCACTTCTGTGTTCACCCTTTCTGGGTTTGAAAAGAGGTCTTGCACTTCTACAATGACCCCAATAACCCCACTGCCCTCTTCTGGTAAGGGTCTGTTCCTGGGGTTGAAAAGAGACTCGTGTTATGATCATGGTGACTGTAGAGAAATTCCAAAATCAGTGTGACCAGAAGTTCTGTTATCATCTGCGGGTTTGTAGGGAGAAGCATTTCTGAACCTGTCGTGGTTGGAACTTCCAGCAGCACTGTGGAGTTGTCCCTTTTCCTCTTCAGAGAATATTCTGTATGCCTGCAGTGGGGAAAGGGCAGATTGGAAAGCATACAGGTTATGGTGGGGCCCTCTTGATGTAGAGGAAGAGATGGTCCTTAGTTATTTCTGCATGGGAATAAATCTGCTGCTGGTTTTCAGCAGGAGATCCTTTCAGCAGATTCTTAAACCATTCCCTACCTCCCTATATGGGCATTTTCATTAAGATAAGTTAAAGTCTACATCATAAGCCATGATTTTTGCCAGAGAATAATTGCTTTGCCATTCTAAAGATGAGCAGTAATAAACTGAAATTACTGTTTAGTTATGGCAAGGCTAATGTTAAAGATCTGGAAGGATGATTCTACTATAACATGTTCACAGAGTGCCTTTGAGGGTGATATGTAGTAGTGAATATGCTCCATGTGCAGTCAGTGTGATGTTGACAGCCACACTACCCTCAACAGCTGGAGAAAACTATATATATACTAAATCCATATTGCCCATAAATAAATGATCAGGCATTAGTAATGCAGGCTTGTAGCATTCACTTGTGGTTCATGATATCAGCCAGTGCCCCAAGTGGGATTGCACCCCTGTCACTTTATAGGTAGATGTGGCTATGAACCCATTGGAGGAGAGTGGATACTGACATTTCCAAGCGGTGGTAAAATAATAGGGCCTCCTACATTTGTGCTCTTACTGTGTTATGCAGCTACAGACCAGAGGAAAATTGCTCCTTTTGATGGTTCCTGAAGGCTTTGGGTTGGTTTATTTTTTATTACGGAGTAATTTTATTAATTTTATTGTAATGGAAGTTTCCTTTCACTTTAATTGCAGCTCTTTTGATGAAACAGAGTCTGAAGAATCAAGGTGAGCTGTATTCTTACTCCTCCTGTGAGGTCAGGTTCATGAACTACTTGAAATGATGGGCACTTGCTGTATTTTCCTTACAGTTGTCAAAATTAAGAGTAGTTTACCACTGTAATAGGATTTATTTGTTACATGTCATGGCTAGTTTTGTCAGTTGCATTAGCTCCATCTATCTGTGATGTCACTTGAGCCTTAACGCTTGTCTTTGGAGGTTCCCTACAAAATCCCATAGAATACCATCCTAAAGGAGCAGAGCTGAAGGTGGCTGCTGTGAGTGTGCCTCCATGGGAAGGCTGTGAATGGAACCTGCCCGCAGCAGCAGCAGCAGCACGCAGGGTGCAGCATAGCCCTAAGCTGCCTGGCGACCTGTCTGTCGAAGCTGGTTTGTACAATGCTCTGTTTACTGTTCTGCAGTACCGACATCTCTGTTCTTCATCTTTGCAGCAGCAAACTGTCCCACCAGCCTGTGCTGCTGTTCCTGAGGGATCCCTATGTCTTGCCTAAAGCCAATGGTAATCAAACTTGTCATCTGTTAACAGTGCTGTATGACCTGCCCTGCACCGCACCAACCGCATTATTATTAATACAAGCCGAGTCAAACAACACTGGTCTGAAACCTAATAGCCTGCCAATAAGGCAATAGCTCTTGAGTGAGAAACCATTACAGCTCGGGGTGGGGTGGGTGATTTGTAAAAGGGTGGATTTTTTCTCCTAGTTGTTTCTCAGACAAATCTACTGAGAATTCAAATCAGAAGACTGAGGACATTGCTTCTCTGTTTTTTGTTGTTGACCCTTGGGGCTGCTTTGCCTGAAGGATTTGAACTTAGAGGTCCCATCCTTTATAAGTGCTTTTTCCCTAAACATCAGTCCATCTGCTGTGAGCATGTTTGTATTTCCATTTGGATTATTACTATTTCTTATCATTTATAACCTCTAGATCTCTTGTGAGGGCCAAAGGAAAAAAAAAATGTGTAATGGATGTGTTCAGAGAGCATTTATGTTAGCCTTCATCTCTTAATATGTTCTTCAAAAGAGTGTTTGAAATAGCTTGTTGTAAACCTTTTTTCCTTTCATTTTTTTAAAAGTGCTCTGCATTATTAATTTAGAGAGCATATATTCTGTTCTCTTGATAAAATCTTGATAAAATATGTGCAGGGATTAAGGAAAACAACATTTTTATACTGTGTTCCACCAGATTTGTCATCTTATTGTGAGAACTGTTACTTTTACTAAACCTTGCATTAAAACATTAGTTTAGTGAGTCATATTGCTTATCTCAGTCTAAATGTGTAAGCTTGTCTTAATTGCAAACTTGGGGCCATCTGGAAGAGAGTGTAAATTATGAACGTCATTCAGTTGCACACTATTTCTGAGAGATAAAATGGACTTTATGCAGTTGTCTTGAAACACAAAGACAGTGCTTAAATGTTTCCAGCCCTCGTGTAAGGGTTTGCTGCAAGACCTCTGCTCAAGGATTTGCAATTCTGTGATGATGTTTATCTTTCTTCCCTAGTGTGTACACTGAGTCAGGCTGAAATTTCTTCTCTGGAAATCATTAGTAATCTTCTAATGAATTTTGTAATTATACAGTTTTGCTTTACTTTGGATCAGGATAAACGCCTCTCCTTATGCATGATGTTTAAATACTAAATAGACCTTGTTAATGATAGCTGACACAAAGAACTTTCAAGGCCTTGGCTAAGGCATTCTTTTTTTTTCTTTTCATTCTAAAAGATAGAATTCACTTGCAAATTACTCTCTATTTTAATGTATAGTGAATTAAAACACCAAGTAGAATGCCAGTTCTAGCATTAAAAAATGAGGGGAAAAAAAACAACCTCTACATCCAGAGGCTCTTCTGTGCTGACTCAGCTTATCCAGAAAGAAAACAACTTACACAAAAAACCACTGCCTTTAAGATTTCTTTCTTGTCAGTTCAAACCATGGAGAAAGTGCAGAATGAGCTTTCTATAACGTTGTCTCTGATCAGTTTCCACTGTGATGGATTCCTTTGCAAAAAGCAGCCAGAGCTACTCCAACTGATGAAAAGTGAGTTAGCAAACAACTATTCATCGCATTCCCTCTTTGAAGGTCAGTTACGACAGTAGTTTAGATCAGAAGTGGAGTTAATCCTTCCTGGGTACAGGAGTGCCCATGTTAACATCTTTTGAAAAAAATAGGAAACTGCCTATTTGTGGATTTTAATGAAGTAAACAGCTGATTTTTTACTATAATGCACATTACTTGTCTTTATTAAAAAAAAAAAAAAATATTATAGTGTTGTCATGATTGTAATGACTTCAGGCATTGTTGTGTTGCTAGACGACTTCCCAAAAATGAGATTTACTATTACATACTTCATTGGTTTTCAGACTTACTTTTCATGGCTTAGCTAACACAGAAGTGCATGAGCGTCTCTGGTTTTGTGTGTGTGAGGTGGTCACTTTTTTTTTTTGTGAGAGTAAAGGAAGGAAAAAAAAATAACAATTGTTTTTACTATGTTGAAGTAAAGCTAAGGAAAAGCCTAAAATGCTGCAAGACTAAAATGGTACTGCAGAGGCTGAAAAACAAAACCTCAGATTTACTGTCACTGGATCGAAGATTCTTCTGATAGTTAAGCTATGCAGGTATCACATACTTGCAGGACTGTGCTTCACTGTATTAATAGATTTAATTTAAATTAATTTGCTTTAAAAAAGCCACAAAGCTTCACAGCAGTTCTGATGGTGCAAAGATGTATTTTTTTAATAAATACTCATTTTCCTGTATGTCCTCTATGGTATCCTACGTATTACATCAGAACCACTACAGTTTGATGGAACCACGGAACTCAATTTAGAAAGAAAACATCAGACTGCTCTTAGCAGTGAGTTTTTAATAACATTAATGATATTAGCAAAGTGTTGTCTGGGTAATTTGGGGTAGCTGAGCTCAGCTCACAGGACTTGGGGGATTGCTACAGGAGAAGTTAGAGAACGTTGTATGCATGTCCTTTATGATGGAAGCTGCAGTTTGTGACAGGATCCTAAGACTCTTCTGTTTGTTGAGCCTGTAATACATTCAAATCATCAGTGTTAATAGGGGATGAGGTGGAATGTTTAAGCAAATGAGGATTTATTGTTTTTTATTGTTTTCTTACTGAGTCCAGGTCTGATTTTTTGCTCACCACTTTAGCTCTAAAATGATACAAGTAAAAGGATCAGGGTCAGAATCTAATTTATCAGCTATCTGGGCAGCTTTGTGAATGTGGCATCTGCCTTCTCTGAGCGTGCTTTAGACTCACAGCCAAAGGAAGAAAACTGGTTAGGGTGGAAAATTATCCATCAGAAATAGTCTGATCTTTGGGTAGACTCATTCCTAGTGTACTAGCAATTCTGAGGTTGTAAAATGTAAAATCAGAAATTCTTACTCCTCATGCCTGGTAATTTAAGTCAAATTCATCGCCAAGAAGGTGGGAGTTGGCTGTTTGCTTCAGTAACGTAATTCCTGGTGTTCCTCTGCGTGGGTATTTTATTACATTTCATCAGGTAATTCCCTTGTGTATATGTAACAATGAGAATTGATGTAACATGAGAATTTAAGTGCCAGCATCCCACATAGTGGCTTTTTTACTTAATGTATGATAGGATGACTTCTTGTGTCGATCGGTCACTCTGAAATTTCCCTGCCTCACAAAACCATCTGCATGGTAAAGGCATCCCCAGCTCTCCTCAGCCTGAACATCTTTTGCTGCAAACCACAGTGGAAAAACAGCTTTGAAGTATTCCCGGTAGCACTCTTGGAATTCCTTCAAGTATATTGAGATTTTGTTAGAAATTGAATTGCCAGTGTAATCCATCTTCCTTGTGAGAAGAGATTCAGATAAAGAGCGGGAGCCCAGCAGCATTAAGTATGAGAGCATCCCTTTAAATCAATAAGCTACAAATCTGGCAGCGCATTCATGCAATGCCCAGCGCTGCGCTGCAGTGGCTTTAGTGCTGAAACAGCACTACTAATAGCACATCCCAGCGTGGGCAAGCAGTTTGGTGATGCAGTGACCCGGGTTAGACTAGGCCTTAACCAGTTAAATTTGACAAGAACACCTGTCCTTACTGACATAGATAACAAAACCACGTTTTCTATCTTTTTTCAGATAACTTTCCAAATGTGGTTATAGAAGGCATCCTACATGGAATATTTTATCCTCATTTACTGCCAAGGTAGAAGAGATTCACGGCTAGAAGAAGCTGAAGCAAGTCTCCAAGTAATGTTTAATCAGATTAGTAGGAAGGAAATGGTGATGTGATTTTCGTGCTCAAAATCAAGAGGCACAATCTCTGCTTAACTTCAAGTGTTACTTTTTTAATCAGTGTCACTACTGTTGCTGCTTTTAAAAAGATTTGGAAACAAGCATACAGAAGGTAGTTGTACCTTGTTGATAGACTCTTTGTAACTATTTAACACTACAAGCTGAACATCATACACTGAGTTACATTATCCTTTGAAAAGAATTAAAAGCTGTACTAATATTTTTTACCGTTTCTATCCTAAATTACACTAAACCTTTTTGCACCAGGCTTTTTCTCAGCACACAGGCCCATTGCTGGCAGTGGATGGATTGAAAGTGCTGGCACTGAAGTGAATGCATGAGAAACTGAGGAATTTGCTGAGCATTTTTCTTAAGTTATTTTCAATTTGCTTCTTAATTATTGGTTGGAAAAGAGCCAACGCAGGTATGTGCAGTTGCCATGAGAAATCATGCTTTTATGTTCTGAAATACGTAGCTCTCTTCTAGAAAATAGTCCAGATTTCAGTCACAGTGATGCTATCTACCAGGGGATCTTACATAGCATTTATGCACCTCACTCAGTTATGACACATAACCTGTGTGTATTCTTACTCTTTATTTTGCAGACTGTATTCTGTATCTTAGCATTTTATAAGTCACAGAGCATACGAACTTTAGCTTACTAAAGTTTTATTAAGTAGTAACATGTCAAAACTCATATATATACTTGTGTGTATATATATTCAGATTTAACTGGAAATTGTGTGCTACTGGAGATTACAAAATAAATTACTAGAACGTCGATGTACTGCTTCAGTGTATTTTGTTGTGCCTTTTTGTTCAAATAAAACATTTCTCAGAGGTTATCAAAGAGGTCATCACATCTTCATGTGATGCACAAGAACATGTTAGTTGCCTGTCTGTTTAAAACTCACAGTACCACACTTGCTAGCTGAATGTATTACACTTATGGAATAGGGAAACTGAACTTGGACAAAGGCACAGAATCAGTAACTGCAAAGCTAGGCACTACCAAAACTGATCAGGAGGCACACGTATTGCCTGACTACAAAATCTGCCTTAAAGCTGCTTGGAAATAGTGAGAAGTTTGGATTTGCTTTAAAAAATCAACTTGCCCATGTGAGAGTCCTTGCTTTCCTGCCTGGGGGATCCACCTCCAGGAAAGCTTTCAAGTAGTAGTGGAAAGCAATTTAGGTGAGACAGTATGAGAAACTGTTGCTTTTCCTTCCAGTCTTCATTTCCCAGACTCTTTGCAGATTCTTACCTGCAAAGGCTAGGGAAAAAAAAAAGAAAGAAAAAAAAAAGCACAAACTGAGATGTAAAATGGTCGTCTGATTGCCTAATAGTAGGCAAATTTAGACTCCACCTTCAAGCTTTTCTAAAATCAGAGAACCACCAAGGTTGGAAAAGACCTCTAGGACTGTCCAGTTTCTAACTGGCAATCGTATTTAGTGAGACAACCTGCTACTTCCTGATTGCAGGATTGTCATCTGAATGCACTGCTTTTTTTGAAAGACAGCAGAACTTCAACTCACACATTAAGGAAATCTGCCACCCTGCTCAAATCTTGAAACCTCATCTGAAAAGCAGCACTCCGCATGGTTTGCAGACTCAAATGAAGTGGGAAGAAAGCAAAAAGGGAGAGAAAAACAAAAAACAAAACTCTTCATGAATTATCTGAAATCAAAGTTTTTTATTCAAAACATGTCTGTATTTTACTTTTTTTCCCCAGAGACACGTATTTAAAAGAAGCAGATACTTCTACAGAAAATAACATTTTCAGTTAAAAGGCAGTAACAAATATTGTGAAAATTTCCAAAGAATACAAAATGACTATTTCATGCCTTGAAAAAAGGAAGTACTTCTACAGTCTTTCATGAGAGATTTTCAGTAAGCTCTAGGAATGTGCAGGCCTTGTCCTGAGTTCTAAGGCCTGACTGCTCCATCCAGCTGTTACACACAGCACTATCTTTATGTAGCTGGCAACTTAGGAGCATCACCTGCATATAGCTTAATGTGTTTTAAGGAGAAAACTCAATAGACGATTGAGATCAGTCAAAAAACTTAGACCTCAAAGGATTACACTGTACTTTCCACACTGAGCACTGTTCTCACCAGTCATCTACTTCCACTACGAATGGTTCCTTTACAGCTATTTTGCCACTGTTCACGATCACGCAGTCATGAAGAGGGCGGTCATGTTCATCCGTCTGCTGAAGCTCTATCAAGTGCACCACAGACTGTAAAAAATAAAGCACAGATCAGTTGGATAAAAAAAGCTCCAGCGGCTCAAGTCTGGCACACAGCAAGCAGTTAAGTGCTCCTGGTGACCGCTTCTACCTTTATTATATGTATTAGGCAAGAGATCGAAGTAGCTATTTCTAAAGGACAAAATTCAGTTAGAAATACTGAGCACTCATTTTTTGTTATCTGCCAGTTCATCTAACTAGACTAAAACTCAGTTTTAATCTCTCTTCAATTATTTTTTTTCAGCTGCTGAGCTCCTAAGAATTGAATTGGATACTCAGGATGGGATGTGAGGGGGAAGTGCTCTGATGAGGTCTGCAAACTCCTCAAAGAACTGGTGCAGAAGGTCGTGTTTACCCACTCATTTCAAAATATAGATTAAATGGAGTAATGAGTTACATGGAGTTAAAAGAAGTATAATCAATGGGAAATAACACTTCTGAACTTGCATACTGCTTGGCCCTTGCAGTGATGCACTTGATCAGTTTTGCTGCTGTGTACACGTGGAGGGTACTGACTATCATTTGTTTCCTTTTTAAACAGTTCTGAATATTTGTTTGTATACCTCACACTCATGTGACCTAACAACTAAAGAGTTACCTACAGCTTGCAGAAATATAATTATTTCATGGCTGGCAGCATTACTAGCAGGGGGACCTGAACTCTGCAGTCTGCAAAGTTGTCAATGTTGACTTCGTTGGCTAGTGATCTGAAACAAGGGGCCATCATTTGGTATTTCAGTTCCAAATCTCCTAGCTTCAAGTTCTTCACATCCGTTTTCTACCAAATGCACACCACATGAACACTCAGTTGTTCAAGATGGCTCTAAGTTACACTAACCAGTATAATACAGGAGAATACTTCCCTGAATTATTTGCTTTCAGCTTACCATTCCATCAAGGACTTTGCCAAATACTACATGTTTTCCATCTAACCAGGAAGGTTTTGTCACACTGATAAAGAACTGGGATCCATTGCTGTCTGGGCCAGAATTAGCCATGCTAACCCATCCAATTCCATAATGTTTGAGCTTGAAGTTCTCGTCTGGAAACCTTTCTCCATAAATGCTTCTTCCTGTGACATAAAAAAAGTTTGTTTGTTTTTTTTCTTAAAAAAGCAAACAACCCACAACCTTGTTAAAAAATGAAACAAGTACAAAGTCGAGACTTAAAAGATTCATCATTTGAGTAAGCCTAACATCACTGTTGTGATTCAGTAACTGAAAAGATTTTGCATGCAGAGAAAAGAATAAGGTGAACTAAAACACTAGATACATGGAAAGAATATTCAAAGCTAGTGATGCTTTAGCCTCTGAATTTAACAAGCAAACTCAGTATCTTCAAAGATCCTACTAAAATACATCGCTGAGCAGCAGTGATACTTCATCCCAGCAAATTCAAATGGCATCTTTATGGCCACTGAAAATAAGGTAGTCATGTTTTGTGGCAACTTTGGTACTCCTGTAACACTTTCTGCATAGTATATTTTTGTATTTTGCTTTAAACGTGTTTATGAAGACTAGGGAAGCTAGTGTCACAGACTCCATGTGTATCTATAGCAACATTATGTAACAATTTTGGTGCTTGAAAAGAGAAAGAATAGTCATGGTTAAATACTGTAACTTTGAAAAGAGAATGCTGCTGTGCTCCCTGTTTGCACAGTGCCTGTAGGGATGCTGCCCCAACACACCACCATAGCTATCCCAACAAACAGTAGTAGCAGGCAAACAAACCTTGCCTACCTTTAGTGCTAAAACTGTGTCTGTGGTATTTTAGCCTTCCCCACTGTTTGCTGCAAGGAAAAGGAATGTGTTTTCCATTCTGTCCCAGCGGGGAAGTCACTAACACTGCACACGGACAGTTCAAATCGTAGCACCTGATGAACACGCGTGTAAAGGAAGAGAAGAAATCAGGCCAGAATGCATGCAATGCAAGAGATGCTGCACTAGACTGCTCTCCCGAACTGGCTGATGTGGTCTTCTGGAGGTTCAGGAGGCAGTTATAGATTTAGTGGAAGAAAAAAGAGAGTGCAAGACACTCATTTCAATTTCTCTGTCCCTGCTTTGGATTTCTCTCCTGCAGCACTTTTTGGAATGCTCCACAGAAATGGCTGAGCTGAGGACAAGGGAGGTGAGACTGCTCTTTCCCTACCTGCTTCCCCCTGAGTGCTTTCCTTGCTTTGTTGCAGATTAGTTTGCTGCTGGGTGACTGAAATTGGTCCACGTATACTTGCAATCAGGAAAGCAGTGCTGTTGCAAAGCAGAGCAGGGGAATGGTGGAAATGGCTGTAGGAGCTGCTCAGCTGCTCAAAGGGCTTGCCATGCCCACTGCAAAGCCAGGCTCCTGACTGGGGAAAAGTCACAGACAGAAAGCGCTATCTGCAGAAGCTGAGGACAAGGAAGGTATACGCACACTTTTATTTGGTAACCTGCATTTGTGCATCTTATCTTCCAAGATGCCTGGAAAAGAACTAGCTGTTTCTAAAATAAATGTTTTTTTTCTTGTTTATGGGAGTTGAAAGAAAAAAGGAAAATACTTTTTCATCCATCTTTTCAGTAAACCCTCAAAGAAAGGAAAGAAGCCATAAGAAAGGTATGTTACCTCCTGATCCATCTCCAGCTGTAAAATCCCCTCCTTGAATCATGAAGTCTTTGATCACACGATGAAACTTACTTCCTTTGTATCCATATCCTCTCTAAGAAAATGAAATAATGAATGTAACACACAGTTCTGTATGATCATATGGAAATGTGCACGTGGTAAGTGGTCAGCTTTCAGAGAACATACCACCACCTGAGCCAAATGCTGGCAAGAAACAGCAGTGAGATGCAGGTGACTGCATAGAGGGTACAAGTCTGTCTGACCAGTGCTGACCACAGTGCCTCTTCATGGCACATCTGCTGGGCAGGGACACGCCATGGTGCTGACAGCCAGCCCCAGTGGCATCTTGTGATGCAAGGACTTCTGTGTCTCACACAGCAGAGCACGGACTCGGGAACGGCACTCTTGCACTGACTGCACTGAGGTGAAGTGGACATTTCACAGCCAAAACGGCATTTACTCATTCCCCACTCCAAACTTTAGCACACAAAGGAAGAAAACTGCAAACCTACTTCTCCAGTTGCCAGCACGATGAAGTTCTCCACCGTTTTTGGGACAACCTTTCCAAATAACCCAATTGTAATTCTGCCAACATCTCTGTCTCCAATCTTCACATCAAAGAACACCTAGGTGCATTTGTTAAGAAAAGAGACACAAACATGAACAATGGTAAGAAATAGCCTCTGGGGCGCTCACGACTAATATTACAATCCTCAGGTGCTAGTTTCCTTCCAGTTTCCAAAACCAGATTATGCAGTGGGAAAAGGTGGGAAGAAAACCCTGCTGCTCCAGCAAGGTGTCCACTCCCCACATAGCAGCCCAGAACTGCCTGGAGGAAGAAGCAGGCTGCAGTAGGTAGTTGGTTGCCTGAAGTCTTCTACGTGCGTGTTGCTAAAAAGCATATGTGGAAAAGACAAAAGAGTTAGGAGGCATTTAACATAGTTCAGAATGTCTGTGTGTGTCTATGAACAGCAAAACTGTTCAAATGATTAAATAGGAGCAGCTGTCAGGAAATGAGGAGTTTTAAGTTCTGAAAAAGTTACATAAAAACTATTACAACTTCTAGGAAACAGCAATGTGTATTCCTGTGATGTGGTATTTGCTGTTCTGCACTCGACCAAATATTACTAGTCTGCAACTCTAAGAAATTAGTCCAATTATCATAATAAATGACCACAGTCTCTCCAATGTCAATGCCTCTTTCATGCTTTCCTACCAAACATTTCTACTGTTTCTTCTTCTTCCATGTGGTTTTGACTGTTGAACTCCTGGCTAATGTTACAAAAGCTTTATAAAGAAAATAACATTCCTTTTGATGCACCTCATCCATTTTCTTGGCACTTGGCACCAAATACTTGTACTAGTTAGATGTGTGGCTTCCAAAGCATTAACAACAAACTTTCCCTGATTTCCTGGCATTTTTATAAATGAATCTTTCTTCATTTTGCAGTCAGCTCTCTTTAGGTATGGGCGCACAGGAAAAAAAAAAAAACCTGTGCAGGTTTTCTAAACACACCTTATTTTCTATGGAAATCTTGTCCAGGCAGGGTGCTGGTGACACAGCCAAGGCTGCCAGCAATGCCTGCTGGCAGCAGCACTATCAAATGCGTACACAGAGCACGGGAGAGAAGGCAAAGCTCCTATCCCGAACTGAGGCCAGGCTTCACAAGCGGCAGAGCTGCACACGAAAATGCCTGTGCTCCCCGAAACGTTAGGAAATGTGTCCTAACGCCCAACCCGGACCTCTCGGGCACAACCTGGGGTCACCACCTCTCTTCAAGTCCTTCGAAAAGGGAACGAAACGTCGCTGAGCCGTCAGACGCTGCAGCTTCAGATTTGCAGGGATAGAAGCCGAAGTTAAAAATCGCCGTAACGGGGCAGGCACGGCACGGCGGAGCGGGCAGCGGGACGGCCCGGCTCAGCGCCCGCGGCACCGGTACGGCAGCGAACGCAACAGCAAACCCCGGCGGGCAGCCCGAGCCAGCTCAGAGCTCCAGGCGTCACCACACCGTGCGACAGCTCACGGAAACGGTGACGCCGCTCCGCGCCGCAGCGAAGGCGATGTCAGCACCGGCACGGGGCGATAGGGCGGGGGCCGGGACACCCCACGCCGCTCCTCGGGCTCTGCCGCGCGGTATCCCGCCGCAACGAGCGCGGCGCGGCCTCCGGGCACCGCTCCTCGCAGGCGAGGCGAGGCGGGCGGAGCTCGCGGGCCGCCCCAGAGCAGACCGACAGACCGACCGCTTCCCGCCCGGCCCGGCCCGGAGTCACCTTGGCCGTCACGCTGGGTCCCCTCCTCCTCAGCCCGTCGGCCGCCGCGACCAGCAGGCAGAGCCAGGCGATGGCGCCGAGCGCCGTCCGCCCGCGGGACATGGCGCGACCGAACGCTGCGGCGCCTGCGCCCGACGCCGGGCGGCTCCTCCCGCGCCATGTGGCGGGGGGGCGTTCAGCTCCACCGCGCGGCCGGCGCTGCCCCGCTGCGCTCCAGGGGAGGGGCGGCGGGAGGACGGCGGCCGCCCCGCTCCGGACGGGGCTGCTTCCTCGGGGAGGCCGGCCGCACGTATCGGCGTCGCGGGGAGATGGGGTTGCGCCGCCGGTCCGTGAGAAACGTGCAGGCTGTACCGCGGTGAGACCTGTGCGCTCCAAAGTTCCAGGACCTGAAGGAAAGATAGTTGCTGCGGCAGGAGGCTGACAGCGGCGTGTGCCAGCACGTCCAGGGCCAGAGCTCGCGGCTGCGCGGCGCTCGGTGCAGCCTTGCAACCCGGGGCCGGCCTGCGTCTGCTCGTGGCAGAGCTGCAGAGGTGCGGGACGCGGCGGTTGGTGCTGAGAAGCTGATCAGACAGCTGCTCGCTTTGCAGGTGTTCCGTCCTGCGAGCTAAATGCCAGGTGGTTGAGGCATGCCAGGCAGGTTCCTGGATCATGGAATCCTAGAATGGCCTGTTTGAAAAGGACCACAATGATCATCTGGTTTCAACCCTCAGGCTAAGTTCAGGGTCACCAACCACCAGGCCAGGCTGCCCAGAGCCACATCCAGCCTGGCCTGGATCATACCTTCTGTTTGGGGATTCAGCGTGTGCATGCTAAGGCCTCTGCAAAATTCATCAGTGCAATCCACCCATATTACCTATTTAGACTTTGTCTGCTTTGAAGCCGTCTGTTTGCACAATGAAAAGATGCTGCACATCATGGCGTATTCAGAGGAGTGTGATGAGAATAGAAGAATGTGCGTCATAGCACATAGAGTGCATGTTAATAGCCTTCAGTGTTCTGAAGGCAGAATGTTTGGATTCTGGGGAATAGACCTACATGAGACATGGTATTTCTAATAGTCCGGATCAAGTGAGTCATACGGAGGGTACAGTCAGAAAGAGGAAAAGTATTAGCTGATGAGAATTTGTTTTCCTATATCTGTTCAGTCACAGTAGGCTGGTTCGGATGGTGAGGAGCAAGCAAGGGAAAGACAACCAAGAGGACATGGTCTGGCTAGCAGGGTCATCTAACAGCTCTGAGATAGAGGGGCTTACTCCATGGAGGTGTGCTAAATAAAGGCATCCAGAACACTGTGCAGAGTTCCATTTCACTCAATAAAAATGCTGGTCTTTGCATGGACAATATTGCTGTTTTTTTGGGGTGTAAATATGTTTTCTTTGTATAATGCTGGTGTGTAGGGCGATAAGTATTTCATAGCATGGAAAAGACTTGCAAACAAGATGAGAGTGTGTCTGACTTACAATATCTTATAAAGTTTATGCATGTTGGTGATGCTAAATAACTTTTGGAAAAAGATAAAATAGCATTTAAACAGGAAATATCCAAACGAGGCAGAAACTTAATGTGTTCAATAAAAACTCAATTTCACATGGATAACCTTTTTCTGAGCCAAAATGCCATGCCTGTTTTTAGGAATCTGATGTGAATTGTGTGACTGAAGATAGTCAGAGTTCTGACAAACAGTATGGTTTGTAGGAATGGGAAAGAAAAAAAGATCTTTAGAATGAAACTAAGGAAGCCTCCTGTCAGAACCGTAGACTCATAGAATGGCTGGGTTGAAAAGGACCACAGTGATCATCTGGTTTCAACCCCCTGCTATGCGCGGGGCCACCAGAGGAGGTATGCACTCAGAATTAGGATAAATTCCTTTACTGCGAGGGTGGGTGGCCAGACGATGGAAGAGGCTTCCCAGAAAAATGGTTGGTGCCCCATGGGTGCTCAGGAGCCCTTTGGGCACTGCCCTCCTCAGTATGCTCTGACTCTTACTGGCCTTGAAGTGGTTGGGCAGTTGGACTCAGTCTGTAGGTCCCCTCTGAGTGAACTGTGCTGATAATCCAGCTCAACTAGGGAATAACATGTAACATTTGTTACGATTTCTTTGTTTTTCTGCCTCAGCTGTTTGCAACCATTGTGAAGATTTGGTGTACTTTTTGCTCAAGCACCCAGTACAGTCTGCTGACAGCCATGCTGAATTCCTGGCGGATTTGCACAGGCACAGTCTCTGTGTACAAAAAAAGTACAAAACCAAGGGAAATCAACAACAGACTTCTTTTCCCTTCCATCCTCCCTAGCTTGGGAGGATTTTGTTCACCTCTCTGTTAGAGTTAACTGGAAGGCTACTGCCATTTCTTCCTTTGGTTGTCTTTTCTGTATACTAAGAACCCCAGTGCACATGGTTCAAATATTGGAGCAGGTGTTACCTGGCTGTGTAGCTGTTAATTGCAGTACTAACTTTATCCTTTAAAAATCTGAGAAGTTACAAATAAGTGCATTGCCTTTTTTTTTGTTTTTAATAGATAAATGGCACAAGGATACTGTGACCCCCAAAACTGGATCATCGATTGAAAGAATGTTTTAAAACTGTCTCATGTTTCTGACTTGGTTCTCATGGCATTTTGCAGTGCAGTGCTAGCAGATGTGCGTTGTTTTGGTGCTTGTTGTCTTCTACACTAATCAAGCCTTTAAGAGAATAAATGGCTACTGCCTGACAGCCTCCCATTTCAGTAATAGTATTTGTAATGAGGTGTTTCATTGCTTCTGAGAGAGTTTTTACAGTTTAAAATGGGTACAGAAGAGAGATATATTAAGTGTTTAGCATCTGACACTTTCTGATTTCTGGTGCTATGAGCATTGGCAGTAATTCCAGCACTTCCTTTCAGCTGTATGGCATTTTAGTGCGCTATGATTTATTGCAGTGATACAGAAATATTTCATATCCAAACTGCTCTAGTATATCATGTTACACAGGTAAAAAGAATTCTGGGCATGACATACATAATAATAATGTTTTATGGGTCTGTAGGCACTTTCATCAACGTTAACTGCTTGACAGTTGCCAGAATGAAACTTGAAGTAAGTATTGTGTTCTGTAAGGCTGCTGCAGCTGAGCTTTTATCTTTATTTCCTCACTTTGAAATGGGTTTGTGATTCTCAGACCTGAATGACTGGACGTGTGTCATCATTACCAGCCTCAGCCTCGGCCCGTATTGTTTCAGAAGCCCACTGCAGTACTTCTCTTGAGTTCTGATGTATCGTGATCATGTATCAGCCATATATTTAAAGCCAAGCTTTAATCCCATAAAGACTTAAGAAATGACACCACTTCATCTTACGCATTGTCTGTGTTATAATAAAGTTAAAAGCTGTAAAGTATCAGGGCAGTGGTGATGGTGTATAGTTCTAAGAGACCACAGTTAAAAAAAACAGCAGTGTAAGGTCCACGAACTGTAAGTCACTATATATGGCCTTCATGAATAATGAAGAAATAAGTTTATGGGGAGTTTTGTTTGTATTTTTTTTTTTTTTTGTCTTTTCCTTTATGTAACTTCAGAAAAATTGAGTGTATCATGTCTGCCGTCTCTTCTATTAAATCACTTGTAAAATGGCTTAAACTTCCCCTGTCATCCGGTGCACTTATGCAAAATAAATGTGTCCCATGCTCTAGATAAGTGTCTTCCTTTTTGTGAACAGTTTTTAAGCTTTTTAAATTTTGTATCCAAGCACAATTTGAAGTGTCATCCTTTCCACTCTAATGGTCAAAGCATTTATTTAGGTGATACTGGCAACGTGTTTTCAAAATATTACAGCTGGAGCCAGAACCGGTTTTGCTTTGAGCCCATTTGTTTGCAGGATAGCATGGCTATCTGTAATTGCACATCTCACTGGAGTGAGCATTTAACACATAGTCATTCATTTCAGTCTGTTCTACGTGCAGCCTGCAGTTGCTTAAAATTCCGTAGGGGAAAAAAAAGGAAAGAGAAGCTGTAGCAGTTGTGTCTAGCTGTAAGGAGGTGTGCAGTCAGTTTTGTTTGTTTTCAAAGCAACAGAGTTAAAACTTCTTAATAGCATCTCAGAATTATGATGATATATTTTTTTATTGCTCCGATTATTACTTGGTGTAAACATTCCAGGGCTCCAAATACTTTTGCACATCATTTGACTTTGGCTGTGGTCTCACCTCCGTGGAAGTACTTACACCTGAACATCAGTACAGGAGTGTTAGAAGGAGGTTGGGCCTTTGTCAATGAGCTCCAGTAGTCACAGAAGGGACCCATGAGATCGTGGAGTCCAAGTCCTGGATCCACACAGGACCCACTCGTAAATCAGACCCTATGTCTGTGAACGCTGTGATTATTGCTAGTCCAATAGTGCCCAAAGGTGAAATTCAGGGGATGCGGTTTGCAGCTCTGGGCTCTTAAGAGAAAAGAGGAGAGGATTCCTTCTTTAAAATCTGAATGAGAAGTTCAGAAAGTTGTGAAACGAAGTCCTGTCTGATGACTGCAGTGAAGAATTGATCCAAGTTTGCCATTTCCTTTATGAGGCTTTTAGTTATTGTTAAATACCGAGTAATCTGTTTTGGTTTTTTTTTCATCATAGGTGAATGGGTTCATTCACCGAGGAATGAGGCAGGATGTGGGTTCATTAATTGATTAGGAGGTAAAAAGCTCAGAGGTAATAAAATAGGACTCAGCCTTGAGAGAGCACAGAAATAGGGTTGGAGACCACCTTCCTAACACTGCAGAGGACTGCAGTAGTGAAGAGGAAAAATGGGTCTTGCATCTGCTTAGGATGGAAGTGACAACAGCTTGTGTAATAACTTCTCCTGTGTAAGTAACAAAGAAAACAATCAGATGTTTAGAGAAATTTCATATGAAAAAAATGATAATGTTTAGAAAAGACTTTCTCAGAACCAGGGGTAAGGCTGTTCAGAGATGGTTTTACAAGGATGAAAAGTGTTGTTTGTTTCAAGATGAGTGAAATGTGGGGATAAATGATACTTTTCAACTGATCTGGGAGCCTGCTGTGCTGACAGAAGTATGATGCTAGCTTCATTAGCACAGAAAATATGGCTTAGAAGATACAGGAAGAGCAGATATTTCAGGCTCTGGAGTTCAGTGTTGTTACTACAACACTAACAGTAGTATCTGACCAAGGACCCCATCTACCTAGTTTTCCATCTGGGACTCTCCTCAGTAAGATGCAATGTTATCATAAGGATGAATCCATTTGTCCTCTGACAGGGTGTGCTAGGAAAGCTGTCTCCAGCTGTCTGCACAGATTTGGGGCCACTTCCTCATCTGTGTCTTCCCTTTCAATTTTGAAAGAAATTTCATTTTTATGCATATTAGCCCTGTGTTTGCATGGGCACTGTACTGGTGTTGGTTTGCAGGGGTGTTGTGGTTGGGCACTGAAGCTCTTCTGCTTTTCTTATCCATTATCTATTTGAAGTTGATTGTCCTATTTTAAAAAGCATATTTGATAGAAATCGCACTTGATCATGTTTTCCAATTTCTGCATTTTAAGACCATTAACTTGTGTGAGCAATTACATTTATCATAGGGCTTTATGTAGTGCTGGTGATATGTGGTAATGTGAGGGTGTTATTTTTGGGAAGGCAGTTCTTGTTAATTTGGAAATAACTGTGATTTTCAGTTTTAGAGAGCTGTGCCAATGCTTCATATTTAGAAGTCAGATGTTGACGGGTGATGGAAGGAGCTCAGCTTTACACTTCTGTTACCAAAGAGGTCCCAAGAGAGCCAACAGAGAGAGAAGCTGTGGGTTCCTCACTCCCTCTTCACTTTGGGAAGGCAGGTTTCAGGCACTGGGGAACTTTTCCATTGTGTTTTTAGACTTACCAGCATTAGCCTGCTGGATTAGAGTAGTGCTTTAAAGACCTTTTAAAAGTGTGAACAAACCCCTGTGCGCCCTGAAGACTCTGCAAAGCATTTTAAAAGCAGAACTTCTTACAAAGTACATTCATATATATACATATATATACATATACATATACATATATATATACATATATACATATATATATACATAATGCATGGAAGTGCAGTTGTCTGGAATGACAGTTTGCTTATACCGCTGTCACTTCTCAACATTTAATTTATCAAAAACTGATGCTAATGACATGTTCCACTTGCTATTTGTGCTCTCTGTATTTCCTATTGTGCTCTCTGTATTTCCTATCTGGCAAGACTGTTAACTTTCAGCAGCCTTAGCTGTATTTGTTCTTAGTACATTCTCAGCAAATGTTACTGTGTTTGGTTTTCAGTTTGTTTGCTGTTTTTTGTTTGTTTGTTTGTTTTATAGATCATACATTGATATCAAGAACTGTAGCATGAAAAAGAGCTGAATTTGTGACTGTGAGCAAGGAAAATTTGAATAAAGAGCTCAAGGATCAGATTAGTTTACATCCTTTTACTAAGAAATGCTTTCAGAATTGTGACATCACATTGTGTTTTATATGCTGTGTTGTCTAGTGTAACTACAATGCCATTGAAACTTTTGCTACTCAGTCATTAAACTGCATCATACTTTGTTGGATGCCAGATTTTTCTGTCTGGAAGCATATCTTCATTATGTATTCTGGATTGCACATCCCATACAGTTGTGGTTGACAAAGTAATGGTCTGGATGATGAAACAAATTACAGAATCTCACTTATATAATTTAATCCATTAAATTCTAGATAATCCTCATTAAGAGCTCAAAAACCCTGCTTTGATTATTGTCTTCAAGTTCAAAATAGACTTTAGGGGATTCCACAAATGTTACCTGGAAGCTGATTTACTCATGTCCAATTTTATGTCTGTTAAAATATGTCTCTAGTTTCTAGCAGAAGCAACAGAGTAGAAACAGAGCAGATGTTTCTTTGATTGTATCTTGACATAGGGATATGTCAATGGTATTCTTAGAAATAGAGAGATTTTGGCTTGGCAAACTACTGGTGGCATTTTTCTTCTCATTAAAACTTCAGATTGATAAAGTCCATGTACTGCTCTGTTCTAAAATGTTCAGGCTTTTTTAAACATTAGCATTCTTATCATTTCATTGGCACTGCAGGCTTCTAGGGAACTTGCTTTCTCCAGATCTCTTCCTTCATGTCTTTCCTTCCACCAGCCTGACAAGTGAGAAAAAATTCACCCCTAAGACTGCCAGTTGTGGCTGCTGCTCAAGGCAGGGGATTACAGTGAATGCTTAAAATTCAGTTCCAGGAAGGCTTTTTCCTTTTTAGGGCTATGCCCTGTCTCCCTCTCAGTTGGCAGAAAACCCAGCACTTTCTTAGATTTAGCAATGTTTTGTGTCAGAATTCTCTAACTTCAGACAGCATTGCCAGGGAAGTGACAGCTTTATATGTATCCCTCTGTAAAAAAGCCTAGTGCTGTTGTAAATCCAGAGTTTATTCACAACTGTTGTGCTAACACATGCTATAAAGGCAGATTGATACATCATGTGACCTGCAAACTACTGTTTTCACACTTAGGATACCAATCTGAAAATCTGAACCAGTAAATCTTCTTAAGCATGAAGACAGAATTTGGTCCTCATTTCATAAACAAGCTGGCTATGTATATTATGTCTAATGCAGCAAATGTTCCTTGGAGGACAAACAATGTCATGCACAGCGAAAGTGTTATCCTTCAATGACATGGCTCGTAAATTATAATGTCATTAGGAACTCAGATTTAGAAAAGCAGTATGAGTGTTTGAAATGTAAATTAGAACTTGGATATTTTTTCTGCCTCTTTAGCATTGTGTAAACCCTGTTCTTACAGAGCAG
This sequence comes from Centrocercus urophasianus, assembly GCF_019232065.1. Lineage (NCBI taxonomy): Eukaryota > Metazoa > Chordata > Aves > Galliformes > Phasianidae > Centrocercus > Centrocercus urophasianus. Next base: position 2,169,710 of record NW_024884878.1, read on the forward strand.
CGTTTGCCTCTGTCGAAGCAGGATATTCGAGCGCATGAATGGCACATCTATGAAGCCTTCCAGCAGGGGTGTCCTTGTTGGCTGACCTTCCCTTCCACTGTTTTCCATCTGTGATGCTTCATCATTAACTGTATTTTCTTTCTGAATAGGATTTTTACATTTGGTGGTGTAGGATTTGTCCATTTTGCAGTCTGTAAGGATTGACTTGGCTGGGGATGTTATTCTACCGAGACAAAGAGTGTCTACACGTATTCTTTTCTGCCAGAAGGTAAGAGCAGTAGAAGAGACATTTCACAGTTACCATCTAATTAAATGAAGCTTATCCACAGCTGTGTCTGAACCTCTTACCAGTTCAAAGATAGAGACGATTGGTGCGTCTGTGTTCAGACCTAGGACAGGCCATTGTGCGAGTGCAGATATTATCACAAGTCGTATTTCAGCCGTGGCATGAATGAGCAACATTGTCAAGTGTCCCAACCCCGATTGCTAGAGGAAAATAAGATGGCTGTGGCCTTCAGGTCAATTCATTAGAACGAACTTCTCAGTGGAAGCTGGAACAGAGAGCAAGTCATCTATGAGGAACAGGTAGGAAGGCAGACACAAGTTCAGACTGCAGCAAGTTGGCATAAATATGAAGAAGAGGCTTCAGGTTTCCTTTCTGCTGAATTTATGAGATTTATGGAAAGTGCCAGCACAGTAACTTATCACACTACCTTATTACTGCAGAGACCAGCAACTCAGCTGCAGCTTCCTTTTGTATTTTTCAATAGTTACCATTGTGAGAGGAAGTGACGAGTCTTCTCTGGAGTTTATTCCAGCAATACAATGCCAGCTGTGTCCCTCTCTTCCAAGGGATGCTATAATACATCAGGATGTGGACAAGAATTCAAGTGCAATTAGGTCATGCTGAATCACGGCAAAGTCAAAGTTGTGCTGTACAACTACCTGCCTGAAATACTATTTCCAGCAGTAAGAAGATATCTGTGTCACTGTGTGAAGCCTGTATGAAATTGGATAATAAGGCAGCATCAGTATGCCGTATATAACCTTCAGTTTGCCTGGAACCTGTGTCTTTTCCTGCTGGACAAGAACCTTATAAAGCCAGCTGTGAATTTTATTGATATCTTGAACAGGTCCCAGCTGTTTCAGTTGGAGCTGGCTGGCTGAGGCCTCTATAAGCCCATCAGCCACTGAGTTCATATTCACCTTTGCATTCCCTTTTCCAACAAGATCATCTCTAGTGTCATGAGTTTTCCCAGTGAGCTGGACGACGTAGAGAACAGTTGTCCATCCCTAAGCCTGTCCTTCCATAAGACCTGACAATGTTCTCTCTATTTACCTGGCAGTAATGTCAGCAAACCAAGTTAAAAATTATTCAAAGCTATGCTATCTTCTGACCTGAATGATCCCATGAATAATCACGGTTGCCATTAGTAATATCATGCATGTAATGGCTATAAAATCAAGTACATACACAGGGTTCAATCATAGAATCCTAGAATGCCATGGGTTGGGTGGGACCTGAAGGATCAGCAAGTTCTAGCTCCTGTGCTTCAGGTGGGGTTGCTATCTGCTAGATCAAGCACTAGATCAGATTGCCCAGGGCCCCTTCCAGCACAGCCTTAAACACCTCTCGGGATGGGGCATCCAGAACCTCTATGGTAAACCTGTTCCAGCACCTCACCACTCCCTCAGTAAAGAACTTCCCCCTACATCTAGTCTAAATCTTCCCTCCTTTAGTCTAAAACCATTCCCCCTTGTCCTATCACTATTTACCACGTAAAAAGTAGACTTCTCTCTTGTTTTAAACTCCCTTTATATATTATGAGGCCACTCTGAGGTTTTCCTGCAGCCTTCTCTTCCCCAGGCTGAACAAGCCCAGTTCAGTCAGCCTGTCTCCATAGGAGAGGCGCTCCAGCTCTTGGATCATCCTTGTGGACCTCCTTCTGACCTTCTTCAAAAGTTCCACATCTTCCCTATGTTGCAGGCCCCAGACTTAGATGCAGTACTCCAGATGGGGCCTCATGAGGGAAGAATAGATGGTGTCATCATCTCTCCGTACCTGCTGGCCACCCCTCTTCTGATGGAACCTAGGATACCTTTGGCCTTCCATACTGCAAGCACACACTGCTGGCTCATGTTTAGTTTTTTATCAATAAGGACTTCTAAGTCCTTCTCATCAGGGCTACTCTCAAGGACCTCTCCTTGCAGCTTGTGCACATATCAGGTGTTACCTTGACCCAAGTGCAAAACCTTGCACTTTACTTTGTTGAACCTCATGTTCACAAGGGCCCATCTTCTGAGTTTATCAAAGTTCCTGGGGATGACTGTAAAGACATCTCTGATACAGATACAACTATAAGCTGTGGTGGTAATTCCATTTCTTTCACAATATTGGCTGTTGGAAAAAAGAGAGTTTTATATTTTAAGGATTTGTCTTTTGAAATGAACTAGTAACTTTACATACCACCTTGGAAAGAAACTTGCAAGAAACTTTGAAAGAAACCTCTGAAAATGTAGCCCAGAACTATGCATGGGAATGGAGTAAGCAGGCTAACAGAGGCAACGAGTGCCTGGCCTGACTTCAGATGTCATCAAAGCTACCACTGATTTAAGGAGGCCTTAAGTTAGATATGAAAGTCTGATATGACAAGCTGCTTGGATGCCTAGCTCAAAGTTGTGCCACTATAGTTGAGTATCGTCAACTGTATCAAGTATTGTGTTCTACACAGTACACATCATTTTTAGCCCCATCTTATGATGAGTGTCATAATTTCTGTAGAACCTGGTGAACAGATTTTCTTTAGTTATTCTTCAAATGGTTGTTTTGATAATGCTAGTTTACTTCTTTACAGCCTTGTTCTCAAAGTTTAAACATAGTTGAAGAATCCATGAAAAAATAAGCAGAGAATGCTTATTTTGTATGCCATTTTCCCCTAAGAGATCCCAAAAGCACACAAAAAAGAAGAATGAAACAGTAAGAACAATCTACACTCAGCAATATATCGTGCTATTTCCTTTTTCACTTGAAGTCAAAATGAAGATGTTAAAGTTTCCTGCTCATAACTCATAGCAGTAGTGGCTCTGTTAGGTGTAGGGATCCTTAGGTGTAAGGAGTGACATGAAATTCAGTTTTTAATTCAAATTCTTGTTGAATAAAAAATA